>NC_080639.1:25068345-25375041 GCF_027579445.1 Ammospiza nelsoni
TTTTACATAAATATTACAAAATAGCCACTGAGTTATTGTTATGATTACTTGTGTTTATGTTTGGAGGCTAATACTATGGGCCACACACAAGCACTGCCACAAAACCTATATACTGAGTAATAACAGCTTGGATCTCCAACCTCAAGTACTTATGGTGAGCAAGTTTAATGAAAAAAGATTCTACTAATAAGTTGCTCAAAATTAAATAAGGTGCATAACTACATCCATTCAAATGTTTCCAAGAGACTTACACCACATTTATACCAGAAAAGTGAAGAATGATTAGAAATATTTTCAGGCACAGGAATGTGATTGCTCATATTCTTGCACACGATTCTCATTTTCTTCTGCTCACATGTACGACACATTACATGGTATCCCTGTCAGCATTCTGCCCATGCCAGCTAATATTCCCCAAAATTTACTCCCAGGTGTTGTTCAGAGGCTGATCTGGGAACCTTTCACAGAAGGCAGTTTTTGGGTAGCCAGCCTATTTTGGGGGTCTGAGAGACGCGGCAGTCCAGTTATGTGGTGCCAGCTGATTTCAGTGCCAGCTGATTTCAGTGCCAGAGAACATTCCTGGGCACATGTACATGCTCTATTTGTATCAGTCTCATTGTGCTTTGGGTGTGTCTGGCTCAGATGCTTACAGTTAATCAAGTTGCTGGGACTGGGAGGAGAGGTGAATTTTTCCCCAGCTCAAATCTTTTACTCTCCTCTGTAGAAAAGGACAAGTCCTACTTTTCAAGTATCATATGACAAATTTCATTTTTAGAACAGGACTTTTGCAATGTCCTTCATGGATAGCTAACAGCTTTTGTTAGCTGTTGTTGCAGCTTCCCAGCCTTTCCTACAGTCTCTCCTTTGCTGTGTACTGGGAGAATCCTGCAGCCCGTGCTGTGTGGGAACATCAGAAGATTTGTAGTCCCCCTAAGTAAAAAGCTATTGAAGAGCTGCTGCAATTGTGGAGGCAGGGCATGGTAACCCAGGCAATCCACCCAAGTTCTCTGTTCCTAACTTCAGGGGGAAAAAAATAATGATCTGTTTTTCTTCAAGTTGTACTAGTTCAAAAAAGACAGGCTTAATTCCATTAACAAGTCAACTTGAAACACACACCAAAGTCTCTTTGCTACCAAGACAAAAACTCAAGGGAAGCAAGAGGTTTTGTGTAACACCGTGCTTTGTAACCAGACCAGGTTTGCCCCTAAGTACAGTAGACATCCTAATTTGTGAAATGCAGCACTTTGGGAAAAGTTCACTTAACACTTACATTTTGCAGCTGAAAGCAATCAATTAGCATAACTGTTATTTTTGAGACGATAAATACAGGGACTAATGAAATGAAACTCTGATTTTTCTGAATTACCTGTGATTTGGGATTTCAGCGATTACTCAGTGTCTTAAAATTTGTGTTTAATCCTCTAACCACCATAGCTGCTGATTTGCCTTTTGATATTTGCCATCTGTGAAAACAAAGACAGGTGTCTGAAGTTGGCTACCTAAAGCTTTAAATAGTGGAGCTTCCCTGGTCTCTGGATTAGATTTGAAAAGAAGGAACAATGTTTGAAGTAAGAAGGCGTCCCTATGTGTTTTTCAGCAGCTGATGTACATTTTCTATATTCTCAGCTTATGCTTTGTGTTGGTGATCCCACTTAAAACTGAATCTCTTGTTACCTCTGTGTCAATAGAAAACATGAACAAAGTCTGAGTAAGATCTTTTTGTGAAGAATCTCTTTGAGCACGTAACCCTCTCCTGCTCCAACTGCCCTATAACTGAGGTCTGTGTCAGGCTGAGTTCAGAAAAGGGTGTTGCACTCTAGGGTGAGTTTTCTGCTTGTTTTATATTTCTTTATCCTGTTGCTCTAAGCTGCCCAATCAGTAGAGGAAATGATCCAAAGCATTAAAGAAATGTGTAAGGGAAGGCTTAAAATTTCCCTCCTAAAGAAGCTGATTTACTTTTCAAGGTTTCAGGGTGTTGTTTCCTCTTCTCCTCCTGCCATGCCTAAATTTGCCCTTCTAATAAAGTTTTTATAATATGCCATTACACAAAGAGCACACTAGAAGCCCATTCAGCTCAAGCCCAGCTGCTTGTAAAGGCTGGATGAGCAGGCTGTTTTTTTTCCTCCACTCTGCTTAACGTGTTTCTCAATACCTCTGAATTTTTTTTTTTTTTTAAGGGAGGAACGGGGACAGTATTTTCCTTTCCATTTCGTGTGTCAGTTACCTTTCATCAGCTGTGCTCCAGAAGTGTGAGGAGCATCTCTTGAGCTCGGTATCCGGTGATCCTACAGGCCTTTAAGGTTTTTTGCAGTCTCTTGTAAGTTCACCAGAGGAACTCATCTGAAGAGTTCGTCTGATTTCCATCAGTCCTGTTTGTAGCAAGGCGGCAAAATGGGCACTTCATTTTAACCTCAGATGTTATACTAAGAGGAAACTGTCAGAGATCTAAATATGTGCCTGCATGAATAGTGTGCATACAGTACAATTTGGATGCTATTTTCTGTGAAGTGCACGTCTTCTGCTGTCCTTCATCATACCCATGATCCCCAAGAGGCTGTGTTTCCTACTGCAGGAAGCACAACAAGGTCCTTGTCTGTCCCATGTCTGTGTCTTAGGTATCTGAGCTATTTCTACAGTGGGGTGGGAAGGTCAGTTTGGGATGCAAAACCAAAATATATTCAATCACAGATCCCCTGTACACATTTGGTTATAAAATTCAGCCTCCTGCTCCAGTAATAGTATAGAAACTATAGTTTCTCAAGAGCAAGGAGGGAGCCAAAGCATTGCTCAACACCTCTGCTGGAGCAGAGACCATGCACACACAGGTTTTCCCCATGGAAAGAGAAAAGCAGTTATTGGCATGGCGGTGGTGAAAAAAGAATGATTGTGCACTCTTTGGTTCAATGCCTTCTGCTTCTAGAAAATTACCAAGAGGCAAACTGAAACAATGAAAACAAAGTACTTTTGTGTTCAATGCAGAAGCTCCGCAACCCCTGGCCACAGGATGCTGTGAACAGTAAAATTTATGCAGCTCCAATGAAGGCTGAACTGAATTAATTCATGGAGGAGAAAGTCCATTGTGGTATGTTGAAGGTGGTGCTGCTGCTAGTTTGGGTGGGCAGAGAAGAACAGATAGCAGGAACTGAAGTACTTCTCCTCTCCTTAGGCTGTGTCCAGGCACTGCTTTGAGTTCTGGGCAAAGAAAAGCACCAGGTGACATGGATTTTCTTATTATTTTAAAGATGTGTCTAAAAGAAAAACTGCATTTTGAAATTTAAAAAGTTTCCTTTCCATTTGCCAAATTAAATCTGATTTGTTTAACAGCTGAGTCAACTTCAGTCTTCAGAAAACATCAAGAAAAGGCTTTAATTCACAGCAAATGAAATATTCTGTGTTTTCTTCAAGTGGGGTTTTTTGTTTTGATGTTAGAGCCACTCCCCCTCGCCCTGTTTTGGAAAGCAAAACTGATATTTTTTGTATTGGAGTGACAAGAAACATATTTTTTTTCCTTTCTTGACCCCCCAAAATTGATTATATTCATGCAACTGTCCTTGAGAAAAGAGCTGCCTTTTTCCCCATGCTATCAAATTTGCTATTAAAGCAAAACAAAGATATAAAAGCAATGGCCTAGAGAAATAGCCATGGAACACTGGAGACCAAAAGGGAAAGCTTGCCAATTCCAGTCAATTTTCAGCCTTGAGGGGAATGATGGGGTGATTATTGTTGAATAGTTTGCTAAGTCACTTGTAAAGTTCTTTGGGTTCCTCCAAGATGAAAGGCATTGAACACAAGTTCTGTTATTAAGACTTCTGAAATGTGAAGATACTATTAAAGGATGTGGTCAAATTTCCTAGGGCAAGAAGAAATTCCCCCTTCTCTTTTGCTCTGCAATTGGATGTTTATAACGTGCTTGTAGCTGTCTGATTCTCTCCTCAGTGTTAAATCCCATTTTAGTGGTCATGTTCCTTTTTGTTGGCAGATTGTTATTTAATTTCTCAGAAATTACTTTTAGTGGGCAGTTCCCAGTGCTGCTGGATGTCTTAATAATTTTCTACTGATGTTTCTGCTCTTGTACTTGGGGGTCACAGATGGACACTTCTTCGTGATTGAAGTTTTGCCATTTAGGAATATCAATAGATGAGGTGAGACTGACCCTAAGGCAGACCAGTAATCCATGAGGTGAGGCAAAGACAGTGGCACCAGCTTGTTCTCCTCAGGCTGCAGATACAGCAAGTAGATTGAATCACAAGATAGAAATTCACCCGTGTTTCTTTCTGCAGCCCATTTCTGCCTAAAAGACAAATGCTAATGCTCATGATGCTGATATTTGGTGTGTAGCAACATTTCTTCTGCTTGCCAAGCACTCTCATTGAACCAAATTTTCCTGCCCTTGGCTCCATCCCAGCTTCAAAGACTGACAGTGAGGCTCTGAGAGCCCTTCTTTGAAAATTACGTCCAGCACAGAAGATGAAGGGCCTGGATTCCCATGTTTACCTGAGGAGTCACACACTTTGATAGTAACTGCTGCAGAGATAATGTGCTGCTCAGTTTTACAAGCACATTCACACAGGTTTGTAGTTTCTGGGCAGATACCCAAAGCTGCTCTCCCAGAGGGTCACAAGATGTGAAGAGAAGGGGAAGAGTTAGCACACAATTTACAAGCTAGACTGAGAGGGGAAGGATGCAATTTACAGGTGGGACAAGGAAGGTCTGCTGCACTCTCATCAGTTCAGGGAAATTGAGGAGGAAAAAGCTGGTCTGTGCTTTAGCACTCGTATCACTAGAATCTGCAGGTACTGAAATAGTGACTAGAAGGACTCTTCTGATACTCTTACCAATCCCTGGAACTTGCTGGATGCAGCTAGAAATTAGTATGTGTGTTGCCCTAATGAAATCATTCTGCCTGTCTTTGCACTGTCAGTCTTTATAATTTTACGAAGATGAACACATTCAAGAAGCCTCCAATCTCTTTAAAGTGCAAATCACTCAAAATGGAGCAGCGGCCCAGAAGACAATACCGGCCTTTGCACATTTTCCAGTCTGCTGGTAATGACTTCAGTGCATCCCCACACAAATGTGCAGCAGGTTTCTAAAGGAATTGTGCAAAAGGACCAGCAGATTGGGCAGCACACAGGCATCCTTGTTCCAGCAGATGGAGAAGCAAACGCCTTGCCACATCCTGGCCCAGGGTGAGATTTTTTTGCCAAATCTGGGCCAATCTAAAGGCAGCTGAAGCAGAGGCCACAACAAATGACACCGTGTTCCTCTGTGTCTCCAGCTCACTCTTTGAAAGTGCCAGCTGTCCATTCATGGAAGTGGTGATGTTTCCCATGCCTGAAATCCCCTCTCTTTCTTCCAGGGTTGAAATGAACCAGGATGAAGGGCAGGGGAATGGACTGGCTCCAGGGTAGTGAGGTGGGTGAAGAATGGGAAGGGGTTATAGAAGAGGGTCATAGTCTTAATTAATTTAAACTGCTGGTTTAGGCTCTTTGAGGTGGGGATTCTACAGCGCTCTTCCCATTTTTTGAATGCAAGCACTTTAGACTATTTTAAGCCCCTGTGAAAGGAATAACAGAGCGACGTGCAAAATTTTCTCAGCTGACACTCAGGGGAGGAGAAGATGCAAGTAAGGAAGCAAAAAGCCTTTGAAAATTCCTACCTTTTCTACATTAAGCCACTTCCAGGGTTAAATTGCATGACCCCGAGTGCTCCTTGGATAGCTGTGGAAAGACCCCTGAGGTGCTTCATGGAGACCTGCCAGAGCCAAGCCTCCATCTAGGAAGATGATGCTCTTCACAGAAATTTCCCTGTGAGAAGGGGCAGCAATCCCTCACACATTGCATTTAATTTCTTCACTTGCTGCTCCTGAGAACGGTGCTCAAATGGGGTTGCAGATCTTCCAGTGCCATTTGCATTTTATATGATACATCTGTCACAATCGTGGAGGTATCTTAGACACCTATTTTCAAGACTTCTTAGAAGTCAGAATGGGATGATGCCATCCAGCAACATCTGTTTGTGAGTTATACTAAATTAGAATATATGAGTTTTTATACTACTCTGTCCCTGCATTCAGCTCTTAGAAAATGGAGGCGTATACTTTCTTTTAGCTCTTTTTACATTTAGGAGATGTTTGTCCATGTTCTCACATTGACTAAAAATGGACTGAATAAATTAAAAAAAAAAACCAACTAAAACAAACAACCAACAATAAACAAATAAACTCTGATTCAGAAAATTGCTTAATCATCTGTGCAATTTCGTCTCAATTTTTACTCCTGTTAAAAAGTTATGTGAGTGTTTAAATATGGAATTAATTCCTCAGCTGTAATATCTCCATGGCTTATTTAATAGCATTCCACTGAATTAGGGCTCAGACTAGCCCCTAATTTCTGGTTCAGTAAGTATAAGATTTCTCAGCCTTCTTAGGTCATAACCCCTTTCTAGAAGTCAATCATTTTTGTGACTCCCCATAAAAGTAAGAGTGAAAAATCTGCTGGTGATAGTATGGTGAAGTCTCTCTAACATGTTTGTGCTCAGGTTTTCTGAGATCTTGGCAGGGAGTATTTGACCTTGGAGTTGAAGGTGGTACAGGGAGGAGAATAGCAAGATTTTCTTGGCCTTGGATTGTAATAACATTTCAATGCCTTAAAAACACCCCTGATTGCCTTTCTGACCCCTCACTCCCTTCTCCTCCCCTATCTCCCCTGGTTTTGCAATGCACAAGTTGGGAAACCTCTGTCACAGAGGCAGTTAACCTCGGTGCAGTGGTTTCCAGGGGTCGCGAATCAACTGCCTCGTAACTACAAAATTCTTGACCCTCCCTGATGGAAAAACAAAACAAAACCAGCGCACTTCATCTCTAGATTGGACAAAGCAGGGGAGGGAGGAGGAGGAAGGTGGTAAACATCCAGGCTGTGCCTGTGACTAATAACTGAAGTAAGGAGCCTTCTGATATTGTCCCTGTGCCCCATGTTCTCCCCTGCATCATATGAGATCAAGCTATAATGCAGGAAAAGAAACCTGCATTTCTTTCACATTTAAGCAGGTTTTCCAGATTTCAGATAATTCCTATTCATTATTAAAATATGGGTATTGGAGCTGAATGCTAGATCACAAAGTCTTCTAAAAGGATTCATGAAACTAATTTGGGTTTCCTAATCCTAACTGGCATTTCATAGTGTAGTGTTGTGCTTTATAATATGTGTGATACATGTTTATGCTGCCCAGCTACCCTGGTCACTCTGGCTCTCTATAAATGGCAATGTAATTGGGAGACATGTTTACAAACTCTCTTCACACCTCTCTGAGTGGTTCCAGCTCTGCCTCACTCTGAAGGTTTCCATTGTGCTGAAGCTGTCTGGCAAGAACATTTGTTCGCTTAAGAGCCAAGAGTTTTGACTCAGTTTGGGAACAAATGGATTGCCTGAATGTGATAAGATTTCTCTGGTCTCACTGCCTGATGCTCAAGCATCTCTCTAGCCTCAGCAGTGGTATATCCCAGAGGGAGAAAAATGCTAAAGCTTCATTTTTGACTGTATCCCCTTGTCCTCTCAGAAGAATTTGCTCAGACTTAGGAAGTGCTTCAGCAAAACCAGGACCCAAACATGGATTTCCAAATTCCAAGTGGCCAGCAAGGCCACTTTTCCTTTCCTGTCCTTGCTTGGCAGGAGCAGTATTCCCACAGTGACTCTGTATGCAGGTCATTCAGCCTCACAGCTTGCTCTTTTCTATTTAATTTCCATGCAGTATTACCATACAAAGACCTTTCCTCTTTTAGTGTCCAGCTCTGATTTGCAATTAGGTAAACTTATTCAGACAGCATTTATGTGGCACTGGGGTTTTCCTGTGATATGGTTTCCATGTCTGTGTTCTGCAGGTCACCCAAGGTTTTATAAGCTTGTACCTGGAGTGCATTTCTCAGCTGTGACTCACGAGGAACCAGCCAGCCTGTTCACTCCCAGAACACCATTCTACATTTGGAAACCTCCTTAGCTGTAAATATGTCTGAGGTTTACTGTGGATCTGTCAGTCACTGACCAGTCAGGACAGATGTTCACAATTATTTTCTCGGCAAATATTGTCAAAAAGCTGCAATAATAAGTATTAATATTTTCTGTGACCAGCTTATCATTGAGGGATAACGGAATACCACATACTGTATTCTTGGGGAAACTCAAATAATCTTAGTGTACATTTCAGCAAGTAGTTCTGTCTAACCTTCAAGATCTCCTCTAGATCTGACTGTCTTCAAAATTGCCTTTCTTTGGAATTGAAGATGTCAGCCACCTGTTGAAACTGTTGATCAGTGTCAAACATGTAATTTTTTTTACATGGAAGGGGCTATTTCAATGAAAAACTCATTATGTGTTTTCCCCCAAAAAATATAGAACAGCAATAAGAATCATGCCTGATTTGCTGCAACGGTTGAGCTTTTCCAAATTCTAGATCCAAGTTATCATTTCACCACACTCCTACTGGAGTGGCAAATGCCTTGGTGTGGCAGTATCCATGGGAGCATGCAGGCTCTTGTGGGATGGCTGTGTAACACAGGGGCCATGGCCCCCTGAAGCTCGGAGTCATGGAATCGCAGGGGTTTAGGGTTCTTGTGTTTCAAACAAGAGAGAGTCACAGTCCTAGGCGAAGCCAAAGAGTAATCAGTGCTTTTTCAGATAACAGAAGGTGGGTTCACCAGCCTGTTCAGCTAAAAGGGCTTCTGGGGTCAGTCAAAGTTCAGTTAGAGCAAACCCAACCGTGTCTGATTTTTATGCATGTCCCTAATGTGCTCTTAAAGAAAGCAAATATCACAGCCATTTTCCACCTCAGCCTTCTTGTCTTAATTATTTATCCCTCTCTGGAGCTGTTGCTGGTGCAGAAGCTGGAAATCTTGTGCAAGTGGAGACTTACCTATTAAAATGCAAGGTTCATTACTCCTGTATCCCACATGTTGGCTAACCAGATGTTTCTCCATCCTGTTCCTTCACGGTTTTATGAAGGTAAACGAACTCAGGACAGAACATAGCTATGCTCCAGGGATTATTCTGGATGAAAGCATATTTAATGTATTGCAGAAAGCTGAATAGTCATGGAAAAAGAGCAAAAATGCTACTTACTTATAGACACTAAATTTAGACTAGAATAAACGGGAATAGAGGCTGGGATGTTTTTCTGTAAAGTCACCTGCAAGGTAGCAGTTTAAGCTCCCTGCACATCAGTGGGGAGGACCTACTGATTCATGTGTCTTGCCCCTCTAGTTTTGGTGTTTGGTTGATAGGGATGACCACTGTCCTTCAGTGTTAGCAAAGGAGACCGTCACTCCTTGTGCACATGCACAATTTGCACTGCTCTGGAGTTCAAGTCACAGTTAAGGCCATGGTTGAAATGTAAATGAGAACAATAACTGGTTACAATTTGCAATCCCAGCAAGGAATCTGAAGACTGTCCAAGTGAGGAGACTGAATGGGGAATCTGGAGATTGTCCAAGCAAGAAGACTGAATGATAAACTCTGTCTAAAGCAGATACAGCCAGACAGGCTGGGGGCAGTGGCCATGGGTAATGCCATGAGAGCTTTGTTTTGAGGAAGAAATGGCTTTCTCAGGTATTCAGCCCAGCTCCAAATCTCTTTCAAAAAAATCCAACCTGGATCTGGGAGAAGAGAAAGAAAGAAAGGCTTAATTCTTAAAGATCCCATGAAAACAATAAATAGAGTTTAACAGTCAATAGGCAGATTAAACTGGCTGTGGATCAAAACACATCAGGAGTAAAGATTTATTGCAGAAAACTAGACATGGAATAAGTCCCGCTCTGTTGCTGGAGCTCTGACTAACTGGTTCTAGTGAGGAAAGGGAGGGGGAAAGAAAATTACAGTCTTTATAAACAGGCATCAGCAAAGCTGTTCCTGGCATGCTTTCCTGCCCCAGTCCATACCACCCAGTGGGGTAAATATCTCATTCCAATAATACCACTGATTAAATGGCTGTGGGATAAGGAATTTAATAAATTCCACACAGCATGTGAATGGTAATCAGGCCAGGAGCTTTATGCACTTTGGCTTGTGACATATACCACTGGGATATAGGATAATTAAGGGAATATTCCCTCCTGTCTCCAGATCTCTAGTGACTGTAGGGCATGCTGAGCTTTCTGTTTCAAGGGGTATAAATAGAGCAAATGGGATGAAATGAGGTGGGATACATAGTTCAAATACCAGTCAAATCTACAGGGCAGGGGCACTGTCCTCTATAGCCTTTCACTTAAGGAACTCTAGATATCCTGGTAAATAACTGTATTCATCCTGCATCCAAGGTGTGTAACATGCCTATATATTTGTTTGATGATTAATTCCAACTCCTCAATATAAGGCTAAAAGCCTTTTTAGATCATATACGCTCTGTGTGCTTGGAGATGAGAGCAAGATGATTTTTTAATCCCCTGCACTGCTGTTAGTCTGTCATAAGGTTTTTTTCATCTGAGACATTCAGTTCTGGGCCGGACTCTGTCTAGTAAGGAGGTACTTCTTCACATTTGAGATTCATTGAATGCATCACGTGATGTGAAACCCAAACTTGCACATCCCATATTTCTGATCAGAATTCCCAGGCAGAAACGTGACTCATCCTGCAGCCAGTGCCTATGGAATGTGCCTGTGGGAGGCACGCTCCTGCAGGGAGCTCCTTGCAGTGTCCAGTCCTGATGGAAGAAGCCTGTCCAGACTGCCAGCCCCAGTCTCCTGTGCACACTGACCGACCCTCACTGAGGAGTTTGGAAAACATAAAAGAATTGTTAGCATCCCTTTAAGGTGAGCACATGCCAGAAAATGCAGGTCAAACGGAGGGATTCCATCTTCTCCCCAGAGAAACTGCCTTCTCAGGCTGCTATGAATAAGCTGGGGCATGCTAAACTTTTTGGTATCTCCTTCCAGTGGACTCTAAATTCTGAAACTGTGTCACAATGAAGATAATGCCCTGAAAGGCAAAGATGTAGAAGAATTCAAGTTGTTTTTCTTTTCTTTTAAGCCGTGTTCTTTTTGTATTTTGGCAACAACTGTTTAAAAGTTGTGAGTTGTTAGGTGTGTCTCAAGGCAGTTGTATCTATCATTAACCAGAACCCTGATGTTTTTACATCAACAAGCATGCAATTCAGACTTGGTGCATTTAAATGGGTACATATAGATTTTGCACAAAATTAGGGGACTGTTTCTATAATAATAATAATAATAATAATAGTAGTAGTAGTAGTAGTAAAAATCTGTAGTTTGTGCAGGGCAAGTTCTGGGCTCTCAGAGGGCTCTCTCTTCAGAGGGCTCTCTCTTCCCCTACCACATCTTTCCCTTCAGCTGCATGAGTGGCTGCTACTCCATTTAGCCTCTGAAGAAGGGCCTGACACGTACTTTGCCAGTGCATTTCACAAGTCACAAGACAGGAGATCATGTATCTTGGTTCTGTCCCTGGCTGTGAGAGAAGAATGTGGCTTATGGGTCTGATAGGGGGTAATCAAAGCTCAATCAGCCTGAAAGACATTGCAGCTGACTGGTGAAGATATAAACTTACTGTGCTATGGTCCTGCTCTCTGGCCAAGGTGACCTCTGGTAACCTCAGCATTAGTGTTGCTCTGAAATATGGCAGCAGCTTGAACTCAGCTGTCTTCCATAATTGGGATTTATGGCCTTGGTCAGTAATAAGGACAAAGAAATGTGCAATATCAATCACAGGAAGTTATGAGTACGTGAACTAGAGTTAGCTCTGGGAACTGGCTCAGAGGTTACGGAGTATTGGTGTGGGAGCAACGTCCTTTTATTCTTCCCACCTGTCCCTAAAACAATCTTAGTCATTACTGTCATCACTTCTTTATGGTGTGTGTCTTTTCAGCCAGGCTAGGAAAGGGGTAAGATCAAAACATGCTGAATATTTTCTTTTTGTAATGCTCTTGCTTTCTCCAGTATTTGGGGATCACCTTGCAAACTATGGTGGTTTTGAATAGATCGTTAAAAAACCA
The DNA here is from genome assembly GCF_027579445.1 of Ammospiza nelsoni. NCBI lineage: Eukaryota > Metazoa > Chordata > Aves > Passeriformes > Passerellidae > Ammospiza > Ammospiza nelsoni. The sequence continues at coordinate 25,080,341 of NC_080639.1, forward strand.
TGGTAATCTGATTAAAAACTTGGGGTAAAATCTCAGAATTTGTATTTTTTTTTTTTTTTTTAGTTTCTATCATTTGCTTTTTCATCATATGCGCTCTGCTCAGCACTTCCTCTGAGGATGGTGTTTGCCATTTTATGGAAATCTTTGTATGACAGAACTTTCTGTAAAAGTGAGAATTTCTGAAACTGCCTTTTCTCTTGAATGGAACTCATTATCTCTGTTACCACTGCTTCCCAGTTGTTTTCAATAGTTGATAAAAATCTGTTCTGTTTTCCAATGATAAGCTATATTCAACCTCAGGAAACTGGTGCACAGCTTCTCAAAAACACTGGTATGCTTCTCAAAACCTTTGCCTGTTTTATATTCGCTCTGGTTTTTTTGAGGTGTCTCTTGGTGTATGGAATGATAAACACAGGGTCACTCTGTAGGTGTGGTCATTGGTAAGAGGTAGCCTCCACAGTGACTAATGGATTTTTCTAAATTTATGTTAGATTACTTCTAAAACACTAATCTGATGCACCTTTTCCAAAGAAACCTAATCTTAACTTTGTATTTTAAAACGATATATTTGCAGTGCTGTTGAGAAAAATCAGTTCTGCTTTGAAACTACCCAGTCTATCAGTTATTATAGAAAGCATAGTTATTATGAAAAGCAGTTATTATGGAAAGTTCTTCAGTTTCTATGTTTTTTCTTTTTTTTCTTTTTTTGTTATTTACGTTCTTTCCCCTTACTTTTGAGTTGTTTTACATGTAAATGCCTTCACTCTCACAATGGCTTTCATAAGACCAAAGGGAAAAGCAAGCACCTCTCTGCCAGGTGTTTTGAATCTACTTCTTCTCTCTTAATAAAAAGCAGTGCTCCATCTGCTCTTGAACGTGCACATCTCCACTGCCAGTCCCATCCCTACCTCACACCCCTCCAGCTGTGCACATGTTCCTTATTACGAGATAAGTCTGGGGAGGAGGATGGCAATTATTGCTTGGTCCCCATCTGAAATAAATTCCCAAGATGAAGGATGGCTTCTCAGATTGAAAGTTCTTGTAAGAATAATAATGCCTTTCAGGCCCTTAGCAGTTTAGGTTTCCTTCAAGAGGGAACATCTCTCCGTAAAAGATGCCATAGAAAACCTATATGTTTTGTTTAATTTTATTCTTGGCAAATCTGCTTATAGACAAATATAATCTGAGTGATATTTCTTATGACTTTGGTACAGATGAAGAATGGACCATTAAAAAAAAAGACAGCTGGCAGTCAACAGACCCATCTACTATTTGCCCCTGAAATCAACATGTTTTTGCAGTCAAACCTATTTATATATCTATTATGTTTACATTTTTTTTCTGATCATACAGGAGAGGTAGCATTATGACAGCACTAGCTTTCTTACATTATTTATTAATGTGAAAGAGAACTTTGGAAAAAGAAGCGTGTAGTGTATGTGTTCATATTTATATACAAATGTTTGTCGCTGCTGTCAGTGACACTCTGAAGGGGCCTGTCCTGCAGGGCACTCAGCAGACCCACTCATGTAAACATGAAGGCACTACAGCAAATTGATGCCACAGGCATCTTGTTGAATCAAACTTCTTGAAACTGATTGGTCAACTGTGTATCCACCAAGTTTCTAATGGATTGGTATGGAAGTAATAAACTTGTATGATTACACTTGAGAAAACTAATTCTGTTTAAACTTTACATATTTGGGCAGTTACTCAGCATACTTTCTCCTGTCTGTGTTGTAAAGTTAGATAAGTTTCCTTATGATGTTTTAATATTTAATGCTTGTCAATAAAGAAATGCTTTCCTGTATCAGGGGATATTGAACCAGAGAATAAAGAAGTTTTCTCTCTAGGTATCATGTGGAGAATGAAATAGTCATATTTAAGTGTACTCAAAACTGTTATGAGAGTGTTATTTGGAATGGAATGATCACAGTGGAAAGAAGTGGTGCAATGAAGAGTTTGTATCCTGCAGAGGTGGGAAATGTGTGTTATCAGCTCTGTAAAACACTGAACAGGCAGATCTGGACACTCCTGCCAGCCACAGATCAAATGAGAAGACCAGAAGAAAGAGCTGGAAGAGATGCTGAGTGGTGTCTTGAGTGTAAGTTAGATACTTACAGACATCCTTGGTGGTCCTGGGAGCCTGGAGTCCTTGAGAGCTCACAGTTATGTGCTTTTGGAAGCCTTCATCTACTACTCAGATGGGTTTTGCAGCAGTACTTTTCTGCTTGACCTGTGATTCCTGTTATTTATGACCCCCATTTCACTTCTCTTGGCTGGATTCATTCCACTGTGGTCATTCTAATGGGATTCAAATTTCCTTTCTAAAATAAATGCCTGTCCTCCCTTAGCTTTCTTCCTTGTGTCCACCTCAGTTTAGCAAATTACATAGCCACAGAGTATTCCCCTGGTTGCTGCCTTCTGCCATACACCACCTGCTCACATGACAATTTTGGGTTGAAAACATTGCTTCTGTGTCCCCAACCTCTTCCTTCAGTACGTTTTCCTCTTTAATTTTATTTCTTTTATGGAAATGGTCCTTCTGGAGGAAGGTCTTGTATCTACTGTTTTAGGAAGGCAGGGAGAGTGTTTGGTTTTACCCAGAGCAGCCAGAGTGCAGTATGCTGTTTCTATAAATGGACTGCTACAGTGTTTTGTTATGAAACAGCCTTTGATATAGGATGGCCACAGCCTTAGAGCTTCCAAATATATTTCAGCCATCTATAAAAAATGACAAATATTTCTGTGCCCACAGGATAGGAACATATATGTTTCCAAGAGCTCAGTTGTGCTATCCTGAAATTAAACTGAGAACTTAATGTTGAGAGACAAGTGTTGACTGCAGCTCTTTTCCATCCCTTCTGCCTTTGAGCTTTGGAGCTGGATGCTCTGGTTTCAGTTGGGATAGAGTTAATTTTCTTCCTAGTAGCTGGTACAGTGCTGTCTCTTTGGATTCAGTATGAGAATAATGTTGATAACACACTGATGTTTTAGTTGTTGCTAAGCAGTGCTTACTCTCAGGGAAGGACTTTTCAATTTCCCAGGCTCTGCCAGTGAGCAGGTGCGCAATGATCTGGGAGGAAGTGTGGCCAGGACAGCTGACCTGAACTGACCTAAGGGATATTCCATACCACAGAATGCCATGCTCAGGATATAAACTGGGGAAAATTGGTCAGGAGGTGCTGGTAACTGCTCAGGGCCTGGCTGGGCATTGGTCACCACTTGCATTTCTTCAGTTTTAGTTCCCTTTCATTTTGGTGCCTCCATTTTCACTGCAATTATTATTATATATTTTAACTTATTTAAATTATTAAAACTGTTCTTATCTCTACCCAAGGATTTTACCTTCTCTCTTTTCCAATTCTCCCCATTTCACCAGGTGGTGAGATATTGAGTTGCCAGCTACTGTTAAACCACTGCACTGAACTGGTCAGTTCTGAGGAAAAGGACAAGAAATAGTCTCAAAGTTGTCCTGTTTTGTCACAGATCATTCATTTAGTCTGACACTAAAGAAGGGAAGCTAAGCAGAAAAAGGACTCTGGTCCTTCCAATTTGTGATGGGCAGTATTGGGTCAGGTCAAGGTGTAGAAGAGCTCTGCCTACTCTTAATCCAAAATTACCTGAAGTTGCCAAATTTTTCAGGACCACTTCTCAAGTGCAAGAATTCACCAGTTCCAAAAACATGGCAGGGATTTATAACGATTGCAGTTTGTGCCTCTTTAATAGACAATGGGGGTTTTTGTTTGTTTGTTTCATTGCTTCCTGTGACCAGCAAGATTAGGCAAGGATGGGGAAAAAAGAAGACATCAAAACGATCGGCAGAACACTGAAAATTTGTAAAACAGTTTTCCTGGCAGAGGCACCAAAAGATTCTCAAGACTATATTCACAGAAATGTTCAAGCCTTTAAGGGTTTGCTTTTCAAATTCATTTTTTAGTTTTATGTGGTTTGCTCATCAGTGCCACAGCAATGGGACATGGCATTTCCCAGGGATAATTGAATATTCCCATAATGTTGCCAGATGACCTGTAGGTCCCACAGTAACATTACTCAGACAGACAGAAATGGGACCTCAAGACAAAGGCCTTCCTTCAGCTGTCTTTATTCCTATTTTCAGGAAAGCAACGGGTCATGCAAAACAAGAGACTCATGAGCCAATGAGGAATTTTGACATGAAATGATGGATTCTGGAGAAATGATTCAACCAGTTAGGGTGCAAACATTTATTCTGCATGATTTATGTGGTAATTGTGATCCAGAAAGAAAGCCATATGCCACAGGACTCTAAATGTACACCTAATTTTCTGTTTTCATGGTATAAAAATAGCAACAATAATCTATTTAAAGACAATGACAAGACATTTATTAACTGACCAAAATCAATTCAGAGCATCAGCTCCTCCTAGCTGGGCATTAAACCTCCAGGAAATATCTTTACTTCACTATTTACACTAACTATCACAACCATTTGTCTAAATATTTGCTTTTCTGATACTGACACCCTGAAGGAGTTCAGGTCAGGACATTGTTTGCCTATTGTATAGCATTGCAACATGCAAAGATTTAAGTTACTGTGTAAAAGAATAGGAAGCTTAAAAACTGAATGAGGAATGAAGGGGTCTGGCTTGGAGCACCTGCTCAGTACAGTTGTTTTTTATTAAATAAAAACGTGCAGCTCTGCAGGAGGGCAGAGCAGATGATCTAACGGGTCTTCCTGCCCTTGAAATACACGAACTCTGTTGCTGTGCAATTAATGTCAGTGGAGCCAGTGTAGTGAATGTAGCCTTGTCCATTTAGATTATTGCAAAGCCAATATTTGGCGAAATAGTTTCCTTAACCTCTCTTTTATTTCCAATAAAGGCAATGTTGTTATGGGAGGGGAAGGGAGGTATTTGGAGTCACTGAAGTGGTCCACATTCCCAAATGCAGTGTCAGACACCAGACGCAGATAGGCATCGAGCGCCCTTTGCTCTTACTGGGTTTCATTTCCTGGGTGTTTTCCTTATTAGGCTGAATGATGAGCCAATTGTACAATAAAATGTGTCCTAAGCATATCAGCACATTGGAATTTAAGAACTCTTCGACATGTAATGAGCTGAGGAATTACAACACAAAGCACACCTTTCTCTCAAATTGACTGATTAACATAATAAAGTTAGACTCAAAGCTGCTTGTTCTCAACCTGTATATAGCCTGAAGTGTTTCTCTTGTATTTCAGACCCGACAAAGGGCTCATGTGCCTGGAAGCACGTGCCTGCTATTTTCCAGGCATATCAGTTAGTCTAATTAAAAACCTTACCTCTTCCTACAAACTTTGCCGAAGGAATGAATCTACATGGCTAGGCAGGCGGGTTTTTTGGTACCTTTCTTTTTTTTTTTTCTTCTTTTTTTTTTTTTTTTTTTTTCTATTTTCTTTTTTTTTCTTTTTCTTTTTGTCTGGCAGAATTTTAAACCATTAGAAGCATCTCACATATGAACAGCCTAATTTCTGATGACATTGACCATTATACCTACAGTTTAAAGTTGGTTTCAGTTTCACATATGGTAAATATGCCTTGCAGGCAGATAATACAGGAGCTAGGTAAACTTTCTTTATGACAAAAAGGATTAAGGGGTGACTTAAGTACTGCCAATAAACAGATGTGCAGGCAGAAAAATTGGATGTTTAACTGAGTAGTTGAAGAAATTGCAGGACCCAGTCCCTGACACAGAAGCCAGAAATCTGTGAATATTAAATTGCAGAGGGTCATTTAGTTGTTATTGAGTTTTTCTTGTTGCTGTAGGTTCAGTTTTGGGGTTTTGTTGGTTTTGGGTTTATTTCAATTTTTTTCTTTCCTTAGAAAGTTTAATAAAGTAATTAGTTTTAGTAAGTAGTAAATCCACATCACTTGTCATCTGCGCTGAATGTGTTAGTAACTACCAACCCAGTTTTGAAGTTACTGGGTTTAGCAGAAGTAGCAGTGGAGAAGCTGGACAATCCATGTTCTGCTCTAAGATACAGCAACTGATAAGAATGAACCTTTAACTCCTGTTTGAATAGGTTTGGACCGAGAAACTCTGAAAGGCAGTGAAAGGCTATTTACACATCAAGGTGACCTCTGCTCCAAAAGACTTTAAAGATACTGCATGATCTCCCAAGAAGAGCATCCAGCTGATTGCCTTAAGTCTTCGGAAAGCAGCAAGGTGCCAAGTTTACCTACTCATTGTGTGTGAGTCCAACATCAATCCTGAATTCAGACAAGTTGGGATTGGCCTCATTGTGGGTGGGCACATTGAAACCTTTGAGTTTCACTAAACGGTGGAGTGTTTGATTTTGTTTTCTTTTCCACTAGGCTGCCTTAGCAGGACTGTGTGATGTGAAGAAGGGGTGTTCCCAAGAGCCTGCATAATACCCTGGTAATTTTTGCAGAAGCAAGGGCTGCTTGTTCATATCTGTGACCCAAGGGTAGAGCAAGATCTTGAGATGGATTCCTGGTCAGATGAATGAGGTTGTTGGAGCTGCTTTGCCAGCCCCAGTTGAAGAGGCTGTTGAGCAGATCTCTGCCATGGTAGAAAGAAAGTATTTAATGGCAAGGTCTCTGATTGTCTGACAGCAGTCCAGAGAATATGGAATATGGAAGAGGAGGGAGAAGACTTTGGTTGTGTGAGGCTGTGATTGATGTAGCTTTGGGTGGTTGCACTCTTTCTTCTACTCTGACTCAAGAGCCTGTTGCTCAGATCCTCAGCCTCATGAGTTTGTGGACCCATGCATACTTTCCCTTTCTAGTACATCATAGCTACCTAAACCTGATGATAATGGGTCATTTTTCTTAATTTTGTTTTGTTAATTCCTTAAGAGTCGACCATTGAACCTACTGGTTGGTTGAAAACTCCTGGAGCTCTGCAAATCTCCGTTTCATTAAATTCTGGTTCTAAGTGCTATGAAAGTAGCATAAAAACCTCTCCTCCTGCAGAGTTCTGTGCTGTAACTCATCTGGTATGTGCTTGCTAGCTAACAACTCTTGCCAGCTTTCACTCTTATGCAATAGAGCAGGAGACAGTTTCTAAGTTGGCACCTTCTCTGACTGCCAACAGTCACGTCTTATTATCCTAACACCTGATCAGGGGCAAAGCTGAATATAAGTTACAAACCAGAAGTCTGAAGCTTAGCCATAAAGGTTCCTCTGGTGCACTGAAGGTCCATGGCTCAAGATACTTATTAGGCAGAACCAAAAATTGTAAATTAATTACTGCCAAAAACTTGACAATCACAAAGCCAATTTCTTGTAGAAACATTTGGTTCTTCTCTAAAAAATAAAAATAGAAAGAGAGTAAAAGAATAATATGAGATTTTAAAAAAAATTTTTAGGGCTGAAGCAAATTGTTAAAAGAAAAGATAACACAAGCATTTCTGACAGGGTGTTTCTCCTAGGAAATGTAACTTATTGATGTCTAAACTTAAATTCACAAACCAGTGTTTCTAATGGACCATTTCTGTGGATCATCCTGAGGTTTATCCCTTAACAAGGGCAAACCATATAATTATTATTTACCTAGATGACTATAATTGAGAACAGCACCTTGCATTCAATTGTTTGTTTTTCCTCTTCCAGATGTGAGACGGAGACCTGATCTGACTGACAGATTAAATGACTTTGATCCTTATAGTATTCAGATAAAACAATCATACATAATTGAAAATATCTGTTCTAATCAAGACTCTTTGAGAACAAATTAGTCTTCCCTTCTTCCTGCTTTTTGCTTGGTGAGTTCACTTTCAAGGTATGATAATAAATCTGTCCAAACTCAATCTTTCTTCTTAACCCTTTCCCAGAAAGGAGTGAAGGAAGAGTTGTTCAAGCCAGGCAGAATTCCAGGACATGAAGCACGGTCTAGTGTTGTAGGATACTTCTTCACTTCATCCCTTGGCAGCTTTCATTGAGGCCTCACTGACATCTCCTAGATGGGAAATGAACCCCTATAAAGACTTCTCAAGCTTAACAGGAGCTAATTTACCCCGGAACATACTGATGCATAGAGGTATTATCCTCTGACTAGCTGTCTTTCTCCCTCCACCCTCCTATTAATTTTCACACTTCTTTTGGGAGATTTGGCTGCATATGGTATAATAAAATACCACAAATCTTGGGTGCAGAAGACACACTAAGGCACGTTAGCCTTCAAAGATTGCTTAATTTTGTTGAAATGCTATGTCAAAATTTGACAAGTAAAAATTACTTCAGCACTGCCTTAGTAGAATACAACAATCAAGTAATTTACACAGAAATAGGATTGAAAAGCTGATCTTCACTGGGATCTTGATAAGTAACTGCTTACACAATATATATGCAGAATAATGTAATGAATTTTTTATTGAGAAGATTAAGACTGGTTCATCTGGTTCTTGGTTATCTTTTTTTGTTTGTTTGTTTTCCCACAAATGGCAAGCACTGACTTAACAAACTGCCTCCAGATATCAGTTCTTCTTAAAACTGTTCTGGTTAGCATTAGGTACTTAATGTTAGTTGACATGAGCACCTAAAAAAGGGTGTACTCATACGTCTGTGTGAGCCTGGATCTTAGTAGCTTGTTTTTATTGCCTATTTCTGCTGTCAGTGGCAGATAACACACCACAGTCTCTGGGTGCTATGTGGAGCCTTGGGTTGTTTTTGTCCCAGGGAAGCAGAACAAATCAGCTCATATGCTCCCAACCTTACAAATTTCTAAAAGAGACAACTGAATCTTCCAAAAAGAGAAAGGATACAAAGATGATATTGGTCCTTTAATATGGATAATAATCCCTTGTGCATCAGCTAGCTATTCACATTTGTGCATGCATTATGAAAAGGGAGATTTTCATAATGAACCTGGAGGGAGCTATGATCTTGTGGAGTCATACATGGAGTGCTCACCTTATCTCTGGCATGATGGCAATTGATATTGTCACCTATATGATACCCAAAAAGATGGGAGTGCAGACAGCCTGTCTCAACAGAGAGGTTCCTTCTCCAAAGACAGCTAGAGAGAAAGCAAAGTCTGGGATATGCAGGTGAAAGTCAATTGTTTGGAGATGACACAAACTATTTGTTTCTCAGGGAACATTTGGCTGCAATGGAGGGATGGGTGGGAGCACTGTGGTTCTTGAGCTCAGGCCCAGAGTGGCAAACTGTCTTTAAGAAATTGAGCCCAAACTTGTTAACAAATACTTCTGCTCTAATCTTCCACATACCTTAGCACTCAAAACATCCATTGAGACTAAAAAGTCCTGGTATGGAAACATTCGATTTACCTCTGTTTTGGGTAGTTTTTACATGGAGATCAGAAGGACTGATTAGAAGTTTCTCCTGGTGAATATTCTAACCAGAGTACTGAAAGATACATTTACTAATGTGTAAAGCCAAACACAAATAAAAATGCTCCCAAACAGATATGCATAATCCTCAGTGCCCTGTGAAGTTGCTTATTCAGATAGCTCAAGAACTGATTGCACTGAATATAATTCTGTTTTTCACAAATTAGGTCAGATGAAAAAACTGTGAGGAAAAAAGTATGTGAGTGGGGAGTAGACTTGTAGGAGAGAAATAAACACCAGCCCACGGAAAGGGGAGGGGGATCTCCTGCTGGCCACAAGCCCTGCATTTCTGTAGGAATCTTCCAGGCCCAAGGACAAGAAAGAGTCAGCCTAACTTGACAAACTGGGTGTTAGTGGATAGTAGTGACCTAAAGGTGAAAGGACTGTAATGCCTCTCTGGCTTGTGAGTATTCCCCATGCCACAGCTCCTGCTTTTGTAATTTGCTCTTGTCAGTTTTATTTATTGCCAATTGTTCATTTGAATGCATCGGCTGCTGTTAGTGACAGGAGAGCCGTGCAGTGAGAATGCTGGATGTGCACTATGGAAATATGTTTTACCCATTAGTGTCAGAGCAAGACGATGAAGGAAACATTTGTACTAATTTTGAGTGGGTGTTTATGCTCTTAAAAGCCACTCTGTTAAAATGACATGAAGGGGATGCAGGCAGGCACAACCCCCAGCTCTTCTTTCTTCGTGATATTAAAGGAAATTTGTTCCATTTACAAGTCAGAGTATGAGTGCTCATAGGCTTTGCAGAGAACTATGTTTGCAGAGACACAGATTGAGCTAAGTCTGGTCTGACTCAAGTGTCATTGGCAGGGATCAGCGCAGTCCAAATCTGTATTCAGACACATGCCAAACTCAGGAGCAGGATAGATCTCTTTTGCTGGTCTCTTACCCCATGAGACCCACAGAGAAGATGAATTTTCCATGTGATTTAAAAGAAAAAGTCATCTCTTTCCCAGCACTTTTCTTTTTAAATCACAATTTTGACATAATCTTCAGTCTTAGTTGCTTGTATGTCCTTCCCTAAATACTGGTAGTCAACAGCCTTTGTCTTCTCTCCTGGCCTTCTTGCTTTGTTCCTTATTCCTTTGCCTCCTGATGAGACAAAGAAGTTACCCATCTCAGGGAATCAGCTGATTCTTTTGGATGGTGGCTGGCTGGACATCTCCCTGCAGGGGAAACTGGGGCAGGTGGTGACAGTGCTGTGAGGGAGCCCAGAACAGGCACACTTCTGACACAGGTGAGGATCAGACATCCTCAGTGCTGGGAAAATGCTTCCCCAATTCTAAAGGAACTGTTATGGTGCTTGTTATGGTGATTGTTATGGTACTTGTTATGGTGATTGTTCGCTACTGCTAATGATTGTTCACTATGTTCTACACCCAGCTGTCATTTCTTACCTCTTCTTTGTCAAGTGCTTCCAAGGCAGTTTTGTCCAAGAGATGACTGCAGCAGGTTTGAAAAGGAGCACCTGATAATGTTATCACTGCAGCCGAACAGTCATTTTCCCTTGGCTGGAAAAAGGTAAATAGCATTTCTAAAGCCATTAGGAACTGTGGTGATGATTCCTCCCAAAGGCTCTGCTGGATGTGAGGAGCTGTAGACCAGACCAGCAAAGTGCAGACCCCTGGCAACCTGCTTGGACATCATCACATGCAGTGTTGTTGAAACAATTGTCATTTATAAATCATTCTGGGGCAGCTCCCACTTGGCTGTGCAAGGTATTTCACCCAGCTGATCAAGACCCCAGGGATGGCTTGCAACCACAGACAGCACAGCAAGTGGGTGGGATAAGATGTGTTATTTTTCTCTTAGCTTTACCTCTTTTATTTCTTTACAGTATAGCCCCATTAAGCTGTTGAGTGCTTTCTTGACCACAATTGACTCAGGATAATCCTGGTCTAACAGAAAAGGCATGATGAGATTTAGCAGCTGGAAGTAAACTTGACACGAATTTAGTCTAGAAATAAATTTCAGATTACTACTTTTTTAAACATTGGAAGGTGTTTAATCATTCCAACAAACTCTCTGGACTTGTATTGGGATTTCCCAAACTTGGCATATTTTATTAATATCTTCTTAAAATCTCTGCCTTAGTTTCAATAAAACTTACTAGCTGAAGGCTAAAAGCTTCTTTTGAATTCTTTGGCTTTTATATGCTAGAGAACAGATGAGAGCTCATAGGTGTCCTTCTGATTTTAAAATTCACAATTATTCAGTTCATCTAAACCTTTGTTGGATTTAGCTTATGCCTGCTTGCTTATGTTTCCACTCCTGATATAAAATCTGCATCTATGCAGAGTATGAATCTTATTGTTATTTATTTATGAACTCCCCAAGTACCTTCTAGATGAATATCTGTGGGTGAGTTTAACTCTATCTATTGCCAGTGTTGTCCTTTATATATTCTGTTCAGATATCTGAACACTTTCTCAAACTGAGCAAGGTAAATAGAACAAGTTGGAGCAAGTATTCCGTGTTTTATCTCTGTCTCTGATTTTTCTAGAAGAGCGGATTGTATTTGTAGTGAGAAAAAGATCAGACATGTTGCAGTCAGAAATGGAGGGTGAAAGTTTTCCCCCAAATCTTTTTCCGGTAAAGGTGACTGGTTTTGCCTCTGTCCTACACAAGTTATTTCTCAAAGTATCCTCATCTGTAATAAGCATAGCTTTAGGGTTGAGCTTTGCACAGTTCACTTAGGTGTCCCTGAGTGGGTCTACAGATGGTTGGAAGCAGGAAGGAGCTTGATACAAAAAAAAACAAAAAGGCTCTGTGATGCCTTCCTGCTGTTCCATGCACAGCTAAGCAACTTCACACTCTGAGAATGAAATGGGAAACAGGGCTGACAGGGACCTAAAAAGATATAGAGTATCCCATTGGCTCATGGCCAGATTTCTACTCCCTAGCCTGCTCCTGACAGGTATCAGTCTAATTGTCACCTTCCTCCTCATTAACATCTACTCAGAGCTCCTGGCAATAAGATAATCTTTTTGTTAGTGTCCAGTCCACCCCAATTTTGTTAATGTCCAGCCCTGTCCAGTTCCGGTTCCTTTATTGTGTCACTGGGGCTGCCTGTTTCTCTGCCACCTCTCCTTCCCTGAGCATCATGACTGCTCCTTTATGGGAGCAATAACCTACTTACATCCTTTTGATTTCTCCTCGTGGTACAGTGCACACCTGTGTGCTCTCCTGAGGACTGTGATACTCTTCTACATATTGCTCTGTAAAACATCTTGGTGCCTTTTAGCCATTGTGACATCTCATTAAAAGAAATAAAATAATTAAAGCAAATAATCATCCCTGTATCATCTGCTGCAGAGAACAAGAGTTGTAGCTGAGTTTCTTTCATGAGATTGTTGAAATAAGGGAGCCTGAGAATCAATTTATATCTTTAAAGCCTAGACCATGCTAGTTGTTAACTCAATATGAGGGCTTAAGGTATTAAATATGTCTCTAAGCACTTTGCAGTCCTTCATTTCCTTACCACAGGGAATCACTTTTCAGTATCAAATCTGAATAGCCTTTCTTCTCTGGAAAAACACTTGAGTGCATCTTTCTGATTTTAATAAAGTTTGGGTTAGAGAAGAGATGTGAGCAGCTTATTGAACAATGGATGTAAATACAAAAGTTGCCACTTCAGCCATGGAACTGACATCACATCACAAACTCATTGACACAGCTCTGCTCACCAATGGAAATGGGCAGGCTGGGATGTTTGAGAAGGGATTTTTGCAGTATATTAATTATTGCTCTAGATGTAGTTCCTGCTGTGACTATCCTTTAGGATAGTACTTTTGAAATCTCAGGGAGAAATGGGGAGAAATGGGTTGGTTATTGTATTTGTCTGCTTAATTAAAGGCTTGAAAAATTGATTTTTTTGTAATTTAGGCTCTTTTTCAATGAACACGTGTGTGTGTGTGTATGTGTGTGTGTGTCTGTGAAATCTGCAGTGCTAGGTGTTTTGCCTGCAGATGTCCCCAACCAATTATGGTTCAATTCAGCCCCTGGGTTATCCAGATTGACAGATTAAATCTCAGTATTGGTTCAGTGGGCTCATGAGTGTTTGGGATTCATAGAGATTAAAGAGCAGAATAAAAGGGTACATGGGTGTCAGCAGGATGCAGGAATGGGATATGGGGACTTCAGAAGTAGTGGTGAGTGCTCTGGTTATCTTTGAGGTTCTCCCACAAAGCCTTCAGCTATACAAATGATAAAGACCCATAATCACTGCTCAAGGGAAAATATAGCCAAAACCCAAGTATAAAACTAAAGATGTAGGGCCATAAATCCTTTCATTTCATATAATTTAGCTGCTTATTTCTGAGTAATCACCATGGTACAAAATTCCAAATATCATAACAGGTTCCAGACAATTCTTAAAAGTGCTGATGAGAGTGATTTCACCCATAAACAGTCGGAGTGTTACTAACCACAGTGCTTTGTTTTTTTTTTCCTGTCTGTCTTGTCTGTTTCTTCCTGGCTGTCCTTTTTCCAGGACTTGGTGTTGGTGTCCTTTAGACATCAAGGTGTTCTTGGGAAAAATTTACTTCTACTTGCTTTGGCACTGCTACCTCTGGCAGTGTGGTACTGGTTACCTGAGAGAGATTTTCCCTGTGTTGTAGAAAAGACCATGAGTGTTTATAATGAGAGCTGCAAAACTGCACAGTGAGATGTAATATCTCAAAACATGAAAAAAGGAGACACACACAGTACTGCTGTTTGCTTTCTGATATATGTTTTATGTAAGAGAACTCTTGCAAATAGCAGAAGAATTTATGTCATGTAACCCATCTAGCCTAATATATTCAAAACAATTCTTGATATTTCTTCTGGAGCAATAACTTCTTGTGAAACACATTGTTGATTTTTCTATAAAAGCAACCAAATTTTTTTATTTGCAGGATTGACAGATGAGATGTCTCAATGATTTTTTAAAGGCTGATTGATTTTGGTTGAATTGCTTCCTAGGAATTTGCCAGGGAATTTAATTATTTGGAGACTAGATGAGAGGATGAAGGGTGAATATTTGCTTTCCTAAAAGAGCTGTTTTCCTAAAACTGCAGCCACCTTTGCTTTAGAGCAGAGATGTATAATTTAAATGACTAATTGACTTGCAGAAGATGTCCAGGACTTGCAGCACAGATTTTATCAAGGATAGAAAAAGCAGCCTGTGAGATCTGCAGCCTTTTCTACCACAGGGAGTGGTGATAGGGCACATACACACAAAACCCTCCAAATCCAAACAAACCTGGAAACCCACCAGAAGGCAAACCAAAACAAAAACCCACAAATAAAAAAAAAAACAATACAAAAACCCCCTCAAAACCCAAAACCTTAATATTTTTGGGAAACAGGAATGTGTTAAGAACAGAGCATGGGATACAATATTCAAGTAGTCCCATGTGGGAATGTGATGGGGGAAGAAGGAGCTGAAAATCTGTTACTCCTTCTTGCATTCTGCATGTTGCTGCCACGAGCTGGCTGCTGTCCTATGAGCCCTCAGCCCTTGCTGGCCACCAACAGCAGCTCTGAGCAAGTAACAAGCTGTAGGTCACACACAGTGCAGCTCTCTCTGTTGGTGGGACAGCAATGACAGTGGTGTCAAATGCACCTGATAATCCTGTGAAGGTTTTGAATGAGTCAGGGAATATTTTTCCACTGCTCAGATGCTCCCTCTGTGTTGGGGCGAATCAAGGATGAAAGGGGATTTTGTATGCTGCCTGGTAGAAAACATACAATGATCTGAGCAGGACTTTGGAAAACAGAGAGAAAATCAAGAGGGGGAGAACAAATTAACAATTACACATAAAAATATGGGGCTTATATGGAGAAATGAGTCTGGAAAAAGGAGTTTTACTTCTCCGTAAGACTTCAAGACCTGCGTGGTGGCAGGGAGTCTGTGAGCCCTCAGAGGGATTCCCTGCCTCCACCTCTGCCTTAGAAAAAATTATAATAATTGGGTGCAAATCTCAGGAAAGTAAGATGAAATTCTAACAGTAAAAGGTTTGAGTGGCTTTGACTGATATTGGAGGAAGAAACTGAGTCATCTACACACGCCTGGTTGGAGAGATGGGACTGTCAGGTAGTGAGGGAGAGGAATGCTGTCATGGCTGAAGCACTGACTGTAAACAAAAATAGGAATTGAGCGCTATGCTTAATGTAGTAGCAGACCCTCCATGAGACAAGCACAGGATTGTTGTTTGAGGAGGCTTTGAGATTATGCACAGGACTGTATGACTGATATTAAAAATAATAACACACATACCCTTTGCTGTGCATGGAGCAGATCTGTTGTCTTTTTCAGTGCAGTCACTGCCAGAGTTTTTTGTTCTGCAATTTTTGGGGCAGATCCTCAGAAAATGAAAATTTCTGGACCTCAGTGTCAGAAAGAATGTTTTTTTACCACACAATCTCCCTGCTGTATAGTCTGCAGCAATCAGCAGGAAAGGACGCCCAGCATCATGGCATGTTCTGTGCATTCTCTGGAGCTAAACAGGAAGCCATTTCAATGGGACTTATGTGACTTTACACAACCAGTGCATCTGGGCCGTCTAATGAAACCTCAGTATTAAAAACAGCAACAGACACTAGATTTTTGCCAGAAGGGAAGAGGAATTACAGTTGAGTCAGGTGCATTCCTCCCAGCAGGCTCCTGTAGGACTTAATGGAGGATGGTGAAAAGGGCGTGATGGTGGAGACGCAATGTATAGGGACATGCAAAATGTTCTCTGCCTGTGGCAATGAAAGCCTATCCCCGTCCTTGAGGCTCTCTATTTCCTTGCAGGATAGACAGGCATCACCTGTGGTTTCACTGATGGCCTTTCAGAGCAGCAAGGGGCTCTGGGAGGTGGCCAGGCGCTGCACTGACACTCTCATGCCTGCCAGGCATGTTCCCATCCCTGCTTGGAACAGGCTGTTTCCCGATAGAGGCTGGGCTGCTGTGACCAGCCCGTGTCTGTGAGCATCGCTGGTGGGGCTGTGGGTGTGCAGCATGTTCTGACAGATGGTGGGTGGGATTGGCTGCCAGGGGAGGGAAACCACTAATGAGAGGAAGGACAGCAGGTGGGGAGCTGGACAACATCCTTTGCCATGGCAAGCCTGATAAGGTGGGTGTTTACTTCTGTGGGAAGGAACAGCTTTCCAAATAAAAGATTAACTGCTAAATGATCTCATGGTAACAGCCCTGAG
This sequence comes from Ammospiza nelsoni, assembly GCF_027579445.1. NCBI lineage: Eukaryota > Metazoa > Chordata > Aves > Passeriformes > Passerellidae > Ammospiza > Ammospiza nelsoni. The sequence goes on from NC_080639.1 coordinate 25,096,870, forward strand.
CCATTGCTAATTTAGCCACTCTGTGTAAAACCAGGCAGGGAGGTAAGAAGGGTCATTTTCCAGTCCCAAACACCCCTGGCTGACATCAGTGTGTGATCTTTGCATCTCCACAGAGCTCAGTGCACTCATCATTGTTTCACTGTTTTTCAACTTCAAGAGGCTTAGGCTGATCCTTCTTGCTGGAGATGACAAAGGGCCAGCCAGCCTAAAAGAAGAGTGGATTTTTTTTCCAGCTATGTTGGTTAGCTTCAAAAAAGACATTGCCTCTCTTTGCAAGTCTTTCTGCACTGGGTAGACACACAGAGGAGAAAAGGCTGAAACAGAAGAAGGATAAGATTATTTTATTCCCTACTAGCTGTGCATGGGACATTCAAATATCTCCAAGGCATGAGTCAGTCTGGTGCTGCAGATACTGACCAGCTAACTTCTCCAAAGGAACTCGGGCATAGGGGCATTTGTATTTCCCCATGACCTGACACAAAGCTGGCTGAATCTGAGAGCTATTTAATTGTGTTAGGTAGTCACTTTTAATTGTATTAATTGTGTTAATATTCACTTATGCACATGTTAGATCCAGCATGGCTGTCACCAACAACATCAATGAAGGGTCCATCTATGTCCACAATCATGAGACTCTTGTCTCCAAGGACTAAAATGTAAATCCTGTCTGTGAGCACTGCTGGTCATCAGGTCCAAAGCATTATGGATTTCTCCTTGGTCTGTATAGCAGCTTGGAAAACAAAAGCAGCTTCTGGACCAGCAGTTCTAAGAGACCTTTCATGGAGAAAGGAAGTCTCTTCATGTTTATTCCAACCTTCATCTGAGGAGACATCAATATGGATTTTGGAAAAGAGAATCCCAATTACATTAGCAGCAATGGCCCAGAGAGAAACTTGCAGCCTTATCTGCTGTTATAAGTTATTTGTAAAGTTCCTTGCAGTTGCAGGCATGTTTAGCAATCTTCACCATCATTCCCTCTCTCTGCAGCTACACTCTGGTTTTTTGGCTTTTAATCACAGTTCCAGCAGTTTGTCAAAGGGTACTTTAAAATGTCTATTCACAGAGGATGTAGAATAAAATTCCTCCCTGGGCTGTCTGTGTTTGTTAGGGAATAGTTGTGAAGACTGAAGAAACTCTGTCTCATCTTGAGTTCCTTGGTCCTGAATTGTCAAAATCACCAGTGCCTGAGAGCTTGGCTGGCTCTCTTCTGTGGCCCTTTCTGCTCCTTTCTTCAGGCTGTGCTGGGTTTGGAAGACAGCCCTGGAAAATACAGGTCTTCTGGGTCAGGGAGAGGGAATGGGCCCTCTCTTTCCCACCTGAAGTCTGCCCATTCCTAAGACCTAATACTCAGGTCCTTCAGTTGAATTTTGATGGGCAAGATCTGATGAGCTGGGGAATCCCCTGGGGATTTTTTTCCCCCAGCAGGAGCAGAGACTCTGGGCTCTCAATGAGCACTGTGGTGAGGGCTGGTTGCAAACCACCAGGGTTAAGTGGCTTGTCAGATCACGGGCGGTGAGAAACTGCTGCATGTGTGTGGTCCTCCCGCTTCACACTCAAGTGTTTCACCAAACAAAACCCCACAAACAACACAAAAAACTTTTTGTAAATCTTGAATTCCAGGTAATGGTTTGACCTGCACCTCATGTGAAATCACAGTGATGCTGGGTAGACAGTCCCTTTCACATCCCTGGGATTTTGTGCAAAATACTGTGAATGCAAAATAACCTGGGGCCACCTGTGGGTTTTCTTAAACTAAACATCCCACAAGCGTGAGCAAGTGCATTCCAACAACAGCCTAAATCAACAACATAGCTCAAGGCTGTGAGAGGGGGAAAGCCTCTCTGGGGAGAGTGACATCTACAGACTTATTTATAAGATATAATCTCCTCTTGCCTTGAGACTGGCCTGGGCTGGAAACCAGTCCAGGATTGGACTTTGAGGGATTTACAATGGATGGTAACATGACTTGGATCACAGACTTGCTCCCAAGCTCCAAACGAGTAGAATAGCAATATTTTATGCTCTGTTGTGCAAATTTATTGAAAGAGTCAGGCCTATCCCACAGACCTTGCAGTGAGAGTTTGTGAACAGGAGAAGGGAAGTTGTCTTAGGCCCAGTATTAGCAAAGTGTACTGGGAAAGGCTAAGTGACTTGCCCGAGGTCATGCAGGGATTTTTTGGCACATCAGCAAGCTGAACCCAGTCGTCTTTATGTCCCAGTCTAACACTTTAAGCACAGAAACATAGTTTTTCCAGAAGGAACAACTGGCAGATTAAAAAATAAAGTTTTTTGTTTTGCTTTTATTCTCTTTTTCCTCTTTTCTTCCCACATTTGATGTACAGGAAAGAACAAATTAGCTCATTTAAAACCAACTGGAATTTTCACCCCAACTTGAGCATATTTTTCCATATTCAAAGCCATTTGTTCAATATTTTTGTTTCTTAATCTTATTTTCTATGAACATGAGACTCTCTTCCTCCCAGAACCGTGTGTGCCTACAAGGGCCAAACCACTACTTGAAAGGCTATTCCTGAAGTATCCGGGGCACGTCCAGAACTGGGGAACACTGAAAATCTTGCAGACAACCTTGGCCTCTCACCCTTTGTTTGTATATCAAGTCAATCTGCAGAAAACATGTTCCAGAAAAAAGTTTTAGATTGCAGAGGGCTGATAGAGAGACCTTTGAATAACCTCAGGACTTTGGTGGCTTCAAGAAAATGGAAGCTGATTCCAAACCCATTTCTGGTGTGGGATTTGGTTTGGCAAAAACAAAGTCTGACTGATGAGGTTTGGCCAAACTGAGCCTCCAGTTTTCTAGCCAATCTCTGGTTCAAGAGATCGTCAGCTCTTGGGTGTGCTTCCACACATTTGAATTTCCTCACTGCTTGGAGCCTCCAGGAAAAATAGAAATGACCAGAAGTTCCTGCTGCAAGTACATTGAGTCAAAATACAAATTCAGGAGTGGTGCAGTCTTTTCTAGAAATGTGCAGCCATGGCATCAGATCAATGAATGCTGTACCAAACAAAGCTTGCTCTTACTGCTTAGCACGGAAACAGCAGTGAAAGTCTATATATCCTGAACTTTCTAAGACATTCTTGCCTTTTGGGAGGTGTGTAAGGGTTGGGCAGGATGGTGCTGATGGTGAAAAAAACAACTGTGTTCTGTCTTCCTTGGAAAAACATGATCTGGCCCTGTTCCCCAAGGATACACATCACATTCCAGACCCATGTAGACAGGCATCTGCAGTTTCAGTCTCTGGCCTATTCACTTTGTGCTGGAATTGGTAACTGAAGTGTCAGTTGTGCTGACAAGCTGTTGTCAATGGAGAAAACACATGGCATTTTCTGGCCCACATGGAGGATGTGTTGGTTGTAACCCCCATGAATCATTGTGCTGGATACAATCTTCACGCCTCAGACAACTCATCCTAAAATACTGAAATAGCTCAGACTGTAAAAATGGCTCTGAAACATCACAGATCTGGTGTGTGGATGTTTCTTCTGGAGTCAACATTGCGAATGAGGGCTGCAAGAAAACTTTTCAGAGGTCTACATTGCAGCCAGGCAAGATAGAGTGGAAGAATCAATGTATTTTGCAGGAGTTTCCTTCACAGTCCTTGCTGTCCTGCTGGTGGGCTATAGAAGTATCTTTATACCTCTGGAATCTGAGCAGTCTCCAGCAATTCTAGTGTTTTAGGATGCCTAACAGGTGCTGATGATCACCATCTTAATTAATCCTTTTTTTTTTTTTTTATCTTGAGGTTCATTTTTTGGGGCTCTCTGTCCCATTAACAGCCTTCGGTTTTCCTGTTGTTGAAACCTGCATTTTTGCAGAATCCCACCTTGCTGCTGGAATTATAAATCTGTGTTTTGCCTTTCTGTTGGAGATTGCAAAGAGCAGACTAGTGGAAATTGGTTGAACGTAATTTCAGAACTGAACTTCCAAGATTTCATAACTTTAGAACAAAACTTTACTTCCAAGGACCATCAATTGTTTGACATTTCTATGACAATGAACTTCCTGACCAGTGTCTTTCCTGGCAGTCCCTGACCCATTCAAGGTCATTCTCCATGTTTTCATCTGTTGTTAGTCTCCTCTGGTTTCTTTTCTGGGCTTGGCTTTTCTCACAGCTCGTCCAGGTTCTCCATGACAAAATAATGCTGCCTCCTACCTCTTCCTTCTGACACGGCTCTCTCTGAAGTTCCTTCCTCCCTTCCTGCCATGGGCACATTACCTAAAACCTGTCACCTTTCATTCTTTCCATTGCTCCCAACCTTTCTCCTTCAGGTACGTAAAAAATCAGGCTCTTCTGGTTGTAATCATCTCCTTGGATATTCATTGCCATCATTAAATTTAAATGCTCCTCGTTTTTCCCATATTGAAGGATGGTTCTTGGATTAATAAAGGTTAATAAACACCAAAAAAGAAGCATTCACAGCACAGCAATAACACTTTTGTAGTAACTTCACAAACACAACTGGAATCTGTGAGAATTAATTAATTTCCTGGAGGAAGAGATCTCAACATAAACTCTCTGATGTTCATGGGCAGGAGGCTGTACACTGAGCCAGCACGTGCCCCAGCCGTAGTCAGGTGCTTCAGGCACTTGGAGAATTTGATTTTGGATTCTCCATGCCCTGTGCTGGGTAACAGGATTCCTTGCTCCATTCAGTTCCCTCAGAGCATGTTCACTTCAGCACTACCCTCCCAGCTCCTGTCTTGCCTCTGCAATCCTTATCTTGCCTATTAATTGACCACTGACCACCTCACTGCCTGCCTCTCTCTGGAGGATCACTGTTTATTGTCAAATGGGAATCTCCTTCTCCCCCACTCATAGCTATTCTTTATCTGCTTAAACAGCCTCCACAAGAAGCAGGCCTGTTTCCACGTTTGGTTTTGAACACTACGTGAAAAAATGACATTTTTTTCATTGTCTGCACATAAGCTTTATAATAAATGTGCAAGTGAGGGTTGAAAATTACTGAAAAAAGGTCACATTAAAAAAAAGAGATCAATGAATTCCCAAATTTCAATGAGGTAAGTAGACACTGCTTTAAACAGAGACAATACTTGTGTTTGTGGTTCCAGCCCTAAAAGTAGCAGTCCAGGTCCATGCACAGACTTCACAGGTGTCTGCCTCTTTTGTCAGGCTCTTTTCTTTTCCTCTGCCTAAGTTTTAAAGTTTTCAGAAAAGTATTGTTTGAAGTTTTCCTTTTGCCAACCTGTCTGCAGCCAGAAAATCAGTGGGAGACAGAGAAACCCATAAAAGGTAATAGCTAAATAAGTAACATGCAGAAATTCCACACACTCACCTCTGTATTGGCAAGGGAAGATGCAGCTGACAAGGGAAGATGCAGCTGACACGGATTAGCTGAGCATGAGTTTAAGCTAAAAGCTTTGTAGGTAATTAACAAAACCCCCAAACTAATTCAGTTGATCCATTCCTTTGTGTTTTCTTGACTCGCAAGTGAGGGCCTGTTGCTGTTGCCTATTTTTTTTTTCTGTTCCCAGTAGAAAATTACTAAACAGTAACTAATAATACCAAAAATCTTGTTGCCTCATGGGGCTTCTCTCTGCAACGTTATGTCACTCATTTCAGTGTGCAGGAAACAGAAAAAGGTTAACATTATTTCTGCATAGTCCAGGCTAGGTGAGACTGAAGTCACACAAACCTTCAGAGTGAAAGAAAGGGACAGGGTGAAAAACATTCTCCTGCTCTCTTCACTTTCCCTTTGCAGCAGAGGAAGAAAATGTTTTGTTTCCATGTGGAATATTTTTCAGATATTTCTTTGTCAAGGGTGAATTTGAGCTTAGGAAAAGCTTATTTCACTTCCCCAGATCAGCTGCAATTCTCCAGAGCACCTTTGTCCATTTAAGCCCGGGTTAAGTCATCTCTTCCCTCTTCTATGGCATGCATAGTTCAGGCCCTGTCCTCTCTAGGTAGAATAGAATAATTTAAGTTATTAAATTCACGCACTCCAGGATCCAGCAAATTCCTCTGTCTTTTCCAATTGCTGTACATCTTCCAGAACCAAGTGCTGTTTTAACCCTTCCTAGCAGCCTAGGCTGCACCTGTCAGAAAGAGAGACCTTGAGACCATAAAATCCCTCTCTCTGCAGACAGCTCTGCTTGAGTGGTTATCTTTATTGCAGGCGATGGATGAAGAACAGTGTTGTTCTCTCTGCTCTGCTCAATGTAGGAGTCTTTCTGTCATATTGCCAAGCCTGGAGGGAAAAATAAAAAAAAAGAAAAGCGGAGTTCTGCAACTCAAGGGGACAAATTATATTTAGTTGGAAATTCTGGGTTCCCTGGGGCAAATAATCTCTTCTTTCTCATTTCACCCAGCTCTAAAATGGGAACAACATACCTTATCCATGTAGAATGGAGAGAGGAGAGGTTTGTGCCTGCCAACTGTATAAATATGTAGATTCAAAACTATTTCTGGATACTCTAGAGAACCTTTTTGAGGATGTACAACAGATCATGGGCTAATCAAACTTGTTTTGAGGATTCTGTTTTTGGAGAGGGACACTCTCTTATGCAGCCACCCATGCTGTAGGCTTATGAAGTGCCTGAAATAGCCAATGAGTCAGGTGTCCTAGTGAGGGTCCTGATGTTCACACGGAGTTGAGGCTGACCCATCTTTCACATTGAGAAACCTCCATGGGTCCCAGCTGGTCCACGCAGAAGAACCACCATCAGCTTTTATAGTCTGAAACTCTAGGCTTTATATTTTCTATGGTTTAGAAAACTTATAAATGAGTCACAGCCCAATGCTGCAGCATACATAGCATGTATGATGGCAAAATATTTCTTTTCTACAGTTAGTGTTGCACTGAGAGGCTCATCCTTTCTCTTGAATCATCCAGCCACTCTTAAAGCAAAGCTGTCAAGAGAGAGAGGTTGTTCCCTGGTGTAACAATTTCTATGTGTTGGAGTGGAGGAACCTGAAGCATCTCAGAGTCCATCTTAATAAATTCCAGAAAGTTTAGAGCATAAGCTGAATTCTGAAAAGCAATGACATGATTAGAAAGCTTCCAAGAATTATCTCATAGTAATTCCTCCACACATGCAGACTGCTCTCTGATTTCATGACAAAATAGTATCAATTAATGCATCTTTTCCTATGTCTAGTCATGTTGGGTCTTTCAGTCTATAGAGGACTCATTAGTCCAGGCAAGCTGAAGCTCACAAGAATTGCTCTCAGCCTTGTTTACTCTATGTGGATAAATGGATCAGGGTCAGTGCAGTTAGTTATGGTCCCTTACTTTGTCTTATTAAAACTGCCAACAGTTTGAGGTGATGCTCACAGGGGCTGGAAACAGCTACAAAACAAAACTTATGTTGTCATTGATCAACGTGTGTTAAGCAAGAGGTGTTTCTTCATGGTATAGCATTGCTGAAGGGTCAGATTGACACAACACTGGTTCTTGCCTTGTTCCAATCTGGACTTTGTTATCTATGAGGAAGGATAACTTCTTGACCATTCTCATGGGCATTTTAACCTACTGGAGGTGAGGATTTCTGGGAAAAGTTGCATTCTTCCTAGCAAACCCATGAAGGATACAAAGGCTTGAACCAGCGGCTCTGAGAAAATATGAGCGGTCTCTGATACATATGTTTTGTGGAGAAACAGACTGACTCCAGCCTATTATCTGTCTGGTTTTTGTTTGTGTAGGTTGTGGGACTGGCCCCCATCTACAACAACACCATCACTAATGAAGCAAGCAAGGAGAGATTTGTAGGGAGAGATGACAACCCTGGTTAGAGCAACTGATAAGAAGCAAAAAACAGGAATTTCTTGGGCCTGAAACTGAAGAAGCAACATTCCAGCTAACAAAGATGGGTAAAACTTGCTTTGCAGCTAGGACTGAATTGTGATTATCAGCTTGATGTTTGGTGAGACAAGGATATATGGTACCTACAATAATGAAAGAGATGTTAACAGAAGTGGCAAGTTAATAATTTTTGTGTCACAGAGGCAGATGGAAATTGCTTTAACTGTAGCATAGAAAAGTTGTGACATAAAATCAGCATCTCCATTGTGCTGTAATTTTGAGAATGAAGTAGAGTTAGGAATTTGACATCCAAAGCTCATCTTTTGAAGGTGTATTGTGGAATGCCTTTGAAGATCAAGACTAAGAAGTCAAACAGAGCGTGGTTACATTGTGAGAAAAGTTCTCCCACCGGCTGTTTCTGTCTTTCACTGAGTGTCTGGGTGAAAATGCTGTGCTGCTCAGTGGTTGATGGGTTTCCCCCACATACTTTCCACAAGGGCATTTGGTGCTTTGGATAGAATAGATCACGTTCTGGAATCAGTACATGTAGGATGCAAGGCTTTGATGGTTTCTTTTGGATGGGAATGGGGCTCCTATTGTATGGGGTATGTACATGTGTCAGCAAGTTTTAAATCTATTGCTTTGGCATGGCCCAGCTCTGCTTGGGATATGATTGCCATGAGAAATTTTGCTTCTAATAAAGTATTTTGCGAGGCAAGGGCAATTTGGAAAGTTCAAAGGGAAAGTTTGAGGACAATTTCTCTCAAATGATTGTCAACTAGCAAAGACTGTAGTTTCAGGATATTCTGGACAGACTCCAATCTAGTGTGAAATGTGGTAACCAAATGTGCTGTTAATAGGGTTTTTCTTTATTATATTGTAGTGCATTTTACATATGTTCTTCAGGAGGCTCATTTTCATTTGTGATCTCTGTCTGTGGAGGAGTTACCTTGTTTGCTGAATGTTTAGGGGCTGGTACTGTGGTTATCAAGAGTATTCTCTTCACTGCCAATCTGATAGTGTCTGGGGGCTTGGCTGGATATTACACATTTCAGGGAGTGTTTTGGGTGGTTGCTATGTTTCTGAAGTCAGCCCTGCTAGTCTTTGGTTTTCTTCAATCTATAAATTTATTTTTAGGCTGTCCTTGTCAAGGTGGACTTGGTGTCTGGGAATCATCCAGAGAAAATTAGTTGTTTTTTGACCTGTGAATGACTGGTGGGAATAGCAGAAATGTAGCCCTAACAGAAGGGTATTACTGAACATTTGCAAACCACCTTTCTCCTGAGAGCACAGGTCAAGGCTCGTGATACTGGCTTTGCCCCTCATGTAACAAAGAATTCTCCCCTCAGAAAGGCTTCAGTCACCCATTTCTTTGTCCAAGGCTGCACTTGTGCAACAACGTGAGAAAGACACCTTTAAATAAATTCATTGAAGAGTCATGAACTCAGCAGTAAATCAGCTCTGGTCAGAAAGCCACCTTGTGTTGAATGCACCTGCTGTGGTCTAGAGTCCTGCCACAATCATTTCGCCAAATAACTCCCTCTGGTAAGCTGTGGTCCCAAGGCATATCATCAGGTAAAGGCTGTGTGGAAAACACAGCTGTGGACAGCTCCAGGGAGGCTGGATCAATAGCACAGCTGGTCAAAAATGGGTGGAGAAGAGGGAAAAACTGACAAAGATCTGCCTTCAAATTAGTTTGTCTGAGATTGTGAGTTTATGTTTGTCAAATTAGTGTGACTGCCTCTGGGCAATAGACCCCACTGTTTCTCTTTCATGCAGTGTGTGGTTAGAAAGCCATAGTTATCTCAGTACCAAATGCCCATCACTTCACCCACAGGGTGAGAGCAAATGCATTGATGTGAGAGTGGTATGGAACTGACAGACAAGGTAGAAACTGAAAACTGTTCTGAAACTTCTGTTCTGCAGTGTAGGCACTGAAATGATTTATCGTGCTAAATGATAGATTTGTCTTCTTTTGTGTTCTTAATGATAACATTTAGAAGTGCAACAAGTTTGGCCAGAATCATGAATCTGTATCTAAATCTTTCTTAAATGAACTCAAATCACATCCAGAAGTTTACTCTCAAGAAAGAAATAATGTGAATGGATAATGTCATACCCAAATATTGAAGGGGAACAATTTAAGCAGATTGAAGACCTTTATGGTGACTTTCATTTCTTTTCTCCTGGTGGCTGCAGGCACAGACAGCTCACGTTTGGAACAGTGACTGGTACCAGACAACTGTAACAAACATCTCTAGTTTTAATTTTCTCTCCCATTTTATTCTACAAACTAGTTCTAGACCTTAGACCTGGCACTGGAATCCAGAGGACACTTGTAATAAAATTATTCTCAACTGATTTATATTTTTCCCATTATAAAAGTGAATCTGGATTGCTCTTGATGTTTGGTGGCTGTGATGCTGGGAGCACATGCTCTTTCTATGAAGAGCACTAAAATTGAAATAACCATATGGGTGAGTTTGGTTGGAGCTGAAAGCTATGGGTTTTGTGAATGAGATTAAGAAGGACACTTGGGATGAACATATTGCACTGAAAAATCCTTTCCTGTTTTAGTAACAACTCTGGAAAAGCAATAAGGAAGCAATTTAGAGCAATTATTGCATTTGTATTAGCTTTTCACAAAATGGGTTTTCTCTTGTATATCTTACCTGCTCTAGAGGTTTAAAATAGAGCACTTTATATGGTACATTTCCTTCCTGATTTGCAGGTCAGGATAATTTTCTGGCTATTGTTCTGATTACTTTAAATTATAAACATAGAAGCTTTTATTCTTTGTCTCAGAACAATGCATTCCATAGAAAATAGAGCTCTGACAGTTTCAAACATTAAAAAAACCATGCAGCATCACCCCAAAATAGTAGTAATGTTAATATTAAAAATAATAATAATAAAGATTATTGTCTTAAGATATATTCTGAATTTTGAATATTAAATCTTCCCTGAGGCCACAAAGTTGCAAGACCTGCTTTGATAATTAAAATATAGGAGTTTCTCTTGCTTGTGTCTCTCTTTAATTGACTGTTCCTAGGAAGGAATGACAATTTATAAGAGTCACTTTGCACGCAATATATGAATCTCTCTCACTCTTTATCAGGGTAAATAGTATTTTTTGGGAGTTCTGGTCTGGCATTTTCCCTTTGTGTCTTCAGAAAGCCAGCATGTGAAACCTCTTGCCTAATGGAGTAATACCACATACTCCCTGACTTGATCAATAAAAGTTTGGGAGGGGGGAGTTTTTTGTGGGGTCTCTTTTGTTTGTTTTTGGGTTTTTTTTTTTTTTTTGGTTTTTTGGAAATGTGCAAATTCCATTTTTTATTGAAAATACATCTAAGGTGTCAGAATTTATATGAAATAAAATAATATCTGTAATAATAAGCTCAGGAATGATCAGCCTTAATATACACCATCATTGAAAGGACCATCCACTGGATTTATTGGATTGCCATCCATAAAAAACTACTTTGCCTTGTAGAAAAAAAAGAAATGATGGCACGTGGCCCCAAGGGTGGCTATTTCTGGGGTTCTTCTCCACATGGAAGAGGTTATTCTTCCCTTGATCCCTGAACTTCTCCTGCCCACTCGCTGCCTTTTCCAGCAGACTTTCCTGCCTATGTTTCCCACAGCTTCTTCTGCCATAGATGGGAAAAGACTCATTCAGCTACATGGTTGAATCCTTCAGAACTTGCTCAAAAAATGCAGCACAAATGTGAAAAAACTTTATGCACAGTCTGATGTAACTTGATAGAAAAAAGCTGCTATGGTCAATTCACTATAGAGTAATTTTTCAGCTCTAGCTCTTTTGCCACTTCTCATCTTAAGGGCAATAAATCAAAACAGAAACATGAATCGAGGGATCCTTCTCCTTGACAGAAAGACATAGGAAACCCAAGGAAGTGTGGTCTGTACACTCACACGAGGATGCTGGAAGCTGTTTCCTGGATGTGATATACAGACAGATCACAGGAAATGAATGAATGTGGCATCTTGTGGTTACAGACTTGATACAAGAAGGAACAGGAACTGCCTCAAACCTCATTGCTGGAGATTTCTACAGAGATATGAAAAAGGAGGCTTGGATGGCCTGGCTATCTAATCCACCACAGTGCAATTAGTACCTTATGATGCCTGAGGAAATTCATGTTGGAGATACAACTGTGCGGACATGCAGAAAGCAAATTTCCTGTAAGCACAAGTGAAGGTATTCACATTCAGTTGTTCACTTTTGTTCAGTGCAGAGACGGGTGTGCAGTTTGCAGACAGGCCCATTTGAGTCCTGAAGCTCTCAGAAGGTGGAGAAGCACTCCTCCCATGTGAACAAGAAAATGAGACTCTGCATCTCCATCAGAAACAGCCTCTAACCCAATGGCTCCATCACTGACCTCTCTTACAGAAATGGTGCCCCACCATGGGAAGAAAGAGACAATGAAGGTGGTTTATTTGCTGTCTGTTGTGGGCAGAAAAGTGCTCACTCTTGGGCAGGGCTCTCAGGTGAATGGCCGCCACAGCTGCAGGGCAGGAAAGAGCAGGAGGAGGTGGCAGCTGGCTCCACAAGTGCAGTGAGGGGTTACATCAGCAGGAAAGGGGCTGTGGTGCAGTGGCCATAGCACATGGAACACTGCACTGCTCAGGTTCCTGGCAGGTAACAGAGAAGTCTCATGCAGTTCATTTGGGAGGGGGTAATAAAAGAACCATTCTATTCCCAGAAGTAAAACAGCAGGAAAGGTCTGCAAGACTCCAGGTGTAAAGTCTCACCTTGCTAGTGCTAAGCACTGAGAATGTGTCTCAGAATGGACATCTGTAAACTTTGAATTGTTCTAGGAGGAGTTTTTTCTTGGTTTTGTCAGAAATTTTAGCTAATCCTGTGTCCCCTGTTGTTTTCACAGGACTGTTGCTCATATGCAATTGTTTCTACTTTATGTAATTACATGTAATCTGCTGGGAAAAAAAATTGTGCATATAATTAATTAGTATTATATACAGATTATATTCTGATAATGCTGTCATTCACTTCTTGGTACACAGGCATAAAATAAGACACCAAGCTGTACCTAGAACAGATCATCACCATCCTTAATGCCTTCTACTGGCATAATCCACTGTCCAACCCACTTTCCAAACTTTTCTCTTTATGCCCAAAAAGAATTTCTGGAACCTGCTTTTCAATCCTTCTTACACAGTGAAATTAATGCCCAGTGCTGAGGATACTTGATTTTCCCTAATCTCTCACAAGGAAAGTGTTTCATTAGCAATGTTGTAATGTCTTTTGCCCTTGGTTTTAATTTCCGTGAGTTATTTTCCCCAAGCTGGAGACCTGGGGATAAGCAAGCTCTTTGTTGGAGAAGCAGCACCATTGATCCCTGGACTGCTTAAGCATCCCTAAATAATGTGTCAAAGAAAGGTTACTTTTCTGTCTAAAATTCCACATGAATCAGATAGCTGGAAAGACAAAGGGGAGAGGAAAGCAACACCTCTTTTTGAAGAGCCAAAGGAAATAATGCTGAAAAAGTATTTTAGATTCTTTTTTTCCCTGATGTGTCAGATTCTTATTTACTGCTGAGGAAAGAACAGGCACAGGTAACTGAGTGTATGCTGCACTTGGATAAACCCCAATCCCAAAGCACCAGAAACCATTATCAACCCAGGTTCATGAGCTCATTCTGCCCTTTTACCTTCAAACTGCTCTGCCTCCTTGCTTTTTCCTGCCGCTTGTTTGTTTCTAAACCAGCAACCAAGAGATTAGAAACAAATGCTATGCAAAAAAGTGACCTTTGGAAATGAAGAACCTTTACAAAATGAATGCCTCCTGCTCTCTTCTGACAAGGCATCTAACTTCCAATGTGTTTACAGACTGTATTGTCACTCTCTAGCACAGAATTTGACAGCAGTGGTGAGGAGCATTCCTTGGGGTCATGCACTTTGCAACAGCAAATACCTCATGCCTGAAGCAAAACCAAAATAAGTCCTAAAGCCACCTCTTGTACATTTATCCCTGCAACCTCATGACTAGGGAAGTGAAGCAGAAGCTTGGGAGACAGCAGCCTGGCTGGAGCTGTAGCATCCTATAACACTGCAGCCTCTGAGCTCTCTCAAAATCAGTAGGGGATGAGTTTTTAAGGTCAGTGCCTTTGAAGATGTGAAGGGAGCACTCTCAAGTCTTTCTTCTACAGTCTCTGGGTAATTAGAGGTTAGTCAGCTAATCTGACTGTGAAGTTCATGTATTGCTCAACTCTTTTCAGTAAGGAAAATGTCTTGATTCTACTTGTAATATTGTGCAAGCTCTGGTGGTCCATTACCTCTTCAGCTCAGCTCATCATTTTGACTAGCTCAGCCTCAGAAAGAACTGCAGAAAAAAATATAATTTAAGTTAGTTTAACCTTTTTTTTGCAAAGAAATTTACTGCTCTGTCATTCTCTGCTCCTCCTCCGTGAGATGGGCAGAAAGCACTTTGTAGTGGTGATAAATACAATATATTGCTTTTAGAGGCAAAGTTGCTCCGTCTCATTCTCTGTGAAAGTGATCCATCTCATGATGAAAATCAGATAAATCAGCCCATAATTCTTGTTTAATCTTTCCTCCCCAATGTCCAGAGAGATGCAAAATGAGCAAGAGGATGATTTTTTTAATGCTCAGGACTTATGGGTGCTAAAAAGTCAGGACACACATTGAGATTGTGAAGAAATGCCTGCTCACGCAGTAAGTTTAGAGAAAATACACCTTAAAGGCACAGTATTTTATTTCACCAATAATGCCTTTCCAAGCAGCACCAAGGAATGAAAAGGTATACTTCATAATCAAATATGTGACAAACCAGAGATACTTGATCTTCACGTTTTGGGTTTCTTTTATGTCAGAAAGAAGACATGTCTTCAAGCTGATTCTGAACAAAATATTACATTTATACTCTGAAAAGGCAGAATACTTAAACAACTGCATGTTGCCTCAGCCAGCTGTTGTGCAGAGGGAACTGAGTAGCAGGCATTTGGAACTGCTCTGTTTCAACCAGAAAAAGGAACATCTGACGCTCAGAAAACATGTCTGGTTTGCCTGGGCATTTGAAATATTTTTACTGAAAGAGAAGAACAGAGACATTGGGTGAAAAACAGGCTGGTACTGCTGGTGTGAATGGAGCTGATCCCTGTACTAAATTGGAATTGGCTCTTTGGGATCTAAAGACTCCATGTAGAGTGTTCAACACCCACTTCTAATTTAGCCCACACCGTAATGACATGAAGTTACCACTTGATGGCTCCTTGTCAGTTTAGATGGATGAAATGAGTTAATGGATCTCGACCAGTCCCTCTCAGTGCCTGCAGGATCTCTGCAGACCTACCACGAGCAAAAGGACTGTGAGGCTGTGAGAAAAGAGCCACTCTAAAGACTCCTCTTCCTCACTGGACCAGAACACCATGAGGCAATCTGTCACTGCTTTCGCTGTCCAATGTGTGGATTTCCCTTTCTGGAGCTGTCTGCCCCAAACCTTTCAATATTAAAACCAGATGCAAACACAACCAGCAACAACAGCAGCAGTTTGATAGCTTCCTTGACTTTTGTACATCAAATTCCAGAGGTGGGGGAGGAGTGAGAGGTGAAAAAAAACCCACTGGAAATAAATACCCCTATGAAGAAATTACAACATCAAAATGCAATTCCCTCCTCATGTTTTTCTTAGAAAGCAGTTCAGTTCCATCTGGCTGTGGGCCTGCAGCCAACGCTTGCTGCAGAAGAACTAAGACATTCAAATATAAATAAATAAATAAATAAATAAGGAATAATATACCAAGTGGCTCCTGCACCCATCTCTAGAGCAAGGCTCTCAAAGCAGATATTGTTCTGAGCCAGCTTTGCACCCCCATGCAAACATTAATCTTTCTTAGGCTGACAGAATTGCAAATAAAGCCACGTTGCACATGCATTCAAGAGAGAGGGAGGCAAAAGGAGAGGATCAGTCAGATGACACAGAACAACTAAGGTTTTGTTCTCAGCGATGAGTGAGTGGAGCAGCATACATGGGGAGATACACGCTTGTTGCAGTGACAATTATTTATTTATTTCCATCACTAACAGCTCTAAACAATGGTGTACTCTTCAGCTGCAGGCT
The DNA here is from genome assembly GCF_027579445.1 of Ammospiza nelsoni. Lineage (NCBI taxonomy): Eukaryota > Metazoa > Chordata > Aves > Passeriformes > Passerellidae > Ammospiza > Ammospiza nelsoni. Next base: position 25,112,771 of record NC_080639.1, read on the forward strand.
GAGAAAATGCAAAGAGCCACTGGAAAGAAGAGTTTAGACACTGGCAAAATCTCCAAATATTATTATATTATTTATTCTTTAAAAGGTAAAGAAGAAAAATTAAAAAAAAAAAAAAAGAGAAAACAAAAGGAGGGATTCATTTATTTCTAGCAGCTGTAGCAATATTCCAAGTTGCCAAAAGAACACGAAGATCATGCAAAGTCAGTCACTGTGTGTGCTCTCTAGAAGTGTGCTCTAGCCATGGGTGTCAAAAATTACTAGGAATTTTAATTGTCTCTGTTAATGAATTCTGACACAAAGCTCCTTAAAATTCATTGCTACACATGCTGTACTGAGATCTGGGGATTCACTTCATGATGTGGAGGAGAAAAATGCAAGTATTTTGAGCCACCTTCCCAAAAGAGCTTGGCCTTTCATCCTGAAATTTTCTGAGTAAGGAAATTAAAAAAACTGTCTCCTCATTCCCTTATCAGTCAGACTTATTGGGAACTGTCTCTGTCGTGAATGTAGAATCATGGCCACAGCAAAAGCTGACACAGAGCTTAGAGAGGAAGGAAGCCCTAGTGGTCTGTAACTCCTGGCAATAAACCTGGGGGATATCCATGGGATGACATTTATATGACACAATAAGAATGCCATAGTGAAGTGCTCTTTCTACTACAGAATTTCCTACCACCCTGCTTGAGTCCTTCCAAAAGCAGGCATGAGAGAAACAGCTGGAAAAAATGGCAGAGATGAGAGCCAGCACAGGCAAGGGAAATATATCCTCCACCATTCCTGCTGCACAGAAGCAGTTGGGTGTTGAGAAAGGATTCCATCCCATTTTTACCTACCTCAAGTCAGGATTAGGAGCTGATTTTCATTTTGGTTTGAGAGGTCAGAGAAGAGGGTGGAGTGGGAAATGAGAAACAACTGATCTGATGTGACATTGGTAAGGTATCTGTCCTTAATCTTTGGCCCAATTGTTTGGACAGCAAATCTGTTTTCTTGCAAGTAGACCTGCCAGCCAAATACAACCCGAAGTTAGTTTATTCTCTTGAAGGACTTGGGAAAACAAAATTAAATCAGAGAAATATAGGATTATGTCACAGGTTTAAAATAATACCTAAAGGTAAACAAAACATTCATCTAAAGGTTAGATGGATGAATACATGTTTTCATATACTTCTGGGAAATTAATGTCTAAGAGTAAAAGTAAATTGAAAATTTGGGCATTGTCTCAGCTTCAGATGAAAATCAACCTTATTTAATGTCTTCCTCTTAATATTCACAATGTCAGCATCAGCTAGTTAAGGGATTTGTAAGTGTGCGCTCCACCAGTTTTTAAAATATTTTTATTTCTTGGGGTCAGCTGAGTGAGAAGATAGGTAGCACCGCCACAGCTGTAACTGCCAAACCCATGAAATGTCTCCATCAAGCCCTGTTAGATCTGTCATTGATAAAGACAGCTGAAGGAGCTGTCCTGAATGCAGTCAGATAAGCGCAGAGCCAGCCAGAGATAGGAAGGAAGGGCGGGATCCCAGGCTGTCACCAGTTATCAGAGCAGCAAGGCACCAGCCCTCCAGCTGCCAAGCACCCACGACAGCAGGATGGCCTTGTGCCTTTGGGCATGTCCCTGCTGACAGCCAGCCTCTCCTGCGCTCACTGGGCAAGAGGGGCAAAACTGCAGCACCCTGGCACAGGCAGGGCGGGAGCTCTCAGAGCAGCCGAGCTCTCACCTTCTCTCCTCCAAGGAAGCTGCTTTGTTTGTTTTTTGAAGTGAGGGGGGGAGAAATCTGGAGAGGCTTTATGGGGAAAAAAGTCCTGGAGCTGGGATTTCTGACAGATTTCCAACAAGATAAAAACATGACAAATTTTCACCATCTCTAGATACAGCCCATGGTGAATGTTCCACAGGGGGATGGGGGAGGGAGGAAGATGGGAGATTGAAAGAGAACCTGTTATTTCCATCTGAAAATAATTTTAAAAGAGATATTTATTCCACTGGGTAGAACAACTCCTAACTAAAGCAATGTGCCTGGCCAGTGAGGCACTGTGAAGAGGGAAAGAAGATCCCTCCACTCCAGGAGGCAAAACACAGCCTGAAAATGTTCGAAAGTACTTCTATGAGCAACCTGCTAGCTGTGATCTATGTATTTACTCTGGGGAAAAAAAGCTGCATATTTTAATTTGGGCAGATCTTTGACTTCATCCCCCAGAGCAAAGGCACAGCCTGCAGGTATGGGAAAAGAAATTGAATGGTTCAGAAGCCACCTGCAACCTGGGCATGGAAAATATTTGCTTTATGGCACTGTCATTTGGTCTTTCTGAGAATTAGTCATTTTTTGTGAGAATTTCACTAAAGCCTGGGTGGAAAAGAACATTAGGGAACATGAGGAAAATGACAGATATAAGATCAATAGAATATTGACTGCTACAGAAACAATTCTTCATGGACTGCGTCAGGAAAGAGTCCCTGTCACTTCAGAACGGCTTGTCCCTTTTTCTGTGATGGTATGGCACTGTATGTTCTGTGACCAGGGAACAGTTTCCTCAGCTTTTTTTGAACACAAAAAGTCAAAAACTGGGACTGGCTGATGTTACCACAGTTGAAACTATGTAGAAGCAGAGTAAAAAGACATTTTTTGTGACTTAGACTTTTTAAAGTGTTTCCAGAGAAAAAACGCTCCCTTTCCCCTCAATGTGACCCCTGGGTTTCCCCACGAGCTTCTTTGTACACAGTCATTCTCCAGAAGCCCCAAGGACTTGAAAGAGTTTGGCCTGTCACTTGTTGTTCACTGATGTGCCCACCTGGGACACCTCAGACTCCTGGGGTGAAGATGCAGACAAAAGGGACCAAGGCAGAGACTTCTGGAGGAACTGTTGGAGGTGATTTGGGGCTCTTCTCAAGAAGCATTTTCCCCATGAGTAGTAGGGCCATATGAGAGATCTGAGAGTACAGTCATCTCCATTGGAATGCAGTCAAATATTCCTGTCCACTTGCTCCTAAATCCCTATATCCCAGAGCAATAGGTAACCCTTATTTTATTTATTAAAAAAAAAAAAAAGTTTTATCTTCCCATAAATTGCAATGAGTCTTTGACTTTAACAAAGAAATAACCTATACTTTTTTATGCACAGACCTTGAGCTCCTCATTTTTGCAGCACACAGGAAAGCCCATGGAGCAGTCAGAACTGGTAGTGTTCATTTGGATGGTAGCTGTGAGGTTTGCAAATGAACACGAGCATTACCCCAGGATATGCAGGGGAAAAATCCTTCCACACGAGATAGAAGATTTCTCTATCCAGGCTTTGGATTGGCCACAAGCCAACGAGAGTTCTATACCTGCCCTATCAGGAGGTTATACTGCATCTGGTGTAAAGACAATCCCTAGCTCCTACTCAAAGCTCAGCCAAAATGAACTTGTGTCTGTCTGCAAAGTACCGTGTAGCCACACCCATGATAACAGGCTTTGGAATATAAAACCTGAGCACTGATCTGCAATGCTTTGAAGAAATGGCTTTGAATGCCAGGACCACTCTTGCTTAACAGATTTCAGCCTAATCTGATTTATTTATTGTTTAACCTGTCATGTGCCTGCAAACCAGCTGGAAGCACAGCCGGCTAATTACTGGGCTGTGCCAGCATAGGCTGCCTTTGATTGCTTGAGACAAGATGCCTGTAAGATGGACAAGATTTAAGGCACGCAGTTATTGTCTATGACCTGCTTTTAGATCCTAATGAGCTCTGAGAGGCTGAAATGTTGTGTTGGAGAGGCAGCAGGGATCTGGCTGCATCAGGGCAAAAGCTGCATCTGGAAGTTATTTTATCTTTAACTTTCCTGGTCTTTTCCCCCATTCTCTCTCTTGTACATCTGTGAGGTGGAATGTGTTTAAAGCACAACCCTGATAATCCCTCTAGACCTTCTTCTCTCCTGTTTGCATCTTTTTGGGGGCATCTGTGCTAACACGTTTCCCACTTTTGCTCTAGACAAATGAGACATCGCTGCTTTCCTCAAGACTACAAAATAACGGAGATTTTATCTTACCTTGCACACGTCCTCATGCTGAAATTCCCTTTTGTAAAAAAGACTTAACTCCAGGAAGCAAGCTGAGTCTGAGCAGGAACAAAGTGTATTGAGGATTACCCTAGCCCCCATCTTACATGCTTAATTTAGAAGTGGAACTGCAAAGTGAAATCACTCTCAATTCTGCCCCATTCATTGACTGGCCCTTCCAGTTACTGCCTATATTCCCTTTCTGAGCTAAAGAATCAAGAACATCACAAGACATAATAAAAACATCAATTTAGTAAGCTAGAGGGGAACCTTCCTTGTCAGCCAGTGTTTGAACTTTAACCCTTAGCAGGTGGGAGGTTAAATATAATTAAATATACATCGCTTCATTAAATATACCTTGCTTTAAGATCTCTTGTTGGCCCCAAGTGTTAAAGTTCACTGATTCATGTTACATCTAGACTATTGAGGAGAGGAAGGTCTGGACCAGAAAATGAGAAAGTACTCAGTAATAAAACCACATTAAAAATAACAAATCAGAACAGAATTGAAAATGATGATCTAAATAACTTAAAGTCCTTTTATTGGCCTGGAAAGGGTGGAGGAAGCAGGAGGATGGGATGGGCAGGAAGTGATCTCTTTACTCCACAAGGGTTCTGGGAATCTGGCTGCCTTTGGGAGACTGGGAGAAATGGGAAAACAAAATAAAAACATGTTCAAAATGCCAAAAATGATAGGAAATGGTTATCAGCTTGAAGAGTTCCTCTAAGGGTTATTAATAGCTAGCAGCAAGGAAATAATGACTCACTGGGAAGATAAGTGTATCCCAGCCCCTAAAATGCGAACTGGTTCAAAGTTGCTTAACCCTGACTATTCTATCATAGCACACACAGGGAAGGTCTATCACGGAAGTATCACCACATGTACATAACCCATCCCTATCTTACAAAGCACTTAAATGTGTGCATAAACCCTGTTACTTTTTATGAGCTATAAACACATAAAAGTGTGCTAAATCTGGACAGAATTCAACACAGGATTTTGACTGCATTGCAAAAAGAATTGGGATATTAGCTCTGTTCAGACATTTAGAGTATTTTGCATATAAGTGCCGAGCTGGTCATGGTTCTATCTTAGACCGTGAAAAAAGAAATTATTCTACGATTTCACTTGCCACCTGACTTATAGGTGTTCTTATTTCCTGCCATGTGTAGGGAAACTGAGGCACAAAGACATTTTGATACATCTTTTTCAAACTCTGGTTGCAGAGATGTAGGTGCACATAGTTCCACAGCAGTCCATTTCCAGCATCCACAAGGCATATTTTCTCAGGAGGATACAGGTGGGTTTACCTACTATGTGTAGACACGTGAGCAGCAGATTTGTAACGTAAATTAAAAAAAAAAAAAAAACCAACAAAACTGGAGGTCTGGGGACTGGGAAAATGCTGGGCTAGAGGAGAGCTGTGTTGCAATGGAGTGTGAGAACAGTCTGTGAGATCCACAGCCCTGCTGGCTGCTCCAGTGTGTTAGCATGGCAATGAAAAATCCTTGTGCTGATGATGAAACAAGGGAAAGGCTGGGGGTAGGTCAACAGTGAAACTGAGATTTAATGACCAAGTGAGCAAGCAAACAGGGAGCAAACTGGTGGAGTGGGTGAAGATTGCCTGAATTTTGGCCAAATGCATAAACCTTAAAATTATCCTCTGGGTTGGAGCAGTTATTTCCTTTCATATCCAGCATCTTTTCTGCATCATGTCTAGATTCAAAAGAGTTTATAGCATGCCTGTCTGGAAACCATGCTGTAAAAATGGCTTTCTGCATATTAAGCTGCCTAAGGTATTCTCCTGACATAGCAATCACTGCATTTATACAATCATGTAATCACTGAACAGGCCAGAGGGAAAAGTGGCTTCAGTGATACCACAGCCCACTGCCTCGTATCACTTCTTCTGATGGGTGTTTTTCTATCTGGTGTGGGAAACCTCCAATGAAAGGGATGCCCCAAACCCCTGGGTAGTCTCCCTGTGAGGTGTGATACCCTGCCCCTCCAAAGTTTCCTAGTGTCTAGCTCTGTGGAAAGGTGAGCTTCTGAATTCTCCTGTCACCAGTGTATATAGAGAACATGTGGCTGCCTTCCTGTGATGCCACCTTCTCTGTGTCTGAAGCTGGTCCTCCTCTTCCCCCTCCCCTGTAAAGCACCACAAGCACGAGAACACAGGGAATATTTTCAGTGTCACATACAATGGGCAGTCATCCTGATCAGGCTGCTAGGAAAAAGAAGAAAGGGAAGTTAATAAATCTTTTCCGTCTCTATGGTTTTCTATTTTTGCACTGGAATGGAACATAATATTCTGAGTCCTTCAGCACAACAATATGTCAGGCAATTGGTAACAATGCATTGGACTTTTGGGTGGGCGACGCTCATTTGTGGCATCTGTGTGAAGGATGATTTACATCAAACAGCTTTATGGCTTCAATGAAATATTTGTAAAGTGGCTTCTGCAAGTGTGACTGATTGTCGAGTTTTATTCTATACTCTGTTTTCATTGGTTTATGTAAATCACTGAGTATTGTGTATACTCTGCATTTGATAATTTCAAACCCGTAATTGAAGAATTTGTGTACTGGAGTAAATTTATGGTTTCTATGAAATCCTTGTTTACTATAAATAAGTGCTTGTTTACCCATATGTCAATTAATAGGAACATAAAAGGTGTTAGGAATAAACAAGTTGTTTTGTTTGTTTTGTTTATTTCTTTCATGAATATACATGCAAATTTATTTATTACATGCACTCTGATGAAGCAAAGGGAAAAGTTTGATTCATTTTTTTCAAGCACCATGTATTTCATGAAATGTATTACACAGACATTTAGAATATAACAGACAATATGGAACGTATTACAGCTTATAGCAGCTGTCATGATATTTCAAATATATTACATGGAATGACATAAAATATTTTCAACATATTCTTATAATTTTAATGTATATTGTGTGGTGTCCCATATTTTAAGCAGCAGAACAATAGGCCAATTCTATTTTTTTTTCTTCTTTTAAAAATTGCATTTTATATATTGTCAGATATATTTTTACCATGTGTGCAATAAATTATATGAAACACGTAACACACATATGGAAAAGGTATGACTTTTTTGAGGGGGGAAGGTTGTGGATTTCTTAGCAAGGAATTTAAATCCTTTGTGCATTGTTTAAGCAATGGTCGGTATCTCTGGTCTGGTCTGCAGGCAGAGAGGTTTGTAAAACTATTATTTGTGATTTCCAGCAACTGAGAAGCTTTCTGCTGAGATTAAGGAGGTAGCATAGAGTCTGTCACAAAAATCTGTGTCACTCAGTGACGAATCACCAGAAGCAGCCAGTCTGAGCTAGGGGATAACAAACCCAGTGGCAGGGCTATTAACACCAAAAACCCAGCCCAGCTTCTGGGATGGTGTGTGAAGAATCCTTGCCTTCTTTCTGGAGCTGGTGGGACACAGACTAATTCAGAGAATTAGCCTTAGAGAAGGCAGTGTCTGTTTGGAGACAGTTATCAGAATTTTAGCTGGTCATATTAGTGCACTGGGAGCTGTAGTGTGAAGAAATCTTACAAAAGCAGATTCAAGTGAATCACAAATACAGTTCTTCTGTCCTTATGGCTTTCTGATGCCTATTGGTCACATTTTCAAGAAATATGTTAAAATCTGGACTTGTCTGAAGTTGATTTGGTCAAATTAGCTGTTCTGGTCTGCTTTTGTACTGGGCATTTCTGTGCTTCTCTTGAATAAGCTCCTTCTCCTTCATGCTGATTTTGGTGGACATTCCCCTCTCTCTGCTCTGTAGCTGCTCAGATTTGAACAAAGTCTCCAAATCTGAGCCAGATGAAATCTAGGTCTTCAATTCTAGCTTAGATGATACTTAAACTTGTGGCTTTGGGAGGGGAGCTAAGTCCAGCTGGACCATTTCACCAACTGGAATAATGCACCTTTCCTAAATTCAGCAGATGGTGGGTGGCAAGATTCCTCTCTCACGACTAGAACTGCAGAGGGCTCAAAACCTGCACCACTGAGGGAGGTTTTAGGACAAGGGAAATAATCCAATGCAGAGTTCCAGTAGTGAATCTGGATTTTATAAATATAAATCAGTGTTCAGAAAGAGTTACCCAAGTTATTAATAACTGCTTAATTCATCCACTAGGACTACATTTTCATTTCTAGTAAGCCTAGAAGAGCTAAGATTTTACTGCTTGAGGTAAGCAGAAACTAGAACCAGGGAGAATTGTCTTTTAGGCTTTGTATTTAGACAAATGACACCCCTCATTCTTGTCATACCAGCTATAGTGAGTAGTGTTTAAACTTCTTCACTTGACAGGAGTGAATGACCATCTTTAGTCCTTGTTTAACAGTCTTGCCTTACAGACACAGTCTTTTATAGTACAATGCTTGCCTTCTGGCACACCATGCTTTTATGCAAAGAACAGCTCAGTATAGAGATTTTTCTTTTCCTTTTTTACTTTATTAGTCATTAACACTGCATGCCATACTGACTGCATGCCATCCAAACCCTCTCTTACTTGCTTCGTAGTCTTTCCCTGAACAGATGCATTTGAGTGGTCATTTTCCAGGAATGTCTTTCTTAGTCTGTGCTCCCCATGAGCACAGCACATGTGCAGTTCAGCTATGGATGGGGAGAGCGTGGAAGGGAGGTGAAACATATCACTGATTTATGGGGATGGCATGTGGAAAGCACAGTCATTCTAGATGGTGAGAGACCAGAGCTCAGGGAGTGCTTTGGAGACTTTGGATCATAAAATCACACAAATCTTGACAGACCGCTGATAATCTCCAGGGGTCTTGTTAAAATAATGTGGCAAATTTGAGTGGATGTTCACAGGTATAAAAAATGACATGGGTCTTGGCTGACACAACAGTCATCTGTAGCTCTACACATCAAAAGCCTGATGGGTAGCACAGAAAACGAGGTCTTTCAAAAGAACAATTGCCATTTTGTGTTTGGCGCTAAAGTTGTCAGAGATAGAGTGTTGCTTATCAGCACCTCCCCATCATTAGTTATTGTCAGTAGTGCCTTTAATCCTTTTAAGGGAGACCCTTGAATTGCTTAGAGTTGTGTAACTTAGAGAAAAAGACACATTACAGATCAATGCTGTGAATCAAAGCATTTAGCCCACCCAAGTCTTGCAAGGTAAGATATTTTGGCCAACACACACACACACACACACACACACACTCACACACGTATGCATGCATAAGCATTTACATACATACACATATACACACACTCACATAGGTACACACTTAGGCAGACTTATACAGGTAATAAGCTTGAGACGATGTCCATTGGCAATTGCAACATCAAATGATGAAAATCTGGCAAAGTTGCAAGCAGATTTCCACAGTGGGAACTGTTGAACAACCTTCCTGATGTCCACAGATCTCTTCAGGATCAGTCACACAGACAGACAGCAGACACTCATCATGGCTTACTCCTCACTGAATCACCTTGACCACATTTCCTCCACGCTGAATTCACATCCAAGATAACCTTTGCTGCCTTATGCCTGCCTGTGTGGTTTCCAGGCTGGTGCTGCTGGGGAGAACCGAGGCATGTGTCAGAGGCATGGTATTAATTCTCCCCCCCTGAGAGATGTGCAAGGAGGAAGATTCTGCCAAAGGAAGCAGGTCTGTGTGGAGGGGGACATGTGCACATCAAACAGGAAGGTGATGAGAACTCAGAGAAATAGGGGTGACTGGGCCCCTTAGGAAGAGCTCATAGGTTAAGCAACTCTGAAACAGACTCTATCAGGCAGATTAAAGTGTTGTAGAAGCAGGAGAGGAGAGAATGGTTCCAGCTTGTCTCAATTTCCTGACAGGATTAAGACAAAGGAGGGGAAATAAGGAAAAAGAGATGTATATAGCTAGAAATGTTTGGGCTTTTTCCTTCTTTTTATTTGCTTTCTGGTTTCTGAGCATGCACCATATATTTTGATCAGAAAAAATAATAAGTTTTTCTTTTTTCCATGTCTTCAGAAGTATCAGCCTTTCATTTGCATTATATCATCCCTTTCCTGTCCCTGAGTTGTATTTTTGGGTGGACTGTTGGAAGCAGAAAGGCCTGTATATCTTCTCATATGAATTTTCCATTCTGATTTGTATTGTATCACACCTATGGCAAAGAGAGCACAGGAAGCATAGAGAAAAGGATTTCCTCATGAAAAGTGCATTAAAGGAGAGCAGCTCAGTGAAGGGCTGACTGTGCAGCCTTTGATTCTCTATCTGGCTGCTCGGAGCAATGTGAACAATAATTAGGTCATGATAATTTTGTACTGCTCCTCCTGTTCATGGTTAGAGATACAGCCCTGAGGTTTGTGTTATCAATGGTTAAGCAAATGGGTGGTATTTTGGCCATGACTGTTAAGTGGTTGCACTTCTTGTACTATCATGTTACTATCTACATGTTAGTTAATATATATCATTGAGTTCTCTGACTTACTCCTCATTTGTACTAAACAATGTCACTGAGGAAGAAAGAGAGAGAGAGAAAGAAAGAGAGAAAGAAAGAGAGGAAGGAAGGAAGGAAGGAAGGAAGGAAGGAAGGAAGGAAGGAAGGAAGGAAGGAAGGAAGGAAGGAAGGAAGGAAGGAAGGAAGGAAGGAAGGAAGGAAGGAAGGAAGGAAGGAAGGAAGGAAGGAAGGAAGGAAGGAAGGAAGGAAGGAAGGAAGGAAGGAAGGAAGGAAGGAAGGAAGGAAGGAAGGAAGGAAGGAAGGAAGGAAGGAAGGAAGGAAGGAAGGAAGGAAGGAAGGAAGGAAGGAAGGAAGGAAGGAAGGAAGGAAGGAAGGAAGGAAGGAAGGAAGGAAGGAAGGAAGGAAGGAAGGAAGGAAGGAAGGAAGGAAGGAAGGAAGGAAGGAAGGAAGGAAGGAAGGAAGGAAGGAAGGAAGGAAGGAAGGAAGGAAGGAAGGAAGGAAGGAAGGAAGGAAGGAAGGAAGGAAGGAAGGAAGGAAGGAAGGAAGGAAGGAAGGAAGGAAGGAAGGAAGGAAGGAAGGAAGGAAGGAAGGAAGGAAGGAAGGAAGGAAGGAAGGAAGGAAGGAAGGAAGGAAGGAAGGAAGGAAGGAAGGAAGGAAGGAAGGAAGGAAGGAAGGAAGGAAGGAAGGAGAGTCCATTCTTGATGAGCTTTTTTCCTGATGTCACTGATGGATGTGACACCACAGTTTTTAGTCATCATAAGTCAATGAGAGACCATGAAGAAAAATGTGAGCACTATATTAGGCTGTATAGAGAAGATTATTACCTACAAATGTGTGGAATAAAAGTTCTGTTCTACTTAATTGGTAAAGCCACAAGATGTCTTTGTCTCCTGTCTTAGGCATCGCACTTTTAAGAAGTGAATAATGTTTAGACAATCCAGAGATTGGTGCTGAGGGTTGTCAGAGTCTTCTAAAACCAGAGTTATAGGAAAAAGAAGGAGAAAATTTTGGGAGTTTGCACCCTAGATAAGAGAAGTCCGAGGAAAGGCTGAATAAATGTCTTTAAACCATGATCTCTTGTTTTGCCTCAGCAAATAAATAGCACAGATGATTTCTTTCTTCACTGCAGTTGCCTTTTATATATAAATATTGTAACATGATCAATGCAAGGTTTTTAAAAGCAGATTATGCAGCATCTGTCAGAAGTGACATGACTGTTGTTGATTTCACAGTGAGCAGGGAACAGATGAGGATGTTTCTGAAGGATCATGCCACCCCTTCAATGGGATTCTGGAAGTCTCTTGATGTGTTAATCTTAATTATTTCCTTCTGAGGAATGTTTTCCAATGTAACTAATCAAGCAGATCTACCATTAATCCTCTGCTAATTGTCTATGTGCTGCCTGAATCCTTGATGCCAGATCTGAATGCTGTCCTTCAGCAGAGGTCACACCAGTGACAAAGGCATTGCATATTGCCTTTACTGTTTCTTCTTAGCGTATCTTTTTCCGGAAATAACATTTTCTCTTCTTGATGCAGATGCCCTCAAATAATTATCTAAATTGGAGCTGGCATTTGTGGAGCTCTTTATCCTATACATAAACTCCATTACCCTTTTGCCTGGATGGATGACTGCAGCTGGATGCATCTATTCTCTGTTGCATTGTGGTTTCTTGCCCTGAGCTCGCTGGCTGACCCAGGGCATTCTGTGCCAGTCTTCACTATATACTATCTTTTGTTCCCCATCCCATTTCTTTTCTTATTGAGACTTTAGACACTACGAAAACTCCCTAGGTATTGCATTACAGTTCCTCCCAGGTTTCTTGAGGAGCAGTGGGACAGGAATGGATGCCAGCTGGGCCTTTCCATAAATGCTTTTGCTTTATAAGAGTTCTCTCTTTTACAGCTTAATTTAAGTCCCACAAGTCAGCCATTTCTGAGCTGTTCAATGAAAGCCAAATGAATTCTGTGTCTTTTTAGTTTCTTTATTAAAACATCCTGCAGTTCAAAGTCAGATGTCTCACAGAAGCCTGTTACATCAACAAGATTATCTTTAGACACCAAACTGGTAATTTTATCAAATGAAGATATCAAGTCAGTTTGACAGGATCTGTTTCCTATAAAACCCTGTTGATTTGACTAATTTATATTTCCTAATGTAATTGTTTATTAGCTGAACCCATGTCATGTCATGATTTCTCTCGGGATCTATGTCAAGCTGTCAGACTTACAGCTATAATGGGAAAACACAGAACCATGAAATTTTGTTTGGAAGGAACCTCTGAATGTCATTTTCTCCAATACCCACAACTCAAAGGAGGCCCAACTGCTCAGGCCCTTGTCCAGTCCAATTTTGAGTCTTTATGAGGGCAGAGATTCCACAGCCTTTCTGGGAAGCACTCCCAGTGCTTTAATACAGTCATTGTACAAATTTTGTCCTTGATTGGCAAGATGAATTTCCCAAGAGGTGAACTGGGCCCATTGCTTTTCTTCCTTTTCCTATGAATCTCTGAGAGTTTTCTAGATCCATCTTCTCTGTAAGACTCCGTTAGACAGCTGAAGACAGAAATATGTTCCCCTTTGCCTTCCCATCTCCAGGATGAAGAAATCCATCTTGTTCTGCTTCCCACTGTATGTTATGTACTGAGCCCCTGAAAGCTCACTGAAGCACCAAACTCACTGAAAACTTCAAGGCTAAAAATAGTTGTTGATTATACATACCTTGGTACATACCTTGGTACTTTAATAACTGGGAATGCATCCCACTCCTGCTTCATCTACACTCCCTACTGTAAATGAAGATTGGGAAATATGTTTGAGGAGGGCATATTTCATGTACGTTTGGATAGGATAAATAATTTTAGCTGTACCTTAATGTTCACTGTCTCAGAGACAGTCTCAAAATCTGGTTTAAACAAGAATCCTAAATTTGGGACGTGAAATTTGGTGAGAATCATCCCACTGAAAGAGAGCATGCCCAGTCTACTGTCTTCAGACCCTATGGGTGTATGTCACCTGATCATAATATCTACCCTTTAGCCTTGCTCTTTAGTATCCTTCTCAGTCTTGATAGAATGTAGTGTACAGACCTCATACAATACCTTTTGTCAAGTATTTGAGAGAGACAGATTTTCTGAATACTTTTGCTCTACACTGAATTGTCACATCCTATCCAGTAACAGTTTTCCTTTAGTGCCACTTATTTTGAAACAAGCTATTTGTGTTGTCCATAGTGCTCTTTGCCACATGTTTTTCCTTGCAGCTTTCTCCTCACCTTGCTAGATTTCGTTTGCTTTATAAAGTATGAACATGCCAGTGTGTACCTACGTTTATAAGTGACTGTGTGAGACTTCCAAAACCCCTGCTAAGGCAGTGCTGTTTTATAACCAGCATCTAGAGTGTCATCATTTCAATTTGGGGGAATTTAGTAAGATTTCTTTTAGAGTTTCCTGATTACCATTCATACTTTTGCCACTGCTTTAAATTCCCCTTCTCTACTGACTTGGCTAATAATTACTTTTGGCTTGATGGAACTGGCTCATTTGAAGCATTAAATATATAAAATGTTTGTTTATATACTCTCGCATTCACTCCCTCCATATGTATGAACACATAAGCACAAATGCACACATGCACATGCCCCCCATTTTACTGCAGACCTCTACAGCTCAGCATAACCCAGACACACTCAGCCTGTTTTCAAGTATTCTTCTCACCTAATTGTGGCCTTCCAGAACCTGAAGGGAGCCTACAAGAAAGATGGAGAGGGACCTTTTACTAGAGCAGGTAGTGATAGGACCAGGGGGAATGGCTTTAAACTGATTTGGTGTAGGTTTAAGTTAGATATTAGGAAGAAATTCTTTACTGTGAGGATGGTGAAGCACTGGAACATGTTCCCCAGAGAAGCTGTGGATGCCCTATCCCCAGAATTAATGCCAGATCAGATGGAGCTCTGACTAACATGGTATCCCTGTACATGGAGCTCTGACTAACATGGTCTAGTATCCCTGTACATGGCATGGGGGTTTGAACTTGATGAACATTAAGGTCTCTTCCAACTTCAAGTTAAGATTCTGTGGTTCTGTGATCTCTTTCCCACTTAGCTGTATGGAGAAGAAAGATAACTGAAGCTTTCCTGAAGTCACAAGTTAAGAATCCTTGGAGCTTATAATGGTTCCACCCTACTTTAAAAACTGAATTTTGTTATTCTCATGGTAACCAAAATGTTGGACTCATCCTTAAGTGTGCTGCCCAAGTTAAATGCAGCTTTGATTGTGCATAGAAGAAACTTAAATCATATAAATATCTGATTATCCTCTACAGTAAACTACAGATAGAGCAGGCCTATAGGAGGAAAATAGAACTCTAAATTATATTTTCATAGAAGATATGTCTTTTCATTTGGGACATTTAATTTTGTTCAGTGTTTAAAGGCCATGTCAGGGTGTATTTGAGATGGGTGTTTCCTTCCTAGGTTTTTAAACAGTACAGCTACTCAGATAAGCTCCTCTGTTCATTCAAGTAAAGGAACAAAATTGTCATAAGAGGCACTGAGTTTCCCCTCATGCATTCCTTATACTTCCATACTGTCTCCTTTTAGTTGTCTTACCTTGTGAAGTGAGCAGCTTTGGAGACTTAATACAATACTGTTCATTAATATTATTACTCATTTCATGATTGTTTTGGGTGAGAAATGAAATTACATCATCTTTCTGTGTTCCCCACTACAAATTCCACATCACACAGTGTTGTCAGGAATACGACCATCTTCTTTGTGAAATCAACACAGATTATACCACAATGTGAAAAGGAGTTGAGGTGTATGAAACAGCTGTTCTCGATTTAGCTGGTTTGGGGTTTTTTCCTCCAGCTGAGAAGTTAAGGAACTATGTTTTGTTACTGCTGAGTCTAATACCCTACTGACCTGCACCACCACAGGATGGAGTTCCCCTAGTTTTCATAGGGATGCATAAAAATATTTTTTAATTTCTGCTTAGGACTTTTTTCATGCACTGAAGGTCTCCTAAGCATTGCACACAAATCTGTGTAACTTGCAGAGATGTAAAATATTGTTTACAGATGGAAAGACTGTGGAATGGGGGGAAAGGAAAGAGCAATAGAATCACAGCCAGACTAATGTAAATATCTTCCTTCCAGGAGTTGTTCACAGACAATTAAACTCCCCACCCTTCCCCACTGTGGTCTTTCTCTGAGACAGACCCTGAAAAGGCTAGAGAATTCTGACAGCAAAAAACCCAGATTATTCAGATGGGCTGTTGGTAGAGCATGGTCCACATCATATTTTGGACGTTGGTCAAACCCATCCCAAAATGTTGGCTTTCCTTTTGAGTTCTTTCCTCTGAGCGGAGCCACAAAATGATTGCCAGATTGGCCTCTTTTGTGTTGCTGCCCTCTGTTTTTCGTCTTTTTGGGGGGTATGGAGACAGTCACCAGTGGTGTTAGTCAGTGACGTGGGTTGGTTTCACCAGTGCTAACATCTGCCTAGAAATCTGTTCAGTTAGAGCTGGATAAAACAACTTTATTTTTTTAAAGCTCTCTTATGCTTTCTAAGAATTTGCACTGCGCCCTGTTTCATCTTTGAGATGTTCTTTTTCTGTATCTCACATTGGCCTCTATGTTTTTTTTCCTCAGAGTTTGGCTGACAGACAAGGAGAATGAGGAAGAAGAGTTTGATACTCTTGCTGTTGAGAATTTGTGATTAAAGCCTCGAGAACAGATTAAGCTGAAATTGCAGTTTGGGAAGTGTAACCTGATAAAATAGCACAGACTTCACTTTCCTCCTTGGGAATCAAAACTAGCAGCTATTTCTGATGCACTACAAACTGAGGTTTCCCTCTCTAGCCCCCATGTTTTTAGCTGTCTTTGTTGTTCTGTATTGTCCATGTTCCATGCACATCTCAGGCTTTAAATGTCTCCCTTGCTAAAAAGCAGTCTTCGCTGAAATTAGGGAAGATGCATGAAAATGAAAATAGCAATGTGTGAGATCAGAGGGAAAAAAATCATCACAAACCAAAACCTAAGTGTCCTAAACCCTGCCCTTCCACTTGGATTTTGATGGCTGACGGCTGGGATATAGGAAGCAATTTTTGTTTGTTTATTTGTTTTCACTACAGGCGGATGAAACACTTGGAGGGAATAACCAACAAGATGTTGGGAGGACACATTTAGATGTTATTTCCTCTTGGCCTCAGTGCCTGCCTGCATCTCCGCAACTGGAGATACTGACTGGGAGACTGGACAGCAGATTTCCTCTGGAAATGCTCTGATCAGAGCAGAATAAAACTGCATTATTCCTGTCCTCTCCTGCTCCAGAGCCCAGACAGTCTGGTAGTGACTTTCAGACCTGACCTGGGCTACAGATTTTCTGTGTTTCTAAAAAAGAATACCCTGGATATCTGTAGTGATGACATCTATTTGCTAGCCTGGAGACTTGGCATTTGAGGGGAGACTTCCTAGGATCCTGCTAATATTCACAGGAGAAACCTCATAGCACAGCAATCACTTTTCCATCACTCCCACAAAAGGATGACAGTACCCATTTGACATGCAGCATCTGGATAGACCATTTACTTCTGATTACATTAATTAGAAAATATGAAGTGCCTCTTTTTTCTTATGAAGGTCCTGTTGTCTTTTTCATGAAGAAAAGAACTTGATGTGGTCTGCTACAGGAGCAAGGCTTACTTTGTGAGAGCTAATGATATACAAGGGATTGCCAGGATGGTAGGACTCCTAGGACCCAGCCAGAAGAGGCAATGGCTGAGATGATGAACCTATTTATGTCTTGCCTGGATTTAAAATTGCCCAGGGCTCTTGAGCTGTTGCAGTCTAATTTTTCATCCCACTTGCACAGTGATGTTCACCAGGACTATGGTATTGCCACTTCACAGGAAAGGGCCTCTGAAGGCAAAGCCTTCCTGAAAACTGAACTGAGATTCTGGAACTTCTTGCTACTCAACTGAGACTGGGAACCTCACTATGCCAGGAAAGAAAACTACAGTTTATGACTTGACTTTCCCCTAATATGTTGTTCACCCACACAAAGACACAGGCAAGCAGGTCAGATCATTCTCTTGCACCATGAAAAGGCAGATGGAGCAGCTGCTAACACTGCATCTCCTTGGGAACTCTTGGGAGGGATGAGAGTATCATGTTATGGGGGAATCTACTTAGAAGACAAGTGAGAGAGGAGTTAGGACTGTTGAAGTATATCTGCAAAATATTTTTTTCCTTTTTTTGAGACTGCAAGACACACACATGGAGCATAGGGTTCAGTCTGACTGCATTACCTACAAATGATTACCCTTAACTCCAGCTGCACCAGGAAAGGATTTTTGTGGACACCACAACAGAGAGTTTTGTTTTAAAAGAAACTTTTCTGAATGCTCAGTCTGTGTCTGAGTCTAGGGCTTGGGATCTGGGTCAGATCTTGTTTTATTTCTGTGGATTTTACCTAATCCTCACTGAGTGCTGCCAGAGCTCCTTTAACCTAATTTTTTAACTTTGGATCCCTCTGATAACACCATCTACCATGGTTACTTAGATGTGTTTAGGTTCTTTTCCCTGAAATAATAGGTATGTGAGAGGAAAGATGCCAAATACAAACCATCCCTACACCCTGAAAAAAGGCGAGAGGGTGATGAGGGGGAAGACTGAGGAATGTTAAAAAGAGAAATTCCTGCTTTTAATGGGTGCATTTTCCAAGGAAAATAGAAGAAAATATAAAAGACACCAAGAATAACATCCGATTTTCTGTTGCCAGCCCTTTTTATGACTTTAAAAACCAGTCAGTTTTATTCAGCATAGTTTCTGGGAAGGCAAAAAAAATAAAAGCTGGGGGAAGGATCCACACACTTCTAATCATATTCAAGTAGGCACTGTACAAAACCTGCTGGAAGCCAGCAGTGGTGATGACTGGCTCATTACCATTATATAAATAGTATTTAAAGTGCAGCTGGGCCCTCACATGAGCAGAGACCTAATTGATGCTGAAATATGTTCATTTCAAGTCCTGTGACTTCATGTGGAAAATATTACACTGGCTAATTAATGGCAATGAGAAGAGATGATGCATTGCCTTATAAAACAAGCAACTGAAATGTTGAGCCTCCATTCAAAAGGAAAAAGAGGAGGGGGGAAGAACTCTGGAAGTTTAGAGCATAAAAAGCCCCAACAAAATAAAATGCATGCTCAGAGACTCTCAATGACACACACACATAATCAAGAATTAGAGACATTCAAGAGGAAATGACTTGCTATTTATCTAACAGCTTTCAAGCCAAATCTGAGTTTATTGTATGCCCTTGACAGAAAGATAGCACCAAGCACAGTGTTTACAGAAGAGTTCATGATAATATAAATGCCTTAATTCTGGCAATTCTGAATACCATCTACCTAATATCCTTTTCAGGCACTTAGCAATGTTGCATCTACCATGTCATTATTTAATACAGACAAAGAAGAGATGGCTCAAGCTGGAAATGCAGGCTTGAATAAATGGGAGAAATGAATTGAACACTGCTGTATAGCACAACAGAAAGGTTATTAGCATGGTCTCCTCCAGCCATAAATTGCACAAAGGTGTGAATTGAATCTTTAATGAAAGCTTTTCGTTCAATGCATGGTTTATCATACAAGGTGCAGTGACAAAGGTGTTGCCAAAAAATTAGAAATGTCAACAAGTCATTTTTAGATAAGACCAGCAGGACTAGGTCTGTCACTGGTTAGTTACATGAGTGTGAATACCATGCCCCTAAAACATCTTGATATGGTCCTTCTTTACTCTTGAATATAATGAGAAGGAAATATCTGCTGCAAGTTGTTCAAAGATTGAGATGGGGGATGATTCATCAAATATGAAGTCACAGAAATTGGAAAACCAGCGCTGGATGTCTGGCAGATTTCTTGCTTCAGGAGACTGTTTGGCACATAGATATTATCCATGCCTTTTCTCAGGATGGGGTCTGACAGCCCTGCATCCCAGGTTTCCCAAAGCACTCCTATGCTAGTGCCACTGGTCTCACTATCAGGAAAAAAACTGGCTCCAAATTTCAACTTTGTTTATGTTTTCTTACATTATTAGTAGCAAATCTCTTCCAACTTTCTGAAGTCTGGATGATTATCTCTCCTCCCTGCTAACTCAATGCCTCGTTTTCAGGTTTTTTTTTATTTTTTTCATCTTCAGATCTTTATCCTTTCTGCATGTGTTCCAGTTCTTTCATCATTTAAAGATGTTTTCTTTGAATTTCACGATCTTGTCATTGTCTTCCTTTCAAGAATCAAATTAATTGTTCTGGGTTTTGATCTTTCTAGATTTTGTGGCTCACAGACTTTATCCCTTCATGCAATTCCCACTGACCTGCTTGTTGCCAGTTTATGCCCCTAAAAATTGTGCCATAAACCTTCAGCTCTTTTTTCTTTATCTGCCTCCTATAATGTACTTTCCCATTAGTTCTTTGTGGAGTTTTCTTTTGTTACGGCACCAATGAATACAATTAGACTGCAACCTTCCTCTATGCTATTTACTCCCAAATTATGCTCCTCAAATTGCCTTTCTTCTACTTTTCTGCTGGGGTTGTTTTCAAATCCTCCCAAATTATTGCTGTTTGTAAATTTCATCAAGCGCTCGATTATTTCCATTTCCAGAGATTAACGAAGATGTTAAATGAGACTCTTGGAGAATCCAAGTAGGCACATCTGTCTCCATGAAACAATGTTTACAGTTAAGCCAGCCACAATGATTTTTGGAGTAGAATCTCAGGAAATAATTTTGGAAAAGCCAAAAATGTATCATCCACTCAGATTTATATTTCTCAGTGATATTGTGGTATTAGCAAGTGCTGTTATTGTGGAGTGTTAAAGGCCACAGCTAGGACTGTTTCTTTTCCCCAGCTTCAGTTTTGTGCCACACAATTAGGTGTTACTTGGTTTGTGAATATCTTAAGAAACCACTTACAGCCAGGACACCACACAAGGCACTATAGCCCCAAGGGTGGACAGCATTAGCAATTAGCAACTCTCTTTGATTAAATTATTTGAGCTCTGTCTATCCACCCTTCCCTCATGATGGCTGCTTGTGACCTAAGCTGTCCAAACAACGAGGGTGAGAGAAGGACTGGACAACCCTTCTCCCAGCTTTCCAAAAAAACAAACCCAGAGCAAGACAGACTGACCCCAAACAAAGACTTCTTCTCTATGGGCATTTCCCCTAGAGAATAAGACAAGGCACAAACAACACCAGGCAGATGGCAGCTGTGTTGTTTTCTGCCCTACTGGCAGGGGCTCAAAAACAATGGCATTGAAAATGCATAAGATCCAAGACAGAGCAAAATCAAATGGTTTCTCATAATTTTCTTTCCAAGAGTTAAAAGTTTCTTTTCAGCAAATGAGAATGTCATCATGATAGTCATAAAAATTCAGAGTATCTCTTTCTGAAACAAGCTCTCCCAGAAAGACTTGCCTATAGCTATCTATGAGTATGAATATTGTGTGCACATTTATCTTTACTCTTGGAGCAAGTGGGGCTAGTATGGGACACCTGAGAGCTACAGGGGAAAGTGAACTTTATCCAGAACTCCCTTCATATGATCTTCAAGCCTCCCTTGTATTTGTTGTCATGTATTTGCACTTCCCAAATTCATGCCAGCAGTTCCTTTAATCACACCCACACATGTTTGTGTTTGTTTATTAAGTGCTGACTGCATAGCCTGGGGCAGGCAAAGCAATTGAGACTTGACAATTTCAGACTCACACCTGCATCTGGGGTGTAAGTGTGTTCTTCCAAGTGTGGTATATCCTGGGTACTGACTGTTCAATAAGCAATAATGGAGGGAAGGGGGCTGGGTCTAGGCCACCTCATATAGGTATTTATCTGAAACTCCACACTTGTCTGTGTCCATTGACTTTATCTGGCAGTCTTGGGGTCCCTTGACACTCCTCTGTTCAATGCATACACCATTTGCAGCCACCTGAGCTTGCCATAATCCCTGTGGTGTAGAGGCTGGATGGAGTCCAAAGAGTTCTGCCTGAGGCTGTGAGGAAGATCACCAAAGAAAGTTGTGATTTGAAGCATTATCTCCCAAATCCTAATTAATTTTCCTACTGGCAGGGACCTTTCTCTCTCCTCTTGTGGTTTAATTTGCACACGTGAAATAGTGAATGGAAATAGAGCAGGAGTGAGAGTAACGTTGGCCTGGTGCAGGCTTTGAACAGGCCCTGGGAAGGGAGCTCGAGTGTGGAGCCTGGCTTGCTGGCTTGGTGAGGGGATCTTTTCCAAATTCAACTCCACCTAGGAGCCCAGATTACAAATGTTCTCAGGCTTCAAGGGTCTGAGATCTCCTCAAGGGATCATGTCCCCCTGCCCCTCTTTTTGCCAAGCAAAAAGGATACCATTCAGAGGCCTGCAGATGAGGAGCCCATGTTGCAGCTGCATGCACAAGCTGGTTACATGAGCACACAAGAAACATGCACCCTTTGGGGACTCCATAAATTCTGGGACAGGGGATGACAGAGGACTTCAGGAATGGTCCTCTAACTTGAAAGTGTTTAATAACACAGGCGATTATGGAAAATTTGTGGTGACCAAGGGATTGGTCACCACAAATTTCTTGCAGGACTGAGTCTGGCAAGAATAAACTCTTCTTCCTGTGTTTTGTTTCCATGTCTGTTTAAGCATTGGCACAGGGGCCCTTCAAGTTTTATCTGCCACTGTTATGAAAACTGTTCTCCAACAAGTTCTGGTTTCACATTGCCTTTTATTGTACTAACAAATAATAATTCAAGTAAAACAGCAGACTCTCATGGTCTACCATTTTGGTGAGCTGGACAAGAACTACCTATCTTAGCAAAGGTATAGTAGACAAGGAGTCAAGTACAGTTCAGCAAGAGTTTTTATAGTCCCCTCTGTTATTTTTTTTCCTCTATTTTTAAAAAGTTATTTGGAATAATATTTTTTTAATGATTGCTGGTCACAGATGTTTCACACCTGAACTGTATCCTGTAAAATTCTTTGACCCAGTGATCTCAGAGGAGAAGAGAAAAAGTGGCTGAAACCACCAGCAATCTCCAGCTGCATCTATGGCTTTGGACAAGTTTGATCCAAACCCAAATGCTGACAGATCAAGGCCTGTGCTGTGAAATTTTTCATTTGATACTCTCCAGCTTTGATTTCTGGGGAGGGGAAAGGAAAGGGTGGGTAGGGGATCAAAGGCAGCAGCTACATCCACACCCTCATGTTAAATCCAAACCCACTTGCTTTAGGATGTTAAAGAAGACATAGAGAAAAAATAGAAAAAATATAGGAGTAAAAGTAGAAGAAACAATTTTGCAGAGAGAGTGGGAAAAGTGGGGATTTGCAGCTCATATTCCATTGAAAGTTCAGTTGTGCAAATGTAAACCTTACAGAAAAACATTCTTTTTTTTTTTTTTTCCAGTTTTGGCATATATGCCTCCTGTTGTTCTTTTGTCCAGAATGAAATGGGAAGGTTGGTTTTGCCCAGTCCCTCTTGCTTCCCTCTGGCAGAGTCATAGTGGATCATTTGTCAGCATGGTGCCTTCTCAGTTGGCAAAGAGCAGACACAAAACAGAGGAGCACCACAAGATATGACTGGAAGAAGTGAAGTTGCATTAGCACTTTCTCCTGGGAGACTAAGCCAAGGAGTGGGTTGAGTTCTAGTGCTCCCCTCTGATACATGTCTAGATATCAATCCTCTGGCTGATAGATAGCCTGTGACTGTAGAAGTGTAGTCTGGGCTTACCCAGCCCACAAATCCCATCTGCCTCTGGGGCACATGATCTCAAGTCTCTTCTAAAGTGGATTCTGGGGTGGGCTTGTTTGTCCAACACTGGTTGCCAAAAGAGCAGCTGGGAAATGCGGAGGCAGCTGGGCCGGGCATGGTGAATGTCCTTAAAGATTGATGTAGTAGAAGAGTGTAGCTCCAGACAGGAATCCAGACTGGAGGGATTTCAGGCCATTTGGTTGGCGTCAGGGTGGTTGTCTGACCTGGAGGGCATAGCTGGGAGAGGTGCCACGAGAATAGGCTTAAATAAGCCAGTACCCAAAAGTATGGGACTGGCTGAGGGAGCAGAGCTGGAGAACAGCCTGTGAACCCTGAGAAGCTCTATCTAGATCAGCAAGAAATATCTGCTGCATCAGAGTACCTTTGTCAAACAAAATTAATTTCCTTTGAAGCAGCCACTCATATGGGAATCAGGAATTTTTCATGAGCATTTTGGGATGAGTGACAGTTTGGAATAATGGTATATATTTATATTTTTATGTGTGTATACTAGGGATACAGACCACTGTGCTATAATGTGGGCAAGTATGTGGCTGTTGTAAAGGGCTTTCAGACACTTGCCACTAAACTTGGATTTGTCTTACCCAGACATTACTGCAACAGCTGTTACTGGGAACCATCCTGCCTTTAATGGAAGGAAGCCAGGAGATGGTCTGGCCAAGAGGGAGTCAGCTGGGGGTCTCCATCACTGTGTCAGGAGGAATAGAAAATGAAGCAGGTGGTGTGCCATGCTCCAAAGCTCTGAAAGAGCAACCAAAGCACTTTGGAAAGGACCTCTAAGGGTGCTGAAGTTAATCTGGTAGTGATGAACTATCATGAAGAAACTCTGGGGACATTCTTTAAGGGTCTGTTTTCATGGACTGCCCTGTTGCCTCTTTTCCGTGTAGCTGGAAGTGCTGTCCACCAATGAACTACCAAAAAATAGCACCTGCCTTAGGAAACCAAAATATTCTTCTTGAGTGAAGCCTTTTCAGCAAAAGCTGGCCAACCCAGACTCCTTTTTAGAAAAAGCAGCTTCTGCTGAGGCAGAAAGAGTGCTGATTTCCTGAAAACTTTGGTTCCTTGAGAGACAAATGCCAAGAGAAACTGGTGCTGGATGGATTTCCTGCAAGGAGAGCGGATGTTTTTAAGATATCATTCAAACTCTCTTTCCCATTGCTGTACTCTCTGATATCCCTTAATCAGCCACCTTGCTTCACTGGATCATCCTCCAGGACAATCATGTTCACAATGCCCCCAGCATGAGCCCTCCCTTTTGCAGCTGAAGATACAAAAGCAAAACTGGTCCAGACTCCTTCCCTGGTGTGCTATCAGTAATTACACATCATATGAACTTAGTCTAGTAAACTACTTTGTTTTAACGGTCATTTCAACCAATGTTAAATTAGGTTGTAGAGAGTAATTTCTGGGCACAACCTTCCTTAAGAAGTTCTCCCAGTCGGAAGGTGGAACGATTGGTATTTTTTTTATCTGTCTTAATATTTGATGTTGTCTTTGAGTTGGAGCTGATATGGGGCCTGGAGGGTGCTATTTGTCCTCATAGCTAGAACAGCAACCTAGTGAAACACATGCACACACACACAGAGCCACTTACAAGTGTACTTCTGCTCCAGCCTGGAGGAATCTACCAGGAGTTCATTCTGAATGGCACTGTTCATTCTTTGATCTCACTGGTAAATGCCAGCAAAGGAGGCCCCACTAGGGAAGCTACTGAAAAGCCTTATCTGATTGCATTTATTAATAAACTAGGCTGGATTTGAATGATTCATCTAGGAGGGAATGCATCCCATTGCATAATCATCAGGTGAACTGTTCCAAAAGGTGTAGGAGAAATAGCATGGAGAAGGGAGGATGGAGTTTGGAAACAATACGCTAGCTGATGCATAGCATTCAAGCATAACTGATAAGAGAGTAACAGCTGCTAAAATACCAGCAAGCTCAGCAAAGGATGACCTATCTTGTACAGAGCCATGAGACACATTGCTCAGAGGAAAGCCTGGAACCAAGAAATGACTGCCTGGCATTAAGGTACTGGCCTAGAGCCATTGTTGTTAAGACCATGTGGGTTTAAAAGAGCTTGCCCAGATGGCTTCTGCCCTATAACCAGTACAGTCATAAACAACATGTGCTATTTCCTCATCATCTATCACAGAGGCTTCCCTTGGTCAGAGAGAGCACAAGCCTGATTATTCTTGGCTCATCTTTTCTTGCTGGACAAGAGCTCCCTGGTTCACATTCGGATTTAGTAGAATTGGTCTTGTCACTCCCAGATTACTAGTTTAACTGCTCCATTAGGGGAACATCCAGGAACGGATGGGAAGAGGTTCCAAAACTTGAGACCAAAAATTCTGAGTGCAATTCTCTCTTTTTTTTGGTCTCAGTAAGTTTGAACCATATTTGATGCAATGTCAGATTCATAAGGTCTTGGCTCTGAAGTCCAATTCCCAAACCAAAGGTTCCTTTGATAATATGAAGCATTGTGCATTGCCTCTTCCATTTGTTTTGCTGTTTGCATCTCTAATGAAAAGCAGTAAGTTAAAGAAAAACATACAAGAAAAACAAAGCATGTGCAGTCAGGGAAAACTCATGGCACAGCTGTTCCTTTAGTTGTCAACATTACGAATGTGTGAGACTTCCAAAGCCAAAATCTCACATCAACCTTGATAATTACATCAACTGCAGGGAAACACCTCCAGTAATAAAGGAGATCAACGTTCTTGATTGCTGGAATTCTAATAATTTGTTTTTAATTTTGTATGTATTTAAGCAGATAAAAAGAAACAAAGATTTTTTGCTGGATCTTTGCCTTGGAACAACTATTTGTCTCACTCTGTTTACCTGACGCTAAAAAGTTCCTTTCTTCACCCTGTCTAGGTGGTATCTCTAAAGACAGACCAATGCAAGTGAGCAAAAGGACTTCATTCTAAATCTCATGCAGGCAAGGAGTATCTTGTGGATTTCCAGATGCTGTCTGTTAGATCATAAACAAGTGCTGCTTTATAGTTCCAATAGTGCAGTGCTGATCATCTTTGCCTACAAAAGCAGGGACCCAAAAAATCCTCAAAGGTTTTGCCTCTCCAGAAAGTGTAGTGTTAAACAGACACACATGTCCCCAAAAGCCTCTTTATAACGTGACTAAAAAAATACATTCTACTGCACCAGTTTGTTAATTATTTTTTGAGCAGTCAGAGCCACATTTGTTCAAAAGCATTTCTTTAATGAGCAAGAAATGGAACCTGATTTGGAATGACCATTTCAAACCCAACTTCAAGTACAAATAACAAAGCTACAGACACACTAAATTCAGGCTAGCTATATGATTAAGGAGCACTTACAATTGCATAGGTTAGAAGTAAAAGCAGTGTGAGACATTTAAAATTAGGATAAATTTGATATCATTTCATGGACAGATTTGAACCTGTCAAAATGATCTAGCTACATATTTTCCACTAGTGGGTACCTTCCAGAATAGATAATGGATAGGAAACATCAAGCCAGAAGTTGATCTACAGTAAGCTGTAAGCAAAAGGGAGTTCTAATTGAAAGCATTTCCATACCTTGGGCACTGCTGAGTGGCTGCCATGTTAGTTATATGATCCCTTCTTCTAAAGCAATCTTCCACTTGGATACCAAGTTTAACTCCTGCCAAGAGGTCTCTGAAATGTCATCAACAATTGTGTTTTCTGACAAAAACATAAAGTTAACTAATTGTAAGCACCCTTTGCTGATGAACTTAAGAAAACCCCACTGGCTTCTCTTCCTGGAGAGACAGAAAATAACGTGGGTCATGTGCATTAATATTTTTGCACTGACATAACTTTGGCACAGGTCTTGGGTTCTTGCCAAGGTGCCACCTGGAACCGACAGCATACATTGAACACAACACAGAGCAACAGTCATATAAAATTAAATCACAATCCAGCCCAGTGCCTTACCTCTGGGAAAGGGACATAAGGGTGTATCTGGGGGAGAAGTATGGAAAACAAGGCAGATATAGCATGATCCTCCTCTTAATAATCCTGCCTTGACATCTGTGCAATTTAAACTCATCCAGTACTAAAGGTCCCATCCCCATGTGCCTTGCTTTGCATTTATCAGAGCTGTGTTTGTGGAATTGAAATCCCTGATCACTAGGTTTCATTAGTAACATAGCAAAGAAGCAGTTTATCTGGTAGCAGAAAGCCTCCTTAACCACAGCCAGGATTGTTGTCACCCAAACAGATTAGTGGTTAATAATAGATTGATATAGCAGTCTACAACTTCATTTTACAGGCATGACTAAGGTAATATTTCACCTCTGCTTTCATTTGAGTCAGGCATTTATTTGCCAGGCATGTGGTAGCATAACATAGATGTTTTACGATTGAACCAAGGCCAATTTCACATCCAGATGGTAGCAGCAGTGCTCTGGCAATGTGGGCAGTCTCCTCAAAAAAAGCAAAGGATTGAAATTGCCAGGAGAATCTGTCTTCAATTTTTTTCCCAGGAGCAATGGGCATCTCCAGATTTAGAAAGCTGAGCAGGTCTTTGCAATTGTCAATACATCTTTAGCCTCTTCCCTTTTTATGCCTCTTTTAAACATATATCCACATTCATGAAATCACCACTTCTTCCAAACATTCTTCTGAAAATCGAGATCACTGACTGTGTGTCTGCAAAGCATTCCTCTATAGAAGTGGATATTAAAACAAGTACAAACTGTTCTGGCTGCCCCTTGTTGAATTGCTTCCTCATACGGACATACTTTCTGCAGACATTGAAATTCTTCATAAGGGGCTGCCCCATTTGGTGTTGGTTTGCACAAGCACTTGATTTTAACATATGAGGAAAGGATGTTTTACAGGATAATGTTACAGCTGTCATGAAAAGAGCTAGCCCAGTGTATTTTTGGAGAAGGGATAAAGGAAAGAAAGGGGTAGTTGCACTACTTTGTGATAGCAATGCCCCTGGCATTATGTTTCTTATCAACTTTCAGCCTTTCCCCACAAACTGTTAAACCACTTATAGCTACAATAATGCTTTTTACCCTCTAATCTTTCCTCATTTACAGTAATTTTCCTATAATCATACAGGGCTAGAGATGGCTAATGTGACACTGTGCCATCCTGGCTAGCTCAGCCTTCAAAAGCTGTCATTTTATTCCTATCTCTCCCACCAGACTGGTGATATTGTGCCAAGCTGTTTCCTCCTTTGGAAAATAAATGAAATTATTTTGGAATCTCCTTTGCAAGTCTGCTGACACAGCACACTGTATTAGAGCTGGACAATATCATGACTATTGCTGTTATTCTTAATGTTTGAGAGCTGATTTGCAATCTCTCTACCTTTCCCTTTTCATTTTCATGGAGGAGGCAGAAATCAGCAGGTGATAGGATCTGCAGGATTTATTTTTTATTATTGACCTTTTTCAGGAACTTTTTATTTCCTTTCTAAAATACACATAAGGACAAATCAAAATATTCAGCACTATCTTTGAATGGCTTTCTACATTTATTTTTATTTTATTCTTTTTACTGTCTTTCTACCACCTCCTTAACAAAGACAGAAATGAATGGAATTCCATTTTGGAAAGGCATGAGAAACAGATGCAAACATGTGTGCATTAGGCAAGGCATTCTCTGAAACCTCTTCTATTGGAAGAGCAGATTTAGGAAGATATTTAATGCTGGTAGCCTGTTGAATGGCTACCAAAGAGACTGCAGGATCCCTGTCCACCCAGGTATACAAATGTATCTCACAAGTAAATATATATGTATAAAAGTGTGCCTATACATATTCCTCAGAGCAGAATTGCAAAGCTAGAATTAGAATAAGCAGTTTCTGTATGTCCCCTTTTCGGCTGTATTTCCTGGTTTAATAAGCTTGATACTATTTACAATGTTTTTTAGAACAGTTCTCTGGTTCTCAACACCTCCTTTCCCTGCATTTTAATGGGATCTCAGTCCAGACAGATAAAGCTAATATAGGATTGCAGCTAAGCCTGTAGAACTCATGAGACTGGTGGGATTCCTGGAGGGTTTTCCTGTTCTCTGGTTTCCAAATGTCAGCAAGAAATTCACAGCAGTGTTGCCTACCCCTAGAATTGTTCTAGCATCTGAAAGCAGCTCACTTTGTACCTGGGGAATGTTTGTGGAGGGGTTGCCCATGGAGGCAAAACATGCACAGAATGACAGTCCAGACCTCTGAGCATTTTTTTGTCAGGCACAGCATATCTGGTCTCTGGTGAATCTTACCCCAAATCCTGCAGATTTGGCCAATTTTGTCTGCAGAACAAAACAATGGGAACTGTCTTCATGTTCCAGGCTAAAACCTAGAGAAATCCTCTTCCTTGGCCTGTCAGCCTAGGGATGGCTGAGATAATGAATATTTGTACTCTCAGAACCAGGCTGTGATTCCAGTTCATATGTGTTTCAGTTATGAGAAATTTGATTCACTCTGGCCCAGAGAGGAGCTGAACTGGTGTCCTAGCACTGAACAATGATTTTCAGAATATCCAACCAGTAAAGAAGTCTCCACATGAAGGATTTTTAATGCAGCACAGTAGAAGGACCCTTCTGGAGACCCTTCTGACCTCATACTGAAGAGGGAGTGGTTGAGATAATGGGTCCTATAAACTTTGCAGGATCTGATGTTTTACATGCAGCCCTGTGTTTATCACAAGCAAGGAGGAGAAATTTCCTTGGGCATCTCTTGCTTGGCTGTTGTGTATTTTACTGTAGTCACCAGTTTACTGTAATATGATAAGATACCATGATTCTGCTGTTCAACTCCATGGCCACTTCTGTAAATACAACTCAGTGAGGCCCAGTCTCCCAGGAGGTTACTCAGCTCATCCTTTGTTGGCAAAAAACATCCCTCCTACAGTATTTGGTGCACTGAGTGTTGGAGATTTAGTCCTCACAGGACCAGAGACTTCTGCATAGGCAGGTTGCACAAAATTAATAGAAAAGTAAGATCAGGCAATGACATGAAGAGCAGAGCCCTTTCCACTCACTTTTGGCAGTTAGTGGATCTTCTTGACAAAAAGGCACCACATGATGCCAGATTCAAGGCTGAGCAGGAAACAGACCTTTCTGTGGGGACAACAGTAAAGGGCAGAATTAGACCAGCAAAGCATGAAGTGACAAAGATTAGAAGGATGAAAGTGCCTTGTCCCTCAAGAGCTCAAGTCCATCCTCTGGGAAGACATATATTTGGGACTCATCTCTGTCTTCTTCATCTCTTCCAGCACTGACCCCAACAACAGGCAGAGATGTTCTTCACAAGGTGGTCAGAGAGCTGTTGTCTTCATGGTTTTCCTCAGCACTGTGATGCCTTGTCAGTATTAAAGTGAGGGCATCATCCTCTATCTGCTTTGGAGTGAGGAGAAAAACCTTGAACAGCAAAATGATATAATTGTGATAATTTTCTGTGATGAGACTGCCTCTATTATTAGAAAAATTCCAATTTTCAGCTGGGGTCTATTTTCTAAGCTCCAAAGAGCAGCCGTGGCGTGGCATACATTTTCTTACCTAGCTTAAATGTTCTTGTACAGGAACATCCATAAAAGGCATGATTTTGGTACAGAAGGACAACACAGATTTTGCATTAAAGTCTGATCTTCAACCATATGTGGGAAACACGTTATATATCCCAATAGTCAGTAGCATGACCTTCAGTCCCTTCCCTGGTGCTTTTTCCTGCCTGAACTTAACTTTAAATTATAATGGCTAGCAATATCCACCAGGAGACGCTAAAGTAATCTGAGATCCTGGGGCACATGGAAGGCCTGATCACACCCTCTGTGCCCTAATCCTGCCCCTCCTTGTAGCTGCAGGCAGGCAGGAGCTCGGCAAGCGGCAGGCCTGTGCCACGGAGAGCTGGTGGGACCTTCCTGCCTCCAGAGATGCTGGCTCGATTTGCTGGTCCAGTGCAATAAAACCCCTGTCCCTTCCAGCCCCAGCACAGGGTACGGGTGTAGGTGACAGTGATGTTGGTGTCACCCCTTTGCCTGTGTGGGCTTTATGGCCGGAGGGCTGTGACAAGGAGGAGTAAGTGTGTCTGGCACGCTGAGAGAGAGAGAGAGAGACACAGCTCCAGGCACAGGCATGATGACAGTGATGGTGAAATCATTAGCCCAGGATTACAGTGAGAGATGGGGCCTGAGCCACAAGAGCAGAATCTGCATCCAAAGCTCAGGAGTGGTGGGGTTGAGCTTGGGCCCCTCTCATAGTCAAACTTTGGTGCAGAATTCAGCAAAAGACACACTAGGCCCAAGGGAGAAAATACAACTTATTCGCACACACAGATTAGCTGTGGAGGGGGATGCAGGGAAATACCTGCCAAGTACACTGTTTGAATATTAATTATCTCCTCTTCTTCTCTAATTTTTAAAATTTTCCTCCTTCCCCCCCCCCCTCCCCAGTGGGAAGGCCCTCCCCATTTTTATATCAGATCTGGTGCCTTTATTTCCTTCTCAATGAGACATTCCATCCTTCCTGAGCACATTGAGCAACTCCCATCCCTCCCTTGGAGAGCAAATGTCCAGCCTGTCTTGAAAAAGACAAACTGCCTACCAAGGCAAAGGAAGCTGCAGGCTGATTCAGAGCTAGGGTACCCAAATTCAGCCCCAGCTGGAGGGAGAAAAAAAAAAAAAAAGAATAAAGGTCACCTTTAGATTTCAATCAAGATTATAATTTCCCAAATTCACGCTTATTTTAGTAAGGGGGCTGAGATAGATTGCTAAACTGAAACTTCCTGGCCCACTGAGGATATTACAGCTTTGGAGTAAAATTTTGCTAAAGGCCCCGCAGGTTTGAATTCTTTTCCAGCTATAGCTCGATTTTCTGTTTGAACAAACCAACAGTGAAGGTCGTGGCTGGTTAATATTGTGACTGGTTCTGTGCTTTGTGACAGTGCCTCTTGCAACCTTTAGGGAAGAAGATTTGGAAGACTGGGTAGTCAGGGGTGAGGCTTGAACACTAGTGCAGCTCTGGCAAAGCATGAAAAACAAGAACTGCTCTGTCTTGCCTCATTTGTTGAAGATTAATTTAAATTTAAATTTTAATTTTATGCTTGCTAGCTAGGATGCTCCTTGTTTTATGCCTTTGCAGAGATTGCTTCAAGGGTCATTTGAAGAAAAGAAAGTTGAGGGTTGACAGAATCTACTGAAAACCATCTATGAGACATGGCCACTTGTAGTACTTTGATACTTTCAATCATTCTCCTGGACAGAAGTCCACCCTCCTGAGGACAAAAGTCTATGTGAAAAAAGGAGATTTTCTCCTGTGCCATTACCATGAAACTGCTACAAGGATGCTACAACCTTTTCCACTTTGATCTTTACCAACTGATTATAAACTGGTGGAGGATTTGTGCCTTGTAGGATCAGGATTGCTGCTGGTGGTGTTTTGATCTCTCTGTCAAGGGAATAAGCAGCAAACAATAAGAACAATTATTGTCACAACTGTCCCCATCCAGAGAAACCCTTCCCTGATACCAGCACCAGTGCAAGCCTAGAGAAGAGCATGACAGAAGGCAATCCTGTAGTGGTCTTTCCTCTGTTCTTGCAGTTTCAAGTCACATGGATTACTTTGTATGTAATGTCTTTCCCTTGATTGTTCCCTCACCAGCTGATCCAACCACATGATGAACGTGGTGTCCTGAGGCTGGGCACAGCTAAGTTACCTGTAGTGAGAGCAGCCACCCCTTTTTTTGTTTTGATCCTGCATCCTACTAGTTTAACTTGATACCTGCCCAGTCTCTCCTTCCCAGCATGAGTTGCACACAGCCAAAAAAAAAATCTCAAATCTCCCCTGGGGCTGGGGTCGACTGTGGAGATAATCTCCTTTTATAAATCCCAGTGGAAAATTTTCCCCAGGGTGCTTCTAAGCTGTGTCCACGAGATGAATCCACGGAGTCCCATAGGCTTGGATCAGAGACAGGCTTGGATCACAAAGGGGCTGATGTGTGTGATAATTTATAGGCAGGGCTGGGCTGGCACAATGATGTGGACACTTACACTGTCTTCTAATGAACCTCTTATTGAGGTTTATTAGACCTCCAGAGCATTTCTATTCTTACCAGAAAGACAAATTTACTGGGGCTGTTTTTATTTTTTTCAGTAAATAAATTGATCCAGCCCAGATTTGGACCTTTTACAGATTTAAAATGTAAACCATCACCCAGAGAACCTAGAAAGGATAAAAAGTATGGGAAGATGTCGTTGCAAAATACAAAGACATTTATTTTCCGACTAAGCAACTAAGCTTTAAGGTTTTGTGGACTGTATGACAACACTAATTGGCAAGCACTAATTGGCAAATTTAGAAACTCCTCCTGCAATGCAGAAGTAAAATAGCTGTTCAGTAATAATCCCTCTTGGAACAAAGACAGAAAATTCAACATCTTTTCAGATTCCAAAGTTAGACAGGGGCCATGGGTTTCATGAACAGCTTCTCCAGGGATTGCATTTGTAAACCATAAATAGATTAAGAAAATCCACTTCTGCAAAATAGCCTCATTACAGTGAATTTTTCCCTTACTTAAATCCTATCTGCATTTGTGCTGTAAAATCTCCAAAAGTTGTGGTAGGGTTGGAATATTGTTGCAATGCAGTGCTTTGCTTGATCAAACAAAGAAGGGAGGAGAAAAAGAAAGTATCTAAACAGAGATATTTCCTGGGAAACAGATAAATGGCAGTATTTGATTTGGGTTTGGTTGGGCTTTTTCTCACCAAAACAACTTCTATATGTTTCTACAGATCTGGAAGTCATGGATTGTTTAGATATCCATGAGATTTCTCCCCAGCCACATTATTCGAAAAGAAAAATATACTTGTAACAGACAAACAGACAAAGTGATGAAAAACTAGAGGAAATAGTATAAGAAAAAACATAGAACTTGGAGCTGTGTTTCTCACCTGGGACTGGTTTTGCTAGCCAGGAGAATGGCAGATAGAGCAAGAATGATCTGTAATACACAAGGTGCAGCCTCACTAGTTACTTTTGTGTCCCTATCTTTCAAACACATAAAGATCTGAGCTTCATGAATATGCCTTATGGAGGTGTAAGATGTAGGACTGGGGAAAATTGCTATACCTGTGTAATTGAAAACAATGTCTTTAAAGGGAGCCTACAAGTGTAAGAAGAAAAAGATAAGAAGAGAAAGAAAAAAGAAGAAAAGAAAAAGAAAAGAAGAAAAAGAAAAGAGAATAAAAGAAAAAAGGGAAAAGAGAAGAAAGATCAACAGATTCAAGGATAAATGGTACAGAGTCACAAATATAAATGCAGGGTTATGTAGAAGTTATATATATTATAGATACAAGAAAAAAGATCTACTGTAAAGCAGAGCATAACCCTTATGTTGGTTCAGGAGTCTATACCAAATATTTCCAGCAGATAAGCTTTGTGAATGCCCTTCTCCCCAAAGCGCTGCTTTGATCACCAAAAAGAAGACTAAAAGGAGACTTGACAGGAATAAATTTTAAATACTGTTTGAATGTTTTAAATACTGGGTTTTAACCCAGTGGAGAAAACACTGCTAAAAAACTATAGTCTGTGTTTTTCGTGGAGGGTGAAAATATAGACATTTTGGAGTTACCTAAAATGAGAGAAAAACCATGGAAGGTCAGACTTGAACTTGCTGTCAGCTTAGAGGTGAAAAATTTAAATCTGTTTTCACAATCAAAAAAGAAGCAAAAAGACAAAAGGAAAAAAAAAAACAATAAAAAGAGAAAATTCCTTTATCAGGTCACTTTCTAGCTGCCCTTAAGGTGATTTTATCGTAATGGTTCTTCTTCTGATGTGGACACCTGCTCAGTGAGAACTATGCTAAGCCCACTAATTCATTTCACAGCATCATTGGTAGGAAATCATGTGTAACAAAGTCCAGGCCATGTGCATGCAGATGGTTTTTTTTAGTCATTGTTGTGAAAAGATTTTGGGGATGATGAGTTACAATCACAGACTTTTCAGTTGTATTTTTTTTTGCTAAAAGCAATTGTTGCAGCAAGAGTACCTGGTTCATAAACTGTCTGCTTTAGCAGAAGGATGCAGAAATTATACACATGATGACCCAGATGTTTTGAGATATATTTAGGTAGCCAAGTTGTACTAATTTCAGAGGGAGTGAGACCTCCTGAACCTTCTAAGCACTATGCTATTTTCCCATCATATCTTAGAGCATTATTCTTCAGGTTCTAACTCAGCTAACATCTCTTTAGTATCCTCCTTGGTTCCTTACTTCTAAGATTTGTTCACTGTATTCTAACTCTGTTGTACCATGCCTTTCACTTGAGTTTCTTGCTGTTTTATATCCATGTTCCATCCTTCTGTCACATACACTGGAACTTTTTTCTGATCCCAGTATCAAAAGGTCCTTTTTGACTTTTCTGATGTGGTTCCATTGGCTGAATATAGAGAATTTGTCTGACTTGTTTTTATTTTAGAGAAAATACTTTGGTCTTTTTTGTCAGCCTTTTTTGATAGTCTGTGTATCTGGCAACAAAGCAAGAAAAAGCCAAGGAAGTGTTATAATGCCCATTTTAGGAAACTGAGGCAGAGCAAGGGAAAGAATGAGAGACGAATTGTCCACGTGAGTCACGTAAAGACCACAGAGCATCAAGCTCTGGTCTGTGGAGTCACAGGATACATTAAACCCAAACACTGAGATTCCCTTCTATTCAGCAAATCACTTAAAATAAAACCTTGCGGCTGGTGCTCCCTTATGTTAACTTCTGATATGATGATTGTAGACTCCTTACCTTAGCTTAGCCTTTTGTTTTCTGCAGATTTTTTCTCATAAAGGATTTTACCTATGTGCAATTTTTGAGGTGAAACATGGCGTATAAAGATATACATACAGAGATGCCTTTCATGGTCCTAGCTGATTTAATCAGAATTCTACTTCAAGTATCAATCAACCTTTTGCAAGTATCTGTAAAAAAGATTTGATGGTGGTGTGACTGGAGAACTGAATATTCACCAAAACCAGAGTAATTGTCCTCTGGAGAGATCTAG
Source organism: Ammospiza nelsoni (assembly GCF_027579445.1). Lineage (NCBI taxonomy): Eukaryota > Metazoa > Chordata > Aves > Passeriformes > Passerellidae > Ammospiza > Ammospiza nelsoni. The sequence continues at coordinate 25,149,060 of NC_080639.1, forward strand.
GATGCTAGTGGTAAAACAAAGTCAGGGCCAGTGGTAAAGTCCTTGGACCCTGTGACCCCCACTGCACCAGGGACTCTTTCCATTGTCACAAGCTCCCATAAAACATGAACTGATCACATATGAAACTGGCACCAGGTTACCTAAAAGGCATCTGATTTCCTTTTGTGTTTCCTTTTATTAGTCACCCGTGAGGCCACTACAACTTCACAGTTCCTGCATGCAGTGAGCCAGGAGGAGTTCAGATATTACTTATGTTAAAAAGCAGCAACACCAACAGAAAATAGACTAAATTCTTGTTTCCATCTCTCCTTTCTCCTCTCATCTACCTGCAGGTGCTTCTGAAATAGAAATCTTTGGGATGCATCCCATGGGAGTCAGCGGGGTGACTCCTGTGAGATTCAGGCGCCAGCTCTTTGGGGATGTTCAGATCGTATGTCTAGACGAGATAACATCCTTCTCTGAACCCAGGAGCTAACCCCTGGGGAAACCATTATTCATGTATAAAACACCAAGAGAAACTTTCACTGCGTGCAGCTTTCTTTTTCTTTCCCTCCTCCCCGTGGGAATTGACTTAGTTTAACCCTTTCATCCCTGTGAAGCAGCAACTTCCCTGCTTAAAGCCATTACCCTTCAGGGCTCATCACTCTGCACCTGCAAAAACACTGTGTCTGGCTGAACAATGCCAGGTGAGCCTTCAGCAGCAGCTTTAATGTGAAGTCCAAACCCAGAGAGACCTCCTCTTTTCCCCATGGAGAATAACAATTCTTGGACTAAATCTCCAGCCCTGTCTGTAGGGCCAAGGTAGCACAAAACACCTGGCAGTTTGCCCTAAAAAAGCACCTGGAATTGCTCCTGATACAGAGGAATACCCTGAGCATACTAGAGCATATGGATATGCAAGACACAGATGGAACACAAGACATTTTATTCTGATCTACTTTCAGTAACATCAGGCCCCTAGAAAGACTTATGATCTAGGGTATCTTTGTAAAGTTGAAGAATGGTTTGTATTCTGGATGACAGTAACTGGTGGTAAAGCATCTCCCAAGACTAAGGGATGTGTAAAATCAGTTCTGGACATGCTATTCTGGGCATCCACTTTTCCCTGTATGGGCTGACCAAAGGGTTACACACACCTTCTTAATGTTTGCTACAGCCATGGATACTGAGGCTACTGATTTTACATTAGTTAGTCTGACTATGCAAATTTATCAGCAGATCACTTTTAATCTGGTTACATGACTTTATTTAGTCTCCACTGAATTGTTGCACCATCAGATTTTTCCAAGGCCGTCAACACATTAGGCCAGCCTAATGTCTCAACTTTTTGATTTTCCTCAGCATAATCTCCTTTTTTCCCTAAGGTTTTTAGTTTGGATTATAATGGTCAGAGAGGAAAACACAAATAAACATAGAACAGTCTCTGTGAGAAGATTTGCTTTGATCTGTATCTTGCAACATGGCAAGAGACATCTGTCCACAAAAACATTTGTCCCAGCACTTCGGTTGTTGAAAGATGGAAGGGAATTGCGTGTCTTTATGAGGTCAAGCTGGCAGAAGAGAGAAGAAATTTGGTCCCTACAGGAACTGCTGTATCCAGAAATTATGTGGATCTTGGGTATGACTGATCATGTATATCTCTTTATGAAAGGCACTGCAGGGACTGTTAGCACCATATTGCTCTCTGTTATTACATCTTGGCTGAGTAGAAAAAGTCTCTTTTAGGCAGGTGGCATGTTTACACTGTGTGGATCCAACAGCTCTCTCCATTTAAGAAAGAACAAGTGGCAAGGCAATGGAGATAAGAAAATGGGATCCAGTACACATAAATTATGCTTATTGAACAAAACAGCAAACATTTTTTCTTCATTTCCTGTGCATTGAGAATTGCAGGGATTTCACAACATCATATCTGATTCATCACAGTGATAGAGGTCGATGGATTAGAGTAGTAAAATTCTTGCAATCAATAATGTGGAAAAATCAAACATTTTTATAAATATTTCTACATTTAGAAAGAAATGGGATGTTGCATTCTTACAAGAATAGTAAACTCAGATCCCAGTCTATTAGTAACCAAGTATGGTTTTAAACAACTTCAGTAAGAGATAAACATTTTGAAATCAGTAGGCCTGGATAACTTGCACCCGAGAGTCCTAAAAATGTTGTCTGAAGATCTCTCTAGCCAACTTATTTTAGTTTTGAATAAATCTTGGCCTACCCAGTAAATTCCAGTAGATCATAGAAGCTAATTTTGTGCCAATATGCAAAAGGCCAAGAAAGATGACCCAAAAAATAGTAAGCCAGTTAGCTTGACACCAGTCTTAGGCAAAAATAAAAACTGAAATAAAAAAAGCCCAAACCACAAAACCAGGAGTGAAATAATTAAAAATTAGAGAACAGTTGTACTTACTGTCAGTTAATATGGTTTAATAGCAATGAGCCATGTAGAGCCAATACAATTTCATTCTCTGTTGAGATCACTAATTTTGTTAGCAAATGTCATGGTAAAAAGATAACAGACTTTAAAGGATTTTGTCTTTCCCAATTTCCTCATTTCAAAAACAAGTTGTTTTGTCTCATTCCCATAAATTCTGCACTAAGTTGGAGTTGATTAAACTGCTATACAAAAAACCTTATGAATTAGGGCAGTTTTACAAATGAGGGTTTTCTGGAGAAGTTAGATGAGGAGATGAAGAAATCAAATCTTTTCCCAGTGTTATCCAATATGTTGATCAAATAAAACTGCAAGAACTTGCAGGAGTATTCACTTATATTTTTATTTTTGTTTTTTAAAAGCACAGAACAATCCTCCTACACAGAAACTTTCCTGCTGTGCAAGGAACAATGGAAAAGAATTTAAAAATCTGAATCTTAGCCTAATTTTAACTTGATTGAGAACAAAGCCAGTATTTCCGCCCCTCATGAGTTACTGTGATCAAAATTTTTCTCTCTCTTAAGTGAAGAGAGACATTGATTAGAAAGATCAAGATGCTTGATAAACCAAGCCTGTTTAAATGCAATACATACATGGGAACAGACAAATAATTTTGGAGATACCCTCAATAAAGAGGACTGTTTTCTGAAAAGTGGTGGCTCTGAAAGGGTCATAGTGGGCAAGTGATTGAACATATGGGAAAATTGCATTCACAGAGGAGTTATCAATGTTTCACTAACAAAATGGAAGGATATTGGAATAAAGTTCTACAGGGATTTGTTCCTGTTTCCTCTGCTATTCAAAATTTTCATTAATGACCCAATGATGGACTTTTGGTAATAAATTTGTAGATGACACCAACCTGGGAGTATCTGGAGATGCTAGAAGGTAGGAGAACGTGTATTTAGTATGATTATAGCAAATTAGAGAAATAATCTGAAAAGAATAAGATGATCTTCAGTAGGACTGGTTATAAATACTCATTCCTTAGGCAGCAACTCTAATTTTCCCAGACACAGGATGAATAGGGCTCTATGGGTAGTGAGGATCTTGGATTGCACTAGAACATGATCTGAACATGAGTCAACAGCATCTTAATATTGCAAAAAAGACAAACAGTGTGGGAGATGTATAAACACAAGTGTCGCCTGCAAAATACGTGCAGTAATCCTTTCCTGGAGCTCAGTGTTGATAAAGCCCTGGTTGGAGGCTCTTCCAAAGACCTGGGGCAACTTTAGACCTCTGATGCCAAACGAGATGCAAATGAACTGGAGGAAATTGAGAGGTGAGTGATAAGGTCGGAGGTCTAGAGAAGGAGGTGTTATTTACCCTAGACTGTAGGTGTGTAAAAGGATGCTGCAGAAAGGAAATGGATGCTCCATTTCTTCATGGTTATGGCAAGGCAAAGTCATGGCTTAAAAGACAGGAGAGGATCCCAGAGAGGAATGAGGGTAAAAAGCTTTCTAAGCAGAAGGCAGTGAATCACTCCAGTGCATTGCCTGGGGTGTTGTTGCCCTGGGAGGATTATTGGAGGTCTTTAAGAACAAATTAGAGAAACATCTGTAGGGATAAAACAGCTGGAAGTGATCCTGAATTTGGGTAGAGAGGTAGGCTGGAAAGGAATCTTAAAGTCAGTCTAATTTATGAACATTTTAGTGAAAGAAACAATTGAATAGATGTTAGTACAGGCAGGAATGTTAATTAGAAGTAGAGCTGTGACTCTTATACAGAGATGTGTTTTGTATCCTCTGTCACTGCTCTTGATTTTTTCAGCAGAATGATGTAAATTATGATGCAGAAACCATTTCTTTGAGACTTAAGGTTTGCAGGGACAATGTAAAATATATGTAAATTTGGTTTTCCTTTAGGCAATAGATTCAGTCAAAGGAAGTGGGAATATTATTTATACTAATGAAAAATTTTGTTTGATATTATCAAATAAATATATTTTATTTCTTGCTTTGAAATTGTATTTTATATTAAATTTGATATTTTTAAAGATAAAAGTTTCACAGAAGAGTTTAAAAGTGTTGAATTACTTCAAAATGAAGCCTGATAATTTTCTTTGAACTAGAATTAACTTTGTGATTTTTTTTCTGAAAAACAACATCTCAGTACAAAATGAAGTGGGTTTTTCTTCAGCAATATTTTGTTTGGTGATGGAACAGAAAATGTTAGTTATTCTCTAGTTGTATTTGTTAAACCTTTTGAGGCCTATGTGAGTCTTGCTGCATAGGAGCCCATTTCAACTACTTCTCTCAGCAGTCTTGATTAAGAATACTGTCTCTCCATTGGACTGCAGACTTTCTCTCTCATTCAGTTAATTTGCAGCAGCCAGGAAGGAAGTTACCATATTCTTTAAGTTTAATATCATATAGAGGCATAAAAAACAATGAAAGTTTGTCAAAAAATGGAAACAAGGACATTGATGGTCCAATAAAAGAAGTGGCAGACAAAGTGTAGTGATCTTTGATACCTAGGAAGCATGCCAGTAATTTCCTTAAATCTCAAGATGACTGGTCTATGATTTGCCAGCATATTCTTTTCATTTTTTCCTTCTCTTCTGTCATACACTTCTTGTGGATGTTACTGCCTATCAAGTGTACTTAATCTGGTTTGTATTACTCTAATCCTTCAATGAGAAGTAAAATCAGCCTCATCCAGGTCTCTTCCACATCCTTTTCTGACAAGTCCAATCCACTTGCTCCACAGCCTGTTCTTAAATCAGTGATGCTCATGAAGTTTGTGTGGGAGGGGTTGAGCCCCCTCTCCTCTATTTACACCTTCCCAACTCCCTTCTCAGTCAAACTTGTCCATGAAGAGATACCAGACTTTCCTCCCTCAGTCACATGGGCTGCTGTTGTTCAGGCAAGAACTGCTTTTGAAGTGAGGGTATCAGAAACTGCCCAACAGATGCAGAGACTCCTGAGGGTCACTTTCTGGTAAGGAACCCTGCAGGGTGTTGGCTTGGTATCTGGGGGCCTATTTTACTTCTACAGTAGCTCACTTGTTCCTTTAAACCTGAGCCTTAAATAGGGCTCCTGCTTGAGGCAACTTCATAGCAGTTGATTTATTTTTGGTTTTTTTGAAGTACAAGTGCCTATCTTCTCTCAGGCAACACATAAAATATCAACTGCCTGAATTAGGTCTTGCTAGCACCAGGCGTCATTGACACCAGCTGGGAAGCAGTAGGGCAATCAAACCAGCGTAAAGTTGATCAGAAAAATACCCTGTGCTTTTCTAGATATCATACTAGCCTAAACAGAAACAGGAGTATTAAAAAAAAATTCTCTGTACCTCCTAAGCAAAAAAAGCTAATCAAATCTGTAAGGCCAACATTCCTCCTCCAGTGCTTATTGGACATGGCTTCCCTGCTACAGACAGGGGAAATTAAAACATTTGTCTTTAAACTATTCTGCAGTTGTAATTCTTTAATTCTTTGGTCTGTTCATTCAACTACCCCAACTCATTTTAGTCCCAGCAAGTTATGGAAAAGATACAGTTTTGAAGGCTTTTCACAACAAGCCCACTTTGAGGTTCAGCCCAGGGAGCTTTTGAGAGCCGACTCCTTCAAGTTCAGGGCATGGAATTGTCCTGTTTTGATGGCCAATGGGGATGCAGATGACACTCCTCTCCAAATACATGCAAGGACCTATAATCCCAGTGACATTTTTTGCTCTTCATCCCCTCTCCTGACTTCTTCTTGATGCATGTTTTTTCCACATAGTGAGGTTTTTTGGACTCCTGATAAAGATATTGGTCCCTGAAGCTTCTCTCCCTTTCAGACAGCAACAGTGAGCAAACACCTTTGACTGGAGAGAGCAGAAGGGACTGGTTATCAGATCATCAAGGTTATTTCCTGCCATCAGCACTGTGTTCTAGAAGATGTGTCCCACTCTCAACCACAGAGAATAGGGACAGTTTTGGACCCCTGGAAGAGCACTTCAACCACTTGTCCTCCATCACCTTGTTGAATCATCAAAGGACTTTACAGGAAATTTGACAATGAAGTGGGACACTGCTTGAGTAAAGTGGGACATAAATTGTTCAGAAGAGCTTTGAGAGAAAAGAACTAACTCACCTATGCCAGTAAAAGGATTCCTGAGGATGAATCTGGCACTGTCCAGGGTGTATATATTTCAGTATAAAGTTCCTGTGAATACAGTAAGTGGCACAGGCTATTTCTCCTCAATATAATTAATATCTTCTATGATATTTTATTCTGTTCCATTTCCCTCTGAATTTAAAAAACCAAGTAATTCAATTCACCTGAGAGCAAAAGCAAGGTGCAAGGAATGTCTGTCTTCAAATAGGATGAGTGAGTGCTAATGTGAGTGTGTTCCAAAGAAAAACTTTGCCTCTGAAAAGGGTTTTATGTTTCCCTGAAGCAAGGAGTAGCTGCATTTCTACCAGCTCCACAGCCTGTCTGATATTGATATGCCTTGAGTTGTCTTTGAAAGCCTGGTTCTTTCTTCTGATAGATAAATATAACCCCAGATTATTTTCACCCCTCTGAAATAGAAATCATTATGAAATTAACCAGTGATCAACCAAACCACACAGGGAGCTCAGGAGGAGTTTTTAGGCTTTCTCAAATGGCTGGCTGTTCTCTCGCCATGTGGTTGTGTTTAGCTCTGAAATATAATTTTTGGTGCTGATCACTGCTGGGTAGACCATACAATTAAGGCATTTGAAAAACAAACATTTCTAAACCACTGATCATTGGGGAGATGGCCTAGAAATGACAGCCCATTTTCCAAGAAGATGGTTAGGAAAGGGAACCTGAAAGCTTAAGATAACATTGAAAAGGAAACCGAAGAAGTCCAGGGAGGGAAAAAAAAAAAACAAAAGAAGAAAAAGGAAACCAACCAAATAAACCCACCCTCACAAGGATTTTAACTGCTTCTCCAGTACTTTCAGACTTGTATTACTCAAATGTTTTAAGGACTCCAGCCTAGCTTTTGTGGATTTCTATGGCTTCATCCCTCTACACAAGAGATATATACTGAAAAGTGGAATCTGTGACAGTTAGAAAACAGGAAAATTTGCAGTGATAGGAGGAATTTCAGCTCTGTATTTTTTTGACTTTTCGATATCAAATTTCAAGCAGGAATGAGTGCAGGACTGAAGGCTCAGAAACAAATTTGGACGTGCCTCTCTTTACTGGTACCCTGCTGATTATTTCTTTTTCCCACCTAAATTCAGCTCACATTGGCTCACCTCCCATTATCCTCGGGCAGCTTCATTTTTCTTCTTAAACAATTCCAAAACTGTTCATAGCTGAAGATAAGTGCCTGGCTCATTCTCATATTAAAGATGATTTAAAGCCAGGAAGTTTTTTAGAGTTCCATTTTGACTATTTTATCAGTTAACTAAGAAGATAAAGACAGCACAAAAATAAAGACTCTGTGATTTGGTGGCTGGGGCAGGAACACAAGTGTTCAGAAGCGAGCCAGAAATTAACAGTTCTGAACTCTTGCAGGGTTCAGGTACAAGCGTGAATGTTGTTGAGGCACTACTATGTAATCTGTTTAAATCAAAAATCAGGATCCCCATTGGAGGAAGGCTCAACCCAGTCCTCAGATGCAGAAGTAAAGCCCATCTCTAGTAATAGTACTGCTATTGCAGTCAACAGTGTTGTGAAAATATTTGGTTAAGGGTAGGAGGTTTCTGGATTTCCTCGAAGCCCATGGTTGCCTTTGACTGAGGAGAGAAAAGGTTTTGGATCCTGCAGAGGAAGGTGATGCAGAGGCCAGTGCAGAAGCCTCCAGAATCTGAGATAAGCTTTGACTAAGCCTTTTAATACTTGGATGCTTAAGCAAAGATAACCTCCAAGGTTTTGGCAGCTTTGCCCACAACTAGCTGAAACACAGAAAGACCAGGTAATTACCTAATGTGGTAAGAGCAGTTATGGGAAGTGTGTAAAAGGTAAGACAAATTCTACCTGAGACCAAGGCTTGCTCTCACATCTGAAATTTTCGTACCCAACTCAAGTTCTTTCCCCTAATTTTGCTGAGGTGCATCTACTGTTGAGGTGAGTCTTGGCACGGCTTTGCTTCCTTCCTGGTCAACACTCCAGAAACCTTGAATGTTGTGGGCTTGTGGAGAATAGGGAGTGGAGTCCTGGGTCCTTCATCCAGACTGTTACAGGGATGGAGAGGCTGTAAAAATTCTCAATTTTGCATTTTTTGAACAGTTGTTACTCAAAATATAGTCAAATCCACAGAGATAGACCTCCCCAGACTTTGGGAAGACTGCATCCCAGCATTTCAGCAGTGTGCAGGAGTTGCTGAATCCCTGGAAAGCACCTAGGGAGCTTCCATAAACAACTTTTAAAATTATAATGATAGTTAATGACCTAATTTCCTAACCAGCCAAAATACCTGCGGAATCAAAGTCCCATATCTGAATTAATCTAAACTCCTGGGAGGTTTTGTCCTGGACTTAATGTGCACAATTACTCCTTTTTGTCTGGCATTTTTGGGGCCAAATCCAGACCCCAGTTTAGATATCCAAATAATTGGATATAATTATTTATTTTCTGCAAAATACCAGATTACAGCTTTGTGTAACAGCGAGGGGTCTCAAGGAAAATGAAATTTTATCGCCTCTCAATGAGACAGATATATGTGCAGAAATTGCTACATAAACAGCAGTTAAGCCTCAAAAAGCTACAGAGAAAAAAAATAAGAGACTATATATCTTACTATATTTCTTGATCCCATTATCATTATGTTCCTTATTTCTAACCCAAATTTTCTTTGCTGTAAATTGGAAATTTTCCCTTCCTCCTTTACTCAACTGCTTGAGTAAAAGGGTCACTAACAACCTCTTTATAACTACTTTCCACATATTGAAAGACAATTTATCAGTTCTCTCTCCACCTTCATTTTTCTTCCTTTGTTCTTTAAACTGGCATGATGAAGTATGCAGTGAGTCCTGGATTCTACCTGTAACTCCTGCCTGTTCTAGAAAGACATATAAGCTGCATTGCCATCAGTTCAGACTTAGACCTATCTATGTGGGACTCACTAGGCAAATCTATGCAAACTGAAAAATCAGCATATTCTGCCTGCTTTTGCAAGACAGCCCTTTTGTGGTGAGTTCCTTGCAATTATCAGATAATTGTTGCAGATCCCATGTTGCCAAAAATTTGAAAATGGGAAGGTTGGACGCTGGTACAATTTGCAGCTTGCAGGGTACTTAGCCATTCCAACAAAGATTTCAGCACCTTTCTACAACATATGCCCACATGTGTTTACACCAGAACACATGCCTGTATTCTGGTATAAATGACAATAGGGTTTCTGACTTGTAATATCTCCTCCCCTTCCTGGTAAGACTGGATAGAGTTGGTTGGTTTGATTTAACCTTCCTTTCTTGGTAATCTTCGTTTGCAAAAGCATATGTGTAGTTAAAAAGTCCCTAAAAGTCCATGAATGTTCTTCAATAGCCTGAGTCATGGAATGAAAGTCCTAATTCTAAGCCATTAGAGAAAACATGTTTTCCCCTTCCCTATACTTCAGTTTTCTGCAGCCATCAGAAAAATAACTGCCCTGCCATATATGACAGGTCTCCTTTGTGCAGATGCTTCTGGTTTTGGTGATCAGTTTTTCCCACCTAGCACTTTGATACTTCTAGTGAGAAGACAAGGCTTTGGGACCAGCTCTGGGCAGTAACCATAGGAATGTTTGCATGTACCAGAAAACAGGTCACCCATCTCCAAAATTGTGGTGGTGAGATATCACATGAATGTCCCCACATCTCACTCAGTGGAAACACATATTATGCAGAAACTTGGGCAATATCCTGTTGTGCATCCTTCATAGGAGCAAATCCATTTCACTTGAGCCCTCACTGAATTTTCTCACCCAGAGAAGCACAACTTCATTGCGCTCAGAAAAGCAATAATGAAACAAAGATGATCCACAGACTGTTAGCTTTTTATGGGGAACAAAATAGATTGCTGTAGCCATGTGGAATTTATAAGCTCAAATATATCACACCATAGATAATACTTTATGCAACCGTATTTACATGTATTTAGCAACATTAGACATGACAGAGGAAGCTAATCACATTTCTAAACCATTTGGACTTTAGAAAAGAGCCAGCTTGGACAACCAAGGCTAGGACTTGGTTTAGCTATCTGCTTTGATACATATCAATTATAAAACCTATACAATTAGGTTTTTTTCACCTGCTCTACCATTGTACTTTCCCTTTTTTTCAGTACAGCTCATTTTCCTTGGCCTTGATCACAGAGAATCCCTAGGAGCTCAAACACTCAGTCAGCATATGTGCTACTTTATCTGCACTGCTTTCTGAGTTTGCACATGCCAGAAAAAAAGTTCAAAATCTTCTTATCTTCAATTTCACAACTACATATAAATATATATATATATAAATGAGGAGTGTTCTGTTGCCCAATAGATTTACCATTTAGGATGAAGACTTTTAATTTATTTGCTTATACAAATCTTCTGAGTCTTTCTGAAAGAATGGCAATTTGAACTGTATTTTGCATGAACTGCAGTAATGTATCAGTGATATTAAAATCATTTACTGTTGAGTCAGATTCTGAATATTTTCCTCAAGCCAAATTTTTACTGGCTTGTATGTGAGTTTTGTCTGACTGAAGACATCAGATTTTGCCTCTTGTATAACTCCAGATTTCATGTAAATCATTGCAAAATATTTTAACAACTAGTTACATCTACCTAGTAGGCATACAATTACAGGTGAAATGCCATGATGAGTTTCATGAGCTACATGTCATTTCAAAGACTGCAAGCAACATTTCACTGTGAGCTATGACAAGAAATGAATAACATTACACCTTCAGTGAAAGTTTGGGTAAAAGGAATCAAGTTACCTTGTCAGAAAGAAAATTCAGTGAAGGGTTCAGTAACGTGTCACCATGACACTCAAGCACACAGCTTTACAAGATGCACCAAAGTTGCTCAGAGCATGCCACTGATGGAAGGAGAGAATGTTCAGTATGAGCCTGGAAATAATTTCACAGGATAGACTTCAGCTTTGCAGCATTCTATAGGGTTAGGATGGAAACTACAGTGTCTCAATATTGATCACTGCCCTGAATTGGTCAGACAGTTGAACCAGGTTATTGCTGTACATCTCTTCCAACTCCAGTATTCTGTTCTCTTCCCTCATATTACGTTGCATTACATGTAAGGATCTTAGAGAATCCATCCATACGCTCTTTACAGGACTATTTCTTGACACCCAAATAAACTCTCACCCTAGTTTTCCCTTCGTATTCATCTTTATTGCCGTGTGAGTGCAAGACATACCAAATAGGAAAGAGCACACTGCAGTAGCCAATTCAGATAGAGAACTTTGGCTAGGGCTGTGGGGTGGGATGTAGTTGTTATCTTGATATGCTGAGAATTGTTTCTCACATTCAACTGTGTGCAACTGGCACGAAGCACTCACTCTGCAGGAACAAATCCAGTTCTAGCATTCCCTGATTCGGTGAAAAAAAGTGGCTTAATAAAGGTGTAAATTATTAAATTGTAAAAAAAAAAATTAAAATAATTTTGTGGAAGAAAAGAAGCAGTGAGACAGACTGCCATTACCACTGCCAAAGGTTTCAGTGTAGCTTTTAGGGGAATACTGATCTTTTGGGTTGTGACTGGCTTGCTGAGCACCTCCCTTGTCATATAATTGCCCATGAAATTGCAGCCCATACGGTTAAAATATTAAGCAGGATAACATTACAGTTTTTAATCCACAGCTGAGACAAAGCAGAGATCAGGAATAATCCTGTTCAACAGCACCACGTTTACTGTCTGATGTGAGAGGTGTTGATTAGCTTTTAAGTAAAAACATATTTTTTAGAGTTACATAATCTGATGCTCAGATTTCCCCCTCCTCCTTGAAAAGAATTAACCAAAATATTATGAGAGATTAAAAAGTTCTCCAGGCCTTTGGTTTTGGGGGAAAGGGGGTATACCTGCAGCTGGAGTTTTCCTTTCTCCTGCTCCCAAACCCATTACTCAGTGAAGAATATTTGTGCAGTGCATCGCGTATAAGATCACACACTCAAGTCATCATAACCTGACTCAGCTGTTACTCAGTAATTCCTCTGGCAAAACCAATGGAAATTTGACTGAAGGAGGACTAGGGATTGAGTGAAAATGGCAGGAGATATAAGGAAAGGAGGCATAGAAATTGGAAGGACAAATGATCTCTTTCCCTGTTCATGGCCCATGATGACCTGTCCCAGCGGCTTTGCACCTTGGGCAACCCTTGCAGGCCACCCGGTAATTTCCTGTTGTTTCTTATCTTGATGTGGCCCCTCTTCTGTAGAGCTGATTTTGGACTCAATTCTTAGACCTCCACTAGATGAATTTAGTCGCCTGTTGCTGTTATTACAGGTCCTGAAAGACAGAGCATGAGCCCTACTGTAAGGGGTTTCTGGTTCTGCTTGCTGCCTGCTGTCCTGTATGCAGAGTGTGCTGGGAATTCGCCTTGGCTGCCCAAAGGAGGTAAGATTTGAGAGGACAAAGTTCCAGGTTCCTGGCAATATTTCTGCTGGAGTGCCATGCATAAGGTCCTGGTGCAAAATGTTTCAGCTGTGGCCCTGAAGGTAACCTGCAGAAAGCAACAGAGTAAATCTATACTGAAAAAAATTTAGAAAAGTTCCTAATTTGGCATAGTCAGCCTCAGTTTGCCAACACCATTTAGAGAACTAGTGGAGCCAAAACAATTCACAGTGCTCTTGGTTAGTCCAATAAAGAATCCTAAACTTAAATTTGAACCTCGGCTATAAGTCAAGCAAAGTTAAGAACAGTGCTTATTTTCCACTTTCTTCCTCTCTCTATTTTTCCTTTTCTTTGAAGTGTAGACATCCTTGCCAACAGGCACCTAAATAAAATTGGAGGGATTTTTCAGAAGTGCTGAGCACAAACAAATCTAATCAAAATCAGAAAAAGCTGTGGGTGTTCAGAAATTTTAGGTGCCCAAACAGGAATTTGGCTTCACAGAGTTAGACGCCCTTGTGTGAGAACTTTTGGCTCAAAAATATACTACCCAACCCATTGTATGAGTGTAATGTTCAGTGAAATGTCAAGCTCAGTTTAAACCTCTGGGAAACTAATAAAGTCCATGTACTGCATTCACCTGGGAAATTGACCCTTTTTTGTTTCTTGCAATTACTCAGGAAACAAGAGTCAGAACAAGAATCATAATGTTGCTTGTTTGTCCATTTTCTCTCTCTCTCTCCTCTTCTCTTTCTGCCCCTTTTTAAAAAGTCTTCCTTTCAATTTTTAAGTTTTTATTTCTAACATATACATCTATTTATTTTCCTTATTTTCATCATTTTGGAATTTCAAACACATAAAAAATGGCAGAGTAATAGCCCGGAAAGAAATTTTCCAGGTTGAACTTGGAGGTGAGGGATTACATCACTCACCAAGCCTGGGCTCTGGGACCAACTCAATCAACATTACAAAGAGTCTTCTGAGGGAGTGCATTGGCCTTTCTTCTAAAATTGCTTTGTGTAGTGGGCACAACTGGCTGCTGCAAGCTAGATAGATATGAGCATAAACCAGGAGACACAAAAATGACCCTCATTTTACAGTGATTTTAGACTTTCAACTCCTTGGAGGGCAGCACCATTAAGCTCAAGGTACTCTAAATGAGAGTGGATCCTTCTCAGTGCAGGAGGGAATATTGCTCAGAACAAAGGGGTTTTGCTCCCATGTGCAGGACCTCAGCATATGAGGATCAAGGCAAGAGGTTGTTGAGTTGTTGGTGGGTTTTGCTTGTGTCAAGAAGAAAGTAGACTGGAAATGAGGGGGGAAGAAAGAAAATCTGAATGTCAGCCTCTGTCAAAACATCCAAGCAGCTGGAAACGGGATTTGGCCAAAGGAAAAAGGACAAACATCAATCAATACAGACATTATTTCCAAGCTTCCAAGAGGGTACTGCAATCCAGATTTCTGGTCCAGGAGTCAGACCCTTGCCCAGTAGCAGCTGTGTTTTATGTACCTGATCCCCATTTAGCATTTTCCATTTTAGCCAAGTCTCACCATACTTCCACTCTCGCTTTCTGAAATCCAGGTGAGGCAGCTGCAGGATGCACCATGCCAGGCAACTCCTTTAATTTTCTCTCTCACAGCAATAATAAAAAAAGTAAACCAGCTGATGCTGCATGAGTAAGAAGGTTAATCGAAACCAGACCTTGCTGGTGGCCGAGTTGCAGTTGAGCTCAGATGGGTGGCAGGGGCAGAGCCAGCTTCATGCCAACATTTGAATAGAGATGCTTGGAGAGGGCCTGGTATGGGTGAGACAGTGCTGAGACATCCTTTGTGTTATAAGCTTTACCAAGGATGGGCTGTGACCTTGTTGGTGCTCAGCCTTCTGCTGGGGACATCTCAGACACCCTGTCCTTTCCTGCCAGCCTCAAGTGACTGCTCATTTGAAAACCAGACACTTTTTGCTGCACTTAAGTATGAACAAGCATTCTGAGAAATGGCCATCACAGGCCACAGGGAACATATGTATCTATTTATTTTCCATTGGTATTAATTACATTTTTAAAACTCAGCTCTTCAGCTGGAACTAGCAGAGGCAGGTCCCTTTCTGGGAAACAGACCAGTTATTTCTGGTATTTTGAGCACTGACAGATGCAGTGTTCAGAGGAGAAAGTCCCTGTGAACTGGAAAGCCTATGAAGTGGATGACCAAACATCCCCAGACTGTACCAATAGGCTCTGAATCAAATTCAAATAATAAAACAATAAATATAATCAATACATTAAAATAATAAAAATTCCTTTTCCTTACAGAAACTCACTGGAGGAAGCCATTAAGAATTTTGTTTTGAGAGGTGAGAGACACCTACATACTCAAGTGAAGTCAACAGAAACTTCAGATACTCAAAACATCCACTCACAGATTCAGACTTCAGTCACTGAACATTAGGCATCAAAATGAAATTTGCAAATCAAGTGTGTAATAGCTGAAGGCTTAGTCTGTAAAGCATATTGGCACAGAAGAGTTCAGAGTTTTAGTTTTCTTAATGTCTTTTTGGTTTGTATATGCCTTTTTGGTCTGCTTCTGAACACTGTAGTCAGGAAAGTGATGTTCAACGTGTTAAGGTCTTGATAATTCTACTTGTACCTGCTCTAAATTCCTGTTTCCTATTCTTGAACTGGAAATGGCTATATAAGGGTGCATCCTGATATGTCTGCAAGAATCCTAATACCATAGTAAAAATACTAAAATTGTAACTAATTAGAGCAGGAGAGAGTGGGACACTTCCCCTTTAATCGAAGGTCTTGCATGATGTCAGAGGGTTAAAACTGTTCTAAAAATATGTGCAACTTACATATTTCACTGCTGAATATGAAGGATGAGAGCTGAAACAATGAGAGTGATACATTCCAAAGGCTGATAATACAAGAAAAATCTATCAGCTCAGCTTTTGAACTCCAGTAGAGACCACTTGGTCAATACAAAACAAAACAAAAACCAAACCCAAACGATGCATTCATCTGGAATTCATTGAGAGTTACTCCATAAAAAAGGATTACAAGGAAAGTGGACCTAATTGTATGCATATGATCTAGAAGTAAGGTGTCCTCCAGCAGAACCATACGAAAAGCTGCTCTGTAGGCATAGTCCGTGAGTAGTTAAAGGAAAACAAAAACTTTTTACAGATCCTTCTGTAAGTCTTCACTCAACATATGTGCCCAGCAGCAGGCCCATCTGCTCAGTCAGGACCTTGGCAGCTGCTTTTGCTAGCTCAAGTCTCCTGTAAAGAGGCCTTGAACAATATTAATGTTTTCTGTACTTACCCTCTGTCAGCCTCTAGATTCATCATTAAATTGGTGCATTTCCCAGCTCCTCTGGCCAGGATCTCTGGCAACAGTAAAATCTCCTGACCTAGTTATTCCTAATCCTCGTACCTGGTACACTGGCAAAAAAGTAGCCCTGCTGTCCTGAAGATATCTTCATACTTTTCTGAAGTCTTTTACCCTTCTAGTGCCTTCCTTCCTGCTGAGCCAGGCAAAAGGGAATTCCAAGATACTTTGTGCAATTCAGAGTGCCTGAAGAGTTGTCCACATGTCACCATCTACTGAGGTAAAGGGTATTTCATGTGGTTTTGGCAAGAGATTGGCAGTGGAAACCTCCATAATACCTACTGCTACCCAGTGAATTTGCTTGTTTTTCATCTGAAAATATTTTGTTGAGTAAAATCCAGGCTAGGAAAACTGCCTGTCTATCCCATTTATATTATTTTTCAGAGCAGACGGAAATGTTATGTTCCTGCAGCATGGCACAACTGCAGAACCTGTCTTCGTCCATTTCCTCATTAATTCCCTTAAGAACTGAGCACATCACAACCTTTCCATACTGAAGCCCTTTAGGAGGCATTTAACTAAGTGGGTATCCTTTTCTCAAGAGAACTCATCTTCAGGTTACTCAGAAGTCATTTGGTGATGTCTGGGTGACAGGCTCAGCTTCCTCTTCTGTGAGGATGATTATTCTGTCCCTCCAGACTCCATTTACAGCCTGGGAGTGAACAGGACTTTGTGGAGGAATTTTGGAAGGAAGTTCATGGGACCAAGGGAGGTATTAAGGGACCAGAAATGCACAAACATGTAATTTGTTATAATTAGTAGCATTAAAGGAAGAGAGAAAAAGCCATCTACAAATCCTTGGTTGTGCTTCTGAATTTCCTCCTTCAGAGAAACGAGTTTGTATGTTTGGACAGTGACATTTAAAGTCTATATGTAGGTGCCCACAAGTGCTCATACCTACAGGTATTTAGTGTACCAATACTGATGAGATTTACATTTACCAGATCAAAGGTTAGAAGTTAATGTGTGTAATTGAGGCAAAATTATCTAGCACTGGTTACCCATCCTAGGACAATTCTCTGCTTGGTGTCTTTGTGGGATATTTCTAAAAGATAAATACTCCCTAAAAGCAGAACTAATCCTTGAACTCTACCAAAGCAAAACCTGATATTATTGATTCTCCACCTATAAGGTATCTGTTCTTCTTGTTACCAGTCCAGCATGGGTGAGTGAATAACAAACAAGATTGTTACTGGAATATGATTTTTAAGATAATTTCAAATTTAGAATTCAAAACAAAAGGAAAATTCCACAGTGTCATACCAGTTTAATACTGAAACAAACGTTCAGATTTTCTTTTTCTCTCCCTTTCCTTTTTATACATTATGGATTTTAAGATATTAGTTTGAAAATGTTTTTTTTAAAAAAAGTAAACATTTTCCTTCCATTTGGATTTGAGAAGTAGTAAAAGTTGATTTCAGACTGAAAGTGAAGAGATTAGACTGTTAAAATTTCCCAGAAAAATGTTAGTTAAAAGAAAATCAATAAAATGTTAATCTTGATCCACAGACTTGCTTTTCCACTTGGTCACAGAAAGAAGACCCTTGAAGAAAATTTCTTCCTTCTTCTCTCCCAAACCCTGCACAGCCACAGAATCAAAGGAGTATGTCATGCTCTCTCCTGTTTCTCAGTCATAGGAAGTGGTAAGGCATCCCATTTCACCACAGTGCTTGCTGTGTCACCTTGTGCTGTTTGATCACAGCACAGAAAAGGAAGCTCGTGTTGGTTAGTGAGGCTTGTGTTAGTGCAATGAGGTACAAGGACTCATGTGCTCTGTGTTGTGCCCAGCACAGTGCAGATGCTTTAGCTTAATTAAAAAGTAAAGCATACCAACAAGGCACACAGCAAAAATCCCAAGCCATAATCACTGGCAGTGTCAGCTTCACACACGATTTCTTTCCCCTGTGAGTTACCTAGCACCCAGCAGTTCCAGTGAAACTATCTGGTTTTATCAGCTCTGATTCGGTGGAATTTCAAGCATTTCATATGAGCCATCTGTTCAGTAAAAGATTTTTGCTAAAAATCCTGCTTCCCAGAATGACAAAGCCATGGAGAGAAGTTTCTGAAATTTGTCTGGCTAAGTTCCTGCTGGAGTCAGACAACTAATGCTCCTGGAATTTCCGAACAATGAATGAATTAATTGTGCTGTACAGTTAATTAACTAATGTGAGACCTTTGGAAAGGTATATGCTGCATATATACATATTTATAGGTACACATATACATGTATATAAACACACATATATCTCTTTGTATATCTAAGCAAACATCAGACTGCATTCCGGGGAAGTTCAGGGCTGAAGAAGCTGTTTATGCATTAGTGGCCTTCACACTCAACCACAGAATACTAGGGAGAGTGTTAAATCATGGCAGGGAAACCTGAGGGAGCTGAGGGTGATTTACCACTGTGAATGATACATTTTGTGAGTCAGAAGTGAGCTGCTTCAGCAGAACTGGCTTCAGGAAAAAGTGCTTGCCACTCCATTAGGCCTTCCTTTAAAAATCTTCATGCCCTCTCATTTTCACAAGTGTCACTCAATAACTTTTTCAATGGTGATCATGTCCCAAGGCTAAATAATAAAAAGGATATCACCCTATGAAAAGGAATGGAACAGAAGCTGAAATTTGATAGCAATTTCATTTTAGGTGTATCTTTGGGAAAGGGCTGAATGCATTCCAGCCCAAATGGAGCCACTCACCTTTGTCTTCAGTAAACTGCTATTGTATGTCATTTAGCCTTTTGTGTTAGATCTTGTTGAAACACCCCTTTCTAAGCCTCTAAATTTATTCCAATGCATGCCATACATTTTCCTGATAATCAATATGTGATAATGCATTCTCCTATCAGTACAAATACCAGTTCAAATATGAATATAAACATGGCCTTTCTGTGTCACATTGTTACTTTTTCCATTAAATAAAATAATCAGCCATAACCCAATATTTTTATTCTCCCTTCACAGATGGGTCAGTGGAGAAAGAAATAGATTTGTATTTGGTTCAAAACCACAAAATTAATCAACTGTCAGGCTTTCTTTGTGTTTTTCTATGGTATGTATTGGGTCCTCTTCTCCTTTGCACCTTCCTCACTTGCCTAATTAATAAATATTTGAGAGACTCTAAATCCAAGAATGGTGGTGTTTTCCCATGTTTGCTTCCACAGGATGTAGAAGCAGACTGCATGCCTTCCACCAGTGCAATCCTAGCACAAGGACTTGTAAGCTGCTTCTGTGTCTTCTGCAGGAGTGTGTGCCAGGCAGCTGGCTCAGATGGCACCTTCTTGGTCTGAGCAGATCTCCAGCAGCATGGCTTCTGCCAGGCCTTTCTACCTCTTCTACTCTACTCCAGGAGTTATCAGACTGCCTTAGGAAGTGGCCAAGAAAACTTTCCTTTTTGATTTTGGTTTCCTAAAACTGTGAGGAGGTAGGGGATGTCCTGTGCAGATAGAGGAGTAGCTGGGACCTGTGTAAGGGATGAAGTGGGCCCAGACTCTCTCACCATCATACTCCAGAACATAACTAAAATCTGTTTGTGGGTAGAGTTTTCTGTCCAAGAGGGACACAGAAAGTGCCACAAGGAGGTGGCTGCAGGTGAGGGGAAGTCGAGGATAATTTTGCTCTCTGAAGAAGTAAGAGCTCTGAGCAAATTTGGGACAGTTATCTGCTAAGCTAGCATTATTGTGGTTTTCAGATAGAGGCACCCAGATTAGTCAGTAAGAGTGGCTGTTGGCAGACACTGGTGTTATAACATGGTGTGAGGACACTTCTGCTGTGATTTTAGGCCCTAAAGCCTGGAATGAGCCCAGCCTTGGACCTCCAGTGTCAGAAGAGAGCTCTTTGCAGAAAATCACTGCAGAGAATCATGTCAGAACAGAGACTGAGCATGAGTACTGTACTTTCTCAAGGAGAAAAACAAAACAGAGGCCAGCACAGACAGGTGCGAGAGCCTTGCTGGAATATGAAGTGCACTCCAGGGACAGAGCACAATCGAAAGAAGGACTTGCCTTGCTTTAGACCTGGGCTCTGCATCATGTCTGTCTCCTGCTTCCAACTGAGAAAAGCTCCATCATGCCTGCAATCTGTGTTTAGTCCCTGCTGTTTGTGTAAGAAGCAGTAGTAATAGATTTCCAAAATAGGCCTAAGCAATGTTGGCCCCACAGCAGAGAGCTGTGGTCAGAGTTAGTGGGAGGGAGGGGAAGCCTAGAGTTGGGAAGGATTAGGGTTGCACTAGTATATCTGGTCATCATCTTGTGCTTTCCTTTGATGTGGTTCTCTTAGAAAAGACTGCAAGAACAGGTTTTGCAGCTTTTGCTAGACGTGAACTTCTGAATTAGGAGGCAAAATGCGGAGGAAGGACTAAGAAAAACCCAACATTTTGTCTCTTGGAATTCTTTTGTGCATCTGGCTCCTATTTAGATTTATAAAAGTCCTGGTACTATAGCAATGGGCACATTCTCCTGAAAACATGCCTTGCATGATATAGCTTAGCAAAGACAAGGCTTGAAATGCTTCTCATTAGTCTAGTGATGGAGCTGGTGATATGCCTCACCTGGAGAGCTAGGATTGTTTTTATGGCACTCTGTTTTATTGACATGCACATCTATGTGTCTGCACAAGAAATGTGCGTGTTAAGGGTACTTGCATGTACGTAAAAGAAGCAATTTCTAAGGATATATCTAGATGGATTTTTTTTTTGTAAATTGTACTTTGTGAAATGTAGCTTAACACTCCTCTGCAACAGAGGCTGCTGGAGAGCATCCTCAGGAGCAAACATTACAAGAAAAAGCCTGAGCAGGCTGTCTGCAGGCTCTGTGCAAGGCACCTGAGCAGCCAGAAGCAAGACAGAGCATGCCATGCTCAGTCATTCATTAAAAATGCAGCAGGCATAGGCCCAAAGTGGACCAACCTATTCAAAGGTTTGGGCTAATTTCAAGACACTACGCAGGCTGGTGGAATTGGCAGGATGGGGCAAGGTGCCCAAGGCCATCTGCTTGAGAGCAGGACACCTCCCTGTGGAAAGGAAGCATTTCTTTCCCCAACTGACCTACCACAGGGATGGCAGGATGGACTGATTCATGGAAGCAGGAGAAGGGAGGGGCAGCATCTCTTTACATCCTCTCTGGGCCTAACACCCTGCCCCAGAGCCCTGCAGATAGCTCACAGCTGCTGTGGACAGGGCTGTCTGCTCCTTCTTTTGCTCTGGCCAGGACCCTCCTTGAAACACAATCTGATGCCTCCTCTGCATCCCCAGGATGAGCACCTGGGGAAGTACCTGGAGTCAGGTCATGACTAGCTGCACTGTGCTGACCACAGCTGAGGAATTACTGTCTTTGTAGATCAGGAGACAGATTGCATATTTCCTGCACCATTTTGGAGAAAGGGAGCATAGCTAAAGATTATCAAAGGCATGTAGACACCAAAGTCCCAGGATTGGGACCAGCAGCACTTACCTTGGGACACTGGAGCAGAAAACAAGTTTGAATTAGTTTGCAAACTTTACCCTAGACTCATTTTGTCCAATAGGTGCTGCACAAACCTCAGTGCTCCCAGTTTCCCAAGCACCTGAAAAGCCAACAGCTGTTCTCAGTGCTGGGAGCATCCTTTTTTAATTCCCTCGTTACAGCTGTTAACTCATTTGCCCCCTGTGAGAAGGAAAATGAATCACGGCTGTCTTTTGTTTGCTAAATGTTAACAGCCCTGTGGAAAAACCCTCATAAAATATTCATCCTATCCTGCTCCTCTAAATTAGACAGTTACAGTTCTAACAAGCCCCAGAGAAGACTTCTTCATTCTCTCAGTCAAAGGTGCAGTCAACCATTTCTGCAGGCTTTTCTGTACTCTGCATTACCCTCAGCCAAAATTTCTGCTCCCCCAAGCTCTTTGCTGCTTTTATTCTTGCATATCTTTGTGCATCTGGCATTACAATAGGAGAAGTAAAGGTTTCCAAATGCATTCATCCACGTTCCTGCTTTAATGGTAAAGAAAATGAATATATTTGCTATTCCAAATGCAAGGAATGATAGGGCTTTGTGTGTGTGCATGTTTGCAGTGCCTCTGAGTGAGTGCTTCCCACCTGGGTAGGGGGAGAGAGAGATCTAAGATGTTTTCAAGCCAGAAGATAATGGAAAGACCTTGGACAACACACCATACATTGCTTTCTTAGTTAGTTTTTCCCTTAGAGGAGAAATTATTTTACTCATTTTTCAGTGAGTGCTCACCTTCTCTCTTTCTTTTGTCAGAAAGGCAGAACAGAGATGCTTTCACAGCCTTGCTCCCCATGTGCCTTCAGGCTTTCCCTTCCCAACTGGGTGCATGTTTCTACAAGGATGAGGACAGGAACAGCTGAATGGGACCAGCTCCCTGCTCTCTGTCTACTGCCATGCCTTGCTCCTGGGTGGATTTTTGATGACTTGCAACAGGAGGGAAAAAATACTCAGATACTCTTTGTTGCTCTTGAAAGCACCAAGGAGTGAGAGAAAAAGGAAGGGGGAATGATTCAGATTAGAGGAGGGGGAGAATTATTTTGATGCCAGCTCCCTTTCTGAATTATCATTATGGGTAATGACTTGCAGATTTTCAGTGTGGCCTGTGTTACTTCAGGCTGATTTGTTCCATACCACGACCTGAGCGAGCCTGAGAGATACAAGACGTGCTTTCCTGTGTTTCAGGTTCTTCTTGGAGTCTGAAGCAAAAAGTTGCTGTGAGCAAGTGGTGATGATTCCCTGGCTGCACTGTGAGCTCCTGCCTGCAGATCAAAAGGTTTCTTGGTGAGCAAGGGTAAAATACCATGCATGAGGCAGATCCTGGTCATAACATGGGGAACTATTTTCCCCCGTGGTCTTCCTTTTTACCACTACTCAGAAACATAGTTGGCTTTCCCAGCTGTGGGCAGGCTGCCCTGCATCCCTCACCCTCTCCATGGTCACAGCCAGGGAAGGAGAGAAAGGTTCAGACTGGGTTGTGCAGGAGGAAGGTTTCAGAGAGGCAATTCACTCAGGGAACTTCCTACTCCAGAAAAATTATCAAAGTAGACGTGTTTATAGGAGAAAGCTTTTGGAGAGGATGGTGTTACCTCCTGGAGTAGGAGCAAGTGCTTGGATCTCTGCTGCAAACCCCTGAGAAGTGTCACAGTCTACTGGGAGAGCCACAGGGCAGAGAGGGTTTGCAGAAACAACAGGAAACATTATGGAGTCAGTCCTGGGGAACAGCTTGTCAAGGCAAACTTCTTGGTTCTTAAGTGGATAAAACTCAGTCAATCTTTGTCATTTTTGCTGGCAGGATTTGCTCTGATTTGGGAAAACACACAAGCTGATGGAAAGGATGGGGTAAGCTGAGTTTCAAAGAAAAGGAAATAAGGCTCTCCCCTTCGTGAGCCATTTGTTCTGGTGTGTGCCTTTGTCAGCAAATGACTTTCTAATCTGGCCAGAGAGCTGCACTGAAATTAGACAACAATCCCACTGAACTTTGCAGGAGTGGGTTGGACTTCCAGACATGCCAGTACTTGAGAAACAAATACCCTTCGTGCATACCCTTAAATCCTCTAGGAAAAAAATCTCACAACAACTCTGGTTTCACAGGGCATAAAGTGCTCTTGTTTTCCTAGCACATTTTCTATATGTGGAACAAAATAATAAATAAATGAAATTACAGCTAATAAATTTGTAAAGTGCAGAAAGGTTTCGTCTTTACATATAGCGGTGCTCAGTAGCACCACTAAAGTTAAAGGTCTGTCAACATTTTTGTTAATAAACCCCCAATTTTCATGAGTTTATTACTCAGTAATAAAAGCCTTTTTCTGAGTTCAGCTTGCCATAATAGTCCTCAGGTTCTGCCCCACTCCAGTCTGAAGCCTGGGGAGTACACAGATGTGATTCAGACCTGTACTCCACCCTGATTTTGCAGCACTGAGCACCATTAAAAATACTTATTTGCCTCTCAAAGAAAGAGAAAAGTGGAGGCACAAGTCTTTATGTTTATACAACAGAGGAACAGTGCTGGAATTAGATATTTTTTTAACAATACAATGGAATTGTTTTGGCTTTATTTAGAGCTTCAGGAATGCAAAATAGAGCAGGAAACAGACTTCCAGGGTAGGGTTGCCATTATACAGTCTGACTTCATACAGGAGCTGTGTAAGAGAAAGAAGGGAAAAGGGATTCAGTCTGACATTTAGGTGTCTAATGCTTTATTACTGTCCCTGCCTGGGGTGGTATTAGCTGCACTTGAACCTCAAAGGTAAGGATTGCTAAGGGACCTGACTAATCTTACAGGAATCTTGAGACAGTTCTGACAAAAAAAAAAACCCAAAACACAACAAACCAGCAACCAAATCACATGAAAATTTGTTCAGTCTTCCTAATCCAGTGGTCACTGGTGTGTGAAAACAAGGCTTTTTCTCCAGCTGTCTAAAGGATGAAGAGAGCAAGGATGTATATGAACAATAAAAGCAGTATCAGTTTTTCAGGGTCAAAACTCTCAGTCTGAGTAGTCACAGCAACAAGCCTGCCAGAGTTCAAGAAGTGTTTGGACAGCATCTTCAGGCATATGATATGTTTCTTCAGGCTGTCCTGTGCAGGGCCATGGATTGGACTTCGATGATCCTTGCAGGTCCCTTCCAAACCAGAATACTCTGTGATTCTGTAGGTAGGAATAGGATCTAAATTCCCTGTGTCCCAGCCCTGTGTTCTAATCACCAGTGTTGCTTTGTGATTTGAAATCCTCCAGCTTTTAAAAGATGCATCATTTCTTGTTGTCTGCAAGGAGAGCAGGAGGCATGACACCAGTGTCAGGTCAGAAGAGCCTTATCTTGGAATTTTTTATGTATTCACCTTAGTAAACCTGATTCAAGATTGCTGTGCATCCTATTCCAATTTTACTCTAGAAAATTTACATTTGAAATATTTTACGCAGCCATTTGATCTCACCTGTGTAGGAAATTTGGCATCTGACCAGGTGCAAAGAAAATGTCTTGTCCTATTTGGGGAGTGCAGCCATGAAAGGCTCTTTGTACTAGGAGCCATGGTAGTTTGTTTGCACAAAAGTCAATAGCCTTTTCTCTAGGATACTCACTGAAAGAATCAAAAGTATTAATTCAACTACTACTTCTTGCAAAGCATCTTGGATCCACACATCCTAGCAGATATTCCGTATCATTAGATTTTAATTCGGTCTGCTTTGATTTTATCAAGGTCTCCAGCTAGATGTTGGGGTACTCTATTACTTACACAGTTCTAGGGCAATCAGATATCCAGATAGTATTCAGAATTTGTATTCAGACTGTTCAGCATCATGGGAACAGATTTTTCAAGTCAATAATCATTAGTCTGAATCCTAATGAGTATCAGAGATGTCTAGGAATGCTAGACCAGCTCCCCCACAGAGGACTGAGAAGGCTCCCCCCATTGGACAGCCAAGGTCCTGGTTCACACCAGGACCCCATTTTTTTATTTTTAGAAAATATATATTCAGGTTTCTTTGAGTGTCAGGAACCTGGGCATTTGCTCTCACCATGGATTTAGACAGTGGAAAATTCCTCTGTAGGCTTCTGGCCACATAGGATTACAGCTTGGAGACCTTTCTGAAGTCTAACCAAGTTAAAGGAAGCTCTGTGTGGGACTGTGGGACCAGGAGGGACAAATACCTTGTGTTGCTTTGGGGTTAAATTTATTGGTAGGATTTCTTTGTGTTACTTGGTGCCATTTATCTCTTCCAGGCTTACCCGTTATTTTCTGCTCCCTTTCTTTGGCAACATGCTGCAGACGTACAAAAAGGTGACTATTCATGGCCTGGCAGGTGGAAGATTAATTCTGACTGAGGAAGAATTTCTTGATGAAGTGACTTCAAAGGCAAAATATTGTGGAGAGGGAGGGGGAAGGAGGCAACACTTGTGTGAAGGAAGAAGAGGGAGGCTGTGCCAGTTGGCATCAAACACTGGAAGGATAACCTTCGTCCTCAGGGCTGGCACCAGCAGCTCAGGCTAGTGCATTGGCAGCTTTGCTTGTGCTGCAGTTTTGTCTCCCCCCCCATTGATTTGCATCCAGGGACACAGAGGGCACCTGGCCCATCTCCAGTGCCTTCACCAGGCAGGGCAAAGAAAGCTTTGAAAGAAATGATGGAGGTATGTAAAAAATCCCTTCTGGGAAAACTGAGTTCATTATCCTTCTTTCCTGCTCAGCCTGTTGTTGAAGAGTTGACAGAATCCCCAATGGTCTTGAGGCCTTTGTGTAAAGTCTCTTTCACCTTGCCACAGTCTGTGGTAGGTCATAGATTTTCTAATTTTTACAGGATTATTCATTATAATTATTATGTTATATATTATTATTAAAATTCTGTCACATGGTCTTCCTCAGGCACATGACTGAACTGAGAGCTGATCCACCCACTTTCGTGAGCATAGTTGGAAAAGGTCTGACTGCCTCCTTTCTTCCTTTCTGGATTGCCATCACATGGAAATTTCTCTCGTAAGGCAGATATCTCAAGCTGATTGTGGTGGCATTTGAAATAGAGGGAAATACAGAAATGCCAGAAACAAATCCCTGCACTTAGGGGCCACTATCTCACCTAAGACCAGCACTTCTACAAGGCACACAACAAAATGAGCAGGCTGTGGGAGTGGAAGAAGAATTAGCCATGATCCTTTGTAACTTTTCCACCAAAGCACTCTTACTGTCTTCCAAACCACTCAGTTCTGTGTCCTGAACATGGGTGAAGTTAGGCAGATATGAAGTTCTGTGGAGGTAGCTGCAACTTCATCCTGAAACATTGTCTGTAAGGATCATGCAGTTATCCTCAGGGTGGGAAGCAATTCCTCTTGTCCAGCAGAGACAAACGCTCATCATACTGCAGAGCAGGAAGTGAAGCAGAATGTTCAGTCAAGATCAATCTGTGTGGGAAATTGAAGGACACAGAAGGTACCACTTTAGCAAGCTAGCCAGGACTTTAAAGCAGATCTTCAACCCTTGTGGTAAGCATGCTTTAGTTTCCTAATATATTTTAAAATGTATTACACAAACACAAAGGTAGTTCAGAAACCTCAGCATAATTCTTTACAGAAGTAAGTAAAGTAAAATCTTTCATTATGCAAGCCAAGGTCAATGAAGACTCATCAGCCAAAGAAATCTTGGTCTCAGGTGACTTAACATCACTTAACCTGACTTTTTTCCCCCTCCTCCTCTTGAAAGAAAGTGACTGACTGGTTTAGACAGTGGAAAGCCACACAACATATTTTGAAATAATGCAATCTCACAAAATTAATGTGTAGGTTTTGAAATTTACTAAACCCAGAAACTGGGGTTGCTTCAGAAGAGAGATTTCGGATATGGCAGATTTCTCTGAGCTGGACTGAGCTTGGGGAATCATCAAGGAAAACCAATACCAAAGATTTTTATTGCAAACCAGCAAGGATTATGTACAGAGTCATGGGGAGCCTTTTCATCAACTTCTTCTACCACTGGGCCAGGAGCTACTTCATTTGGCCTTGTGGATTAGAAAGATGTTTAACCAGATTGGTGTCTTGGTTAAAGCCAATGGAGCAATCCCAAATGATTTGTGTCTGATAATGTCCATGGCCATACAAATAGTTAGAAAAGCTCTGATGTCTGTGAGCAAGACAATTATCCTGGGACAATAAAACGAAGGTCGTACATCTTGTCCCCAGCTTTTACAGCTGACTTCAGCTGAGTTTATTTAACTGCAAATGCAAGATTAAGTGGGAGGTAGAGGAAAAATGGGGTTCAGAGGCTACTAGAGGCTAAGCCTGCAGTTTGATAAGACATTTGGTATTGGACACATCAGCTGTAAGAACCTCTGTGGCGCCACACAACCTTGGTGGCTCAGCCCAGCCTCTGAACCACAGCACATTGCTCCTATGTCTCACAAGCACTGCTTTTGAGGCCCTGATCTGAGCCCTTTGTCTTCTTCTTTAGGATGTATTTCTTTCCTATCATGGAGAAGTTCAAGGGAGTGAATGGCTGGGACTGAGGGGGTGGGAGACACCCAGATTCAGTGGAATGGTGCTTGGAAACAGCTTTGAGATGCAAAGCAGAAAATGTTGCTTCTAACTTCTTCCACCCTCCACAGATGTTAGCCAGGGAGTCTATCTACCACACCCTTTCTAATCTGCCTTAGTGGCAGATCTGAAGCAATTGTAGCTCAAAGGAACTTGCTGTACTCCTATAGCAACCTCTGTAAACACAATGTCACACAAGTGGGACCAGCAGCCAAATTACCAGCTCACCATCAGGAAAGCAACAGCCAACACCTCTTGTCCTCCTACAAAAATGTCACAAAGTCCCCACTGACTTCTGTTGCTTCCTTCAGCCTGAATGATTTCTTCCATTCATTCACATGTGGTCTTAAATTCCAAATCCAGCAGCAGCCCAAACTGGGCTAGGAGTGATCCTCAAATTTCAGCACAATTCCTTCTTTCTCCATGCAGAAAATACCCCAACAGCACAAGACGTTCCACAGACACGTCTTCAGGCATAACCTGCATTCTAATATGACTTTTCTCAAAGGCTAGAAATTCACACCTCGTTCATTATAGGTATGGGGGTGAATATCAACTTTCACAAGAAATTAAGTGTTTTGAGGGCAGTTTGCTCCTGGTTATCATGAAAAAGAAGAAGGAAGAAGAAGAAGATGAAGAAATCATAGTTCCTACAGCAGTATTTAGCAGTGATACTTAGTAAAAGCAGAGCTTTGCAGGATGTGGAAAGAATGTGATCCTGATTCCAGGGAAGTTGAACAATTTGCCAGTTCCATAAAGTGTCAGAGCATTTCTGTCAGGGAAAGGAAAGGCAAATATGTTTTTTAGACAAACAAACTAAACAATTCCTAAAACATTTGCAGGCTGCGACTATCAAAACTTTAGGGAAAAAATATCATTCACATGTGGACCACAGTTCAGTGTCTCGTCTCACAGTTCACTGGCAGGAACTGAGAGACAAGATGCCAAAACAGGCAGGGATGCATCCTGGATGGATTACTGGGGACTGCATTAGACCATCAATGAAAAGTTTCATTGTTTTAAACCTTTTCTTGTATGCTGTTAACACCCCCACCTTCTGTTTCCTGTACTCCATACTCTCACATTCTCTTTTCCATCCTTATCTGGGTGTATTGTCCCCAGGCTTGTCCAAGCTCAAACAGTAACCCAAAGGGAAAGGGGGTATCCTGAGACTCCTGCCCTTCTAAGGGAAAAACCCTTTCCCTAAATCCTCAGTGAGTACAGAAACCATGCCTGCCTTTCTCCTCAAGAAAGTCTCTCTTCTGCTAAGCAAGGAGCTAAAAAACCCATAACCAAACCAAACCAAAACAAACCTCTAAAATTTTGAAAGAGATGTGACAGTTTAAAAGGAACTGAGTAAATAGTTTACTCACAAGGACAAACAATATTTTTGTTTCTCTAAATAAGTTGTCTTGGACATGTAAAATTACTGAAAACCCACAGGAATCTCATGTCTGAGCTGAGAGATCCTTTGAGACTGGACTCCCAAAGGGCAATGCTTCCAGTCCATGACCCTCTGGAAGCCAATTTACAGATGTAAATGTGCAAAGTCCTGGGCTTACAGTTCAACTTAAATCTGTAACCACAGGATATGTTTTAGTGCTCAGAATAAGAATGAGTAATATATTAAAAGCTGGAGGTTTTACAGTAAAGATTTATGCAGCACCTGCCAGGACTGATTTGAACTTTTCTGATCCTACCATACAGGAGAAGATGCACTGCAGGACACCTGGTGAGTCCTGCTGGTTGTTTTGTGCTCAGTAGAATTGTGAGCTTGCCCTCAGAGTGTCTTGTCACCACTGGGGCTTGAGGAGACAACCCTTGACTTTGTGACTCCAACAGATGCTCTGATGCCAGGATCAGCACATATTTCTGTTTGTATTCAAAGACTCCTAATGGCTGCACACAGTTTATGCCACTTGAACCAGCAGCTCAGGTGAGATTGACAAAGACTTGCTGAAGTCCCAGATTCCAGTAAAGAGACACTGAAAAGTTGCCCCAAGTTACTACCTTCAGCATTGCTCTTCACTACACCCTCCCTTTTATTCTGCTGTGATTTATTGCTTGTTTGTGGTACAGTTACAAACTCCTTATTCTGTGATTTCCTTCCCCGAACATTTAAATTCCTTATGTGAACTCAACCTGAGTTCCAGGTTAGCTTGATTTTTCTATACACAAATATATATTTACTGAACATCTTTAAAAATTATTTGTGTGGGATTTAAGATAACATTGAAATTCCTTTTGCTGATGATTTATAAAGCTATTTTCCCCAAGTCTAGACGCTTTCAATATTTGCAATTAGCTGATGGAAAAATAAACGGTGGAGTATTCTTTCCAAACCTCCATTGGAGAGGAAAAAAGGTCTCCATCATGTAAAGTAAATACTCTTCTGTCAAGTCAGCCAGGAAGAAGTTTCTAAAAGGCAAAAGACATGGAGGATGAGTCCGGCTAGTGCTGTATTAAGGTGTAGAACTTGGATAAGGAAGGGGTACAGAAATTTTATAGCTCCAGGGTAAAGAAGGAGAAAACAAGATACTATGCCAGAGACATTTTTCTTGGGCTGATTGCAAAATTAGCTGGAGCTGAAGCTAATTGATTGTGTAGGCAGATGAAACAAATTTGAGGTGACTATAAATAGCAACAGTCTTTCCGTGCAGCTGTAAATCTGAGCTGGAGAACTGTCTTCAATTCATTGTGAACATTTGCAAACATGGGAGAGAGAATAAAATAAAATAAAGTAGAACAAAGCTTGGTCACATAAAGAAACCACAGAGAGAGCCCAGCACAGAGAGAAATTGTCAGGGTCAGCCTTTACAAGGCAGATGAGAGCTGGAATTTAATCTAAAAGATGCTGTGGCCTGATGCATTTTACCTGTCTCGCCCCCTCAACCACAGCCTGGGAGAGGCAGAATTCAGTTCTTTCTTCTGTCTTTACAGGATGTTACGTCAGACAGTGCTGCTGCCTCTTCATGGAGGAAGAGGGTGAGTGAAGCAAGGGGCTAGGTCTGTTTGTCTGGACACTGGCAGAGAAAAATGCCACATCCCACCAATCACTGGAAATGGGAAAAACATTGTGTGCTCTATGCAAACTGTGAATACATGTAGGCAGACCCTTGCCATGCTTTTTCCCTACTCTTTAAGGTGGGAGAGTTGTGTTTTTTTCTTCAGGATTAAGCTACATGTTTGAACTACCATCTGTGATGAGCAACAGCCTGATGAGGGAAAGCTGTCTGCAACCCAGGGGAGAGATGGCAGTCAGGATTAGGGTCTCCTTTGCATGTGGCCACTGGCAGCTTTCAGCATCTGTACCTGTATCCCCACCCTGGGTGGTCTCCAGAGAAGATGATCTCCCTGTGCTGTAAAGACTGCAGGCATGGATGCAGCCTTTCTTGCACCACTCCCTGGAGAGCTGGTGAGGAACCAAACCTTTGGCCTTGGTCATTTGTCTGCCCATCTGCAGGAGGGGATCACCCTGTAAGTGCCAGGTGACAACATAATTCTCACAGTTTAGGGCCAAAAGTGTAGAATTCCATTATATGAAATTACAGAGTAATTTGAAGACTTGCATGACAGGAATACCATTAGGATGAAAGATGTGGTATTTAGACTTTTTTGAAAGGGGTCATCAGGCTTTTACCACCAGCATTACTGTTCTAGTAATATCTGCACTCTGCTCTGTTGTGTTGGGATCTGTGTTTAGCAGGAGAGACTTCCCACACTGAGGAGTTATGGTTTACAGATACAAGCCAGACAAAAGCATAGAAAGAGAAAAGACAAACACAAAGGTTTACCCAGCCACTGGTTGGAGGCTGTCTGCTTCCCACATCTCTCACGAGAAGGTGAGTGGAGTGACTGTCTCACATGTAGGGTGAGCAAGGAGTGTTCCCGTGCTCAGATCGGGTGTGGAGGGTGAGCAGTAACTTTTCCAGCCTGAGTAACTCCCTCAGTTGACCATGCTTCTGCTGGATGATGACAAGGCAGTTCAGGTGCCAGCAAAGGTTGTGCAGAATGGAAGGGCCAGCTGGAGCACTATGTCAGGGCACTTCATTCCACTGCGTGCTCTGCTAGCTGTGGTTCTTCCATTTGATGTGAGCCACCACCCTGGGGAGAAGGATTCCCTGGCTTGGAATGAACCCAGTCCAGCTCAGCAAAGAGCTTCTGTAGTGTTCTTTTGCTATATACAATGTACTTATATGAATTTTAAGATGCTCACCTCACAGCCATAGGGAATGAGCCTCTCTGCCTACACTCAGACCAAGCCCACAAGGTTGTGATGTGACCATGATTCCTCTCTCTGACCCATTAAAACATACCCGAGGTCTGGGATCTCTCCAAGGCAGAAGGAGACTGGATGTTTCTAAAATGAGTGTTGGATAAGCAGAGTTAATTCTTTTGGGCTCATTCATGTGCTTGGGTTTGGCCCAGCCTGCCAGGCGAAATCTGCTTGGTATGTTTCAAGGCCTGCTGTATCAAAAGCAGCAGCTGTGGTGAGTAAACCAAGGCAGTGGTTTACTCCTGAACCATCTAGGGGAAAACCCTCTTGGACTGTATTTCTCATGTCCTTTTTTTCTTTCTGATAAGAAAATGCCATTCCAAGACTAACACCCGCCCACTCTCAAAATCATGCATGCAATCTCCACCTGACCTGCCATCTCCCTCCTGACATTTGAAAGCATCTGTGTTATCTTCTTTTTTACTGGGTTTCAAACAACAATGCTATGCTCTCATGAAGGATTCTTTTATCAGCTTCAAGGCCAGGAACCTAAAAGGAGTTAACCTGGAGGTCACTTTCTAACAATTTCAGTACTCAGTCCAAAGAATCACCTTGGAGATTTCATGTTTAATCAAGACATTTTTACAGCTTTTCTGCTAAAGAGAGAGGTGCACTTTGATTGAAGATAAAATCCATCAAATTATGCAATTCATTTCATCTGGCGTCGCAGAGTCTCTGTCCACTTGAGAAAAAGACTCTGCACCATGGAGAGAAAGGCTTCTTTTTGGGGGATGGGGGAAGGAGGATTGTTGGGCCTGTTCTTCAAGTCCAGTTTTAAGATCATTCTCCTGCTGAACCCTACCTGACTGCTCTAAGACAAACAAGGCAAATAGCTCTGATTGAATATACTCTGCCCAGGCCTGTGTATCAGGTTTGGTCTTTGGTTTCACCAGCTTCTATAAGTGTAACTTCCATTTTGAAGAGTATTGCCCTTTGGTATGACACTATCATTTCATGACATGTGGAAATAAGTTATATAAAATGACATTTACTTGTCTGTATCTGCTGGTGTGCTATATGATTCATGTTCTACTTGCAAAAAACTGCTCACACTTATCATGGTCACAGAAGCAAATGGGGAAATTTGGGTCTGCCAGCCAGCCATGATCAGGGGCTCTTCCCTTTGCTTCTGCAATAAGAAGTATTGAGACAATCTAATTGAGAAGTTTTGAGACAATCTAATTCCCATTGCAACCATATGGTCCCAGCTCCAATATGGGTTCACACGCATACATCTGGATGGGAATCAGGTGTATCCAAAACTCAGGGCCCCTACCAGGATAAGAGGAGAGTTGCAAAATCCCTGCAATACCTGTATTGACACATTTAAACCAGCTGTGTAGCAAGCAACGAGGAAAGGCTTGTTTCATGCCTCTTACCCACTCACACCTCTTTCATGTTTTGCCCAGTTGGACATCTGGCATGTTTTTTACTACACACCCAATGCTGAGCTTTCATTTCAGGTGACCCATTCTGATTCTATCAGAGCTGACTTCTGCCCTTATAAATGCATGAAACTCAAGGCTTGTCTTGAGGCAGAGCCAAACACTAGGAACGTTGCTCAGCAATGGGTCAACCTCAAAGGGTTTGAAGCATCTGCTCTTTTGTGCTCCCCAGGATTCACATGCTGATGCCCACAACTGTTGGTCTCTGAGTGAGGCAGATGGTATTGTCCTGGGTGTCTGACCTAGCTGATTCCATCACTGTAGGATTCTTCTGCAGTTCATCTTACATCTGTTTCCCACTGGAACCATGCAAGAAGAGACTTGCTACTGGCACTGTGTTAATGGAAACCGAATGCGTGCACCTGGTACATCCTATTGTATTTAAAAGGCATCCCAGCTGAGATTGCACGGGGATCTAAAATAACCAAATGCTGAAAGGTCTTGAAGAAAGAAGTTGGGGGAGCATCTTATTTGGCCCAACAGAAGGAGAGCATTGTTTCAAGATATAAGGAGAATGAGAACTTAGTCAGGGAGGAGGATACCAATATGCCAAAATAATGAGAGAGTTTAGCCTCTAGCCTCATACATGACAGTGATTTGACAGAAAGAAGGTCTCTCAGTCCCTTGGCCCAAGGGAGTCCCTTGCTCCCAAAGCAAGGAATTCTTTTAATTGTAGCAGCACTGATAGAATTGGCTGCTCTTCAAGTCATTGATACTTGAACTCTCCAGCTGTGCCAGTCACAGTCCAGTGTGAAATTCAGGTGTGCTGTTTACCTCTGTGACATCATTATACATGGTCAGCAATATCATATTCCCTAGTGGGCATAAAAATATGGCCTTAAATATGAATTCAGATGTGTTCATCTCACACCCTAATGTCTCATCTCTTAAGAACAAAGCTTTGTGAGCTTCTAACATGTGAGTAAGAAAGAAGCCACCAGAGATGTAAGTGGAATAAACTGGGTCTCAGGACTGGAAAGAGAGGATCAGAGATCTTCATTCAAGCCAGACACAAAGCCTTCTGAAGAAAGTATAGGGGTGTGTGGAAGCTGCAAGACAAGCCAGTAGACTGGGTGGGGTGGAGGACAGCTGGGAAAGGGATGATGAAGTAAAAATGGATAAAGCTGCTGGGTGGATCAAAGTCTAAACAAGGATTTATGAGAGGCATACAAGAAATCTGTAGGGTAAATACCATCAGCAGTGACACAATTTGACCATATTCTGAAGGTCTTGGAGTGGAGGATTAGACATATTTCCCAGGAGAAGATAGTCTGCCCTGCTCCTTTACCTCTGAATTTCTCAAGAGCTCTACATTTGTCCCTGCACTGGATCCTCCATCTTCACTTCATCTTGCAGCCTTTTGCCTTTCAGTGCTTTTAGCTTTCTTGCCTTGCTGCATGCTCCTACTGATGCCAAGATGGCTTAGTGCTAATTCCTCAGTTCACCCTAGGCAGGTTCTCTCCCTCTTGTTCCTTATTTGTTTGCTCAAAATCATCTGGCTGAGGGCCAAATGTCCTGAATTCCAAGAGTTCATTTTTGTGTGTTACTTTTCTCTCCTTGGGAGATTAAATTATGCTGTGGGCTCTCCATCCTGGAATATATCAGTGTTGGAAGTGGAGAGGGATCTCTGTCATGTCCAAATCTCCATCATATTCACATGATTCTCCTGTTACTGAACAGCAGTACCTAGATTGACATTGATAAAGAAAGCAAATCACAAGAGACTTCGAATACCTTGGGTACACTTTAGCCATCT
Source organism: Ammospiza nelsoni (assembly GCF_027579445.1). Lineage (NCBI taxonomy): Eukaryota > Metazoa > Chordata > Aves > Passeriformes > Passerellidae > Ammospiza > Ammospiza nelsoni. The sequence goes on from NC_080639.1 coordinate 25,184,871, forward strand.
CTGATAAACACAAAGTTCCTGCAACTTCAGGGTGCAAGGATTTCACTCTGCTAGTGCTTCTGAAATATCTCTTCACACCATCCCTTGTCCTCAGCAGGCTTGGAAGGCACAAGCTGTCTAATTGAAGTGAAAGCAATTAACGGAGACATTTTTACTACACTTATTAAAGGGAGCAGGAGGCTTTGATATAGCCCAATATCCACTAGATGATGCAATTAATTTATTTTGGCTGGCCAGTCCTCTTGCCTGGGTCTGTGCGCTATTAGAGGGTGGTGCAATGGTTATTCTTCCCACTGCTTGCAGGCCCTAGGGTCAGGTTCTGCTCCACCAATAATATGACTCATCTCTGCATACAACAATTCCTCAAGTGATACCAAAGTGACCGCAACATCAGTCAGCTTCCAACCCTCTGAATCCAGTAATGATGGCTACTTCCCCAGAATCCTCTTTAGAGCAGCTCACACACTTGTTCCTAACCACAGAATGAAAGTCAGCAGGGAACATGTTAGTTTGCACAAAATAACATGTGAGAAAGGCCCTAGGGTGGATATCATTTACATTTCTGTCCTCATTAATATGCCATTTCAATAATGAATTAAGTTGAATGCCCTTGCAGAAAGACATACTTGTCCTAATGCAAAGGATACCAGTGTGGCAGGAGGCAGCCCACTCAACTTTGGCTACACAACATAATTAAGCACCTCTGAATTTAAGGCAGACAAGTGGTCATCTGACAACCCTGATTCCAGTTGCCATTTGAGTAGCTCAGAGTGCAGCTATCAGCTATAAAAAGAATCAAATCTAGCCTTAGATAAAGAGATAGGAAAAAAAAGCGATGATAAAACCCTTCTGCTCCCCATGCTTCCATTCTTTCTTTGCTAGTTTCTCTTAAATAAGTGTCTTTTAAGTCAAATGTGCAAGAGAGCTAATTACAGAAGGTGGATATGTTAAGACAACCACACTTCATCTTGGAAGCCTGGAAGAATTATAACAACATTCTCTGTCAATTTTCCACAAAGTTATTAAGAAATAAAGAGACCTCAGCCAACCCCACCGCAGGTAACGTGGTGCTGCTGTGGGGTCATCCCCACTGTGTTTCTCTTGGTTAATGGATGCTAGGGAAGGGAAAACAATGGGATGGAGAATTTGCATCCTCTGGGTTGAAGAAAGAAAGCTCTTTGGAGCAAGTCATGCAACTTGACTTTTTAATTAAATCCTTATGGTCTGCATAATTAGAACTACTAGTTATACAGTAGTTCCAAAAGTTTTTAGGAAAGCCAGATTCTTTATGGCAAGGCAAATGGACCTTAAAAAGAAGTTCTGTTTTCAGAGGGTCATAAAGAAACTCAGGGCTAAAGAAACAGGGGTTTATTTTATAAACTGTATCCATGTTATATTATATCCTGTATCCATATTATTTCTCTTTGTGGTGAAGATAATCCATAAGGATCTATGAGTACATCCTAATACTTTCCCTCCAGTTTGACACTTGTTATGAACTCCTGGATATAACTGTATCACTTACAGGAATTAGGAAAATACTCCTCGTTCCCTTTAGGTAAAATCCTGGACCTGATTTGCTCATGAAGGCTGATGTTGTCCCCAGGGAATAAAATCTCAGCCACAATACTGGAAAGAAATCTTGACAGTTCTTAGAAATCATTCCTCTTTTCTGGAGGCTTGGAACAAGATTTCCTGATGATTAGAGCGACAGATCAACTTGCAAGAGCACCTTTATGATTTCCTTGGATTTGACATTATTTTACAGTGATGAATTTAGTGTCTGCCTGTCCCACATAGAACAAGTAGAGAGAGCCAGTTAGGCAGATGAATGTGTTCTGACAATATTGTCTGTAGGATAGAGGCATATTTTTGCCAGGAAACATTCAGTACTTTTAAATATTTGATATTTTTAGGTTTTTTTATTTTTCATTTTCAAGAATTTGTTAATATTTATTCCACATGGCTGACAGATCTGAAAAAGCCACAAGATTCATGAAGATTCATTGACTTCATATACTATGGGCACTTTAAGGTCTTGGCCATGTTGCATTCAGGAGCAGCTCTCCTGGGAATTACCATCTATTTATTTCACTGGAAACAGAACTGAAATCCTACCAAAATTACAGCATATTTGACCAACAAAAAAGGATGTCCAGGAATGTTTCCTGCTGAATAGGTACATGTGAATCCCTTTGCAGTAGCAGTGTATTGTATTTTGGACTCTGGAAATCAGTGCCACGTTTGCTGCAAACACATAAAATGTTTTGCAGTACCCCTGTCGTGTTTCAGAACTGATGCTAGAGAAAAGGGGGGACAGATATATTGCTACTTTGTTACAATGCTAGGTGAATCAGAGGAAAATCCCTATACACCAGGAAAAAAAATTTAAAAGAAACCCCACTGACCTGAGACAGAAGGTTTTATTTCTGAATTGGCTCAAAATATTTTGAGTCAGATGAGTTCAATGCAATAATGAATTGCTTTCCACTTACAGTGCAGGGTTACAGTTCAGGACATTTTCTCAGTAGATGGGACAGTCTTTGTTATCCTATAATGCTATGCAGATGTTTCTCTCTTTGCCCTGTGCAAGGATGATTATCTATATGGATTTTCAGAGTTTTCACACAATCCAGACATTTAGCCTGCAAAGAAAAAACTTCCAAACTACATGTCCCAGAAGGCTGTAACACAAGTGAAAACCTCAGAAGTGACCTGAAATAGAGCATTTTGGGGTCATTTTGACACACCACAAGAAAACATTTTGATTTCAGGAATGGTGAAATATTTTGTTTTTCTTGAAAATGTCAGGCAAAATGCTGTGACTTTGCCAGAAAAAGAAATAGTTTTTGTTTTTTTTTGTTTTTCCCAAAATTTCCACCCAGAGAAAAAGTCTTGACATTTCAGCTCTTTGTTCCAAAGTGGGATGAAAACAAACATTGAAATGTCAGGATTTGCTGCAGGATGAATTTTGCCAAATTTTTGGTGTAATGCCTTGGCCCCAGAATTTACATCTTACTTTGAAGTATGGGTGGATGCTCAGAGGGTGGAAGGGATTTTGTAAAAGAGTATCATATGTTCATCAGAACCTAGACACCTTGGTGTTCCTGTGATGTTTTAGACCATTTAAAGATTGCGGTTAACAGGTAGTGGATGCAAATAAACTGGAAGATAGCACAAATCAACATAGAAATTCTTGTCTATTTACTTAAATTTCTCTCCTTCTATAAGTGAGGAAACTGCCTTAGGTCTTTATCTGATTTTAGCTTGATTAATGAAAATCAGGAACAATGAGCAGATCTTGTCTTGAAGTGATTGGGAGGGATGCCTGAGTGAGGAAGGAGGAAGAAAAGAAAAACCAAGTCAACCTTGGATGGCTTGGCCCAATGTGAGCTTTGGAGATATCTCAGCAAGTATGGCAAATGTGTCATATGCCCTATTGGGTGTAAGTATTTAAAGAGCATAATCTGGACTACAGCCACAATTCACTGTGTACAAGTATCCTTAGAGGGATTTGGTTCTACCAGCATTGAACAATACATTGGTGGGAATCAGCTACAACAGGATTATGTGTGGATACTACTTTATGGGGAATAGACACATTGACAGAAGTATTTACACCTTTACTGCCTTCATGGATTTCTTAGAACACTACCCTTTACATAGCCAAACACAAAAATAAAAAGATAAAGAAATGCAGACTAAAAACATAAAAAAATACAGAAGAATTGGAAAAGGCTTTCTGCTATCTCTGGATAATCCAATCGTTCCAGCAGCAGAACATCAATACCTATTTTGGAATGCCACACATGAACACCTAGAGGTGGTAGTACATGTCATAGCCCCAAAGACCAGGCTGTGTTTAGGTGCAGAACAGCACAGGGTTGGTGCACAAAAGAGAATTTTTCAGTCAGCCCAGTACCCTACCTACAAGAGGGCTAAGGTAAATATTAGTTCAGGACTCCAGGAAATGTAGCACATATAGAGAAACTCTTCCCTTTTCCTCTGGACATCCAGTCATCAGCAGTGGGAAGCTCTGATCTGATTATCACACTTGGAAGCCACCAACTGTGATAATCACCACTTGGAAGTTTCATCCTGAAGTGGACCTTCAGGATTATCCACAGGATAACTCCTTCAGGAATTATCCTCACCCTTTTGGCTGCAGGGATTGCTGGGCTTCACACACCTCCTAGCAGCCACTGTCCCTCCCAACCCACACAAAGGTGGGGCACTGCATATACTCATCTCTACAATCTGGAACTGGCCAAGAGACACTCACTTGACCTTCCCTAAATTAAGAAATCCCTTTGTACCATCAGGTAAATAAAGTTGTTTTATCTTTCCATTTTACAGGATTCTTTGAATCAGCAGGTTCATGGCCCAGTGCCTTGGAGAGATGTTGAATTTTTGCTGAACAAGAAGGGAAAACTTTCACATCCTATTCTAAATTTATGATATTACTGGGTTAACAGATCTGAAAAGATCTGAACAACCTAATAAAGGAGTTTCTAACATGTACAATCAAAAATGGTCAGAGGGATACAGACATTGCAGGCAGTCCAGAAAGATGGAACGAGGTGTTTTCAAAATCCCAGGTGGATGTTTTTCACAAAATCTCAAACAGTGAGCTGCCAGAGGAGATCACTTTGAGTGCACAGGGAACATGCAGTTATTTGAGTAATTTGTGAAGGGTATATTTCACAGTGCAATGAAGATGCTAGACAAGGTATGAGTGCTAAAAAATCATATCAAGGCTGCTAGAATTACCTCTATTATTTATTTCCCAATCTCTGAGTTAAATGTAGTATCCTTGCAGTACGAAAACCATGTTTTTTCCACAAAAAGGTTTTTGTATTCATGTAACGCACAAATTTTTGCCATGAGACACTGGTTTCCTCAAGGAATAGGTGATTTATCTCAGCTGGGCATGGAAAAAGGCCAACATTCCTTCACCTCCACAGTATTGTGCTTTGTCACCAAAAGATACGAGCAACTTAGACCAAAAGGTTGTTCTGGCTTCAGGTGTGTTGTCAAGAAAGAAGAGAGTTTTCTGGCTAAAAGATTATGAGCCCATTTGCACTCAAGGAAAAAGATGAAGGTGAGTGGGACTTTCAGAAACAGAGGAACCTGTCTTTTCCTCCAACTTGAGTTCATTGGGAAGCTGACCTTTTAAAGATGGTCCTCAACTACATCTATTTAACAGTTTGTCGTCTGGACCACTATTTTATAAAAGCTATCACATTTCTCAGGAACGGCCTGACAAGCAAACTCTCTGTCATGAGACATTCTACAAGTTTTTATTACTTAGCATGAATGCCACTCTCACTCTGGGACAAAACCATCGCCTTTTCAGGCTCCTCAGCCCCTGAAGAGAGAAACTGGCCACCGTGCCCGTTCTGCCCTGAGTGCCAGGTGTGCTCTGAGTCCCTGGGCTGCCTGCAGATGCCTCTGCGGGCAGGCCGGCTCCTGTCCCACCCCGCTGGCAGAGCCAGACCTACCTGCAGGGATGCTCTCCAGCTATGCAAGAGGCCATGGCCAAAACCTGAGCATGTGGGCAGGAGGCAAGTACAGTCTTGAGGCCACTGTTAGCAGATAGTAAGGATATGTCCAGAAAACCAAATAAAAAATGTAAGGAATGACAGCTCTGAAGACATTGACCCAAGGTAGGAGGCCATCTCAGTATGGAAGCCAAAAATAACATATGCTACCAAGCCTGCATGGTCCCTTTCCAGTAGGCTAAGAAAAATACTCGGTGAAACATGGCTGAGCCACTACCTTGCATATGAAGAGAATCTGTCTTATATCCAAGATGTCAGTCCTTTGCCTAATAAAAAAAAACAGTTACATTCCCCTTTCCCATCTGGAACACAAATGACTTCCAAGGATACAAATGATTTTCATATCTCATTACTAAGGCAACAATTAGAAGTCTGGGTCAGGCTTTATCCTTTCTTTTCCTAAGAGTTGTCAATTCTGACTCTGAAGGAGTTTGTATCTTCTAACATGTGTTGCTTCAATTCAACACAATGCTGCCCAACACCCTTCGCGACATTTTGCATCTCCCAGCAAGCCTTGTGTAGCTCCAGTGCCAGACTGCACTGCAAGGTGCAAGCATCACCAGAACAAACCTGTCACTGCAATGGCTCAGGATCCATGGCATTGGGAGAGATGGATTCCAAACTGATGCTGATGAAGAGCAAACAACCAATTTTCCACTAAAAAAGTAAACACTGGGCAATTCGACGTCAGCAGAACTAACCAGCCTTAGGGGAAAGAAAACAACAAAAGGAAGAAAAAGAAAAAAATCCATGCAGTTCCCACTGCTTTTTTTTTTTTTTTTTTTTTTTTTTTTTTTTTTTTTTAGCTAGAATAACTGAATGTTCCCAGCCTCCTCTCAAGGGAAATTATTTTATGTGCTAACGTTAGAGGAGAGATTTGGAATCTGCCTCAGTGAATGGAGTCATGAAAGGTAGGATGGAAAAAATAAAGGATAACAGTGATGGAATAACAGTGATAATAAAACATATCTTAAAAAGAAAAACAGAGAATTAACTAAAGGTGTTGGGAACTGAAATGTTTTCAAAGGGGAACTGTTGTCCCTTTTTGCCTTAAGTCAACCACAAGGCTGTTTTGATGGACAGTGGACAAGGTGCTGTATTCAAACTCAGCTGGGCTCAGGGTTCTACTCCTGACTCAAATACTGAGTTACACTGTGTAACCCAAGGCAAGTTCCTCCCCTTTCCTGGAACTCATCTTTCCTCCTACTGTTTGCCTGCCTTCTCCAGTGTACCCGTGACCTCTGGGGCAGGTAAGAAGACAATGTTCCAAAGCTGAGAACATTCTGGGAGTGTCTTACTTGAACAGAAGTCCTCTGAGCAGCCAGAAGACCTGCTGGTGAAAACACTTCTGTCTCCCTGGCCTCATCAATGTTTTGCCAGGAAGCAGCTGAGCTCTTGGCAGCTCTGATGCTCCAGGCATCCTCAGTGGCACCAAGAAATGGCTTTGAAGTAGGGGATTTTCCTGAATGGAAAGGATTCCCCACATTTTCCCAATCCAACATCCATGACAGTAGCTCTGGAATTTCCAGAATTCAGAGCAGTTGGCTGATATTTTTTTTTCTTTGTTTCCCCTTTTTTTCTTCAGAAAACAGAAAAAATTCTTTGCATTCCTCCTGTCCTACCCTCTAAAAAACAAAAAGAAAAGGAAATCAAACAGCATACTCTACTACATGCAAAATTATGATTGCCCTTTTCCTACAAAATTATAAAATAAATCCATTTTTTAATATATTGGAATTGATCAGGAAGTCATTCCTGCCAGGAGCTATGGACCAGAATCCTTATATTTCTCCTTAACCTTCCAGATATGAGCAAAGGAGTGTTTGGGTCAGAGCACAAGTTCAGCTGTGTTGGCATCCATAACCAGCAGATTTCAAGGGACATTAAGGACACCACAAACATGTTTTGAACCTTCCTCAGAGCACCCTTCCTGACTCAAGTCCTCTGTGGCTCTTGTTGAGTCAGGGGGGTTGTTTCAGAAAAGGTATTTTCTTCCTAAAATCTTTCTAGTAAGGCTTTGAAGCCAGGTAAGCAACCTGTGGCAGTGAAGTTGGCTTAGCTAAGCATGGTGAAGAAATATCTATTTTCATTAGTGCCAAATAACCTGGCTTCACTGGCATTGCCCTTGAAGGCTGACTGTAGGATTCTAGACTCCATTTATTGTCTATAAAGATAGATATGTAGCCTGAGGGAGCAATTAATCTCATTCCGGGCTGCGTGTCTCAGACACAGGTGAAAGGCTGAAGACACCTATTTCTGTTGCCACCTTTCACCTCCTCCCTCCTCCCTGTAAAAGCAGTCTAGGGTGTCTAGCTCAGCTTTTAGAAAACTAAATTTAATATTCAGGCTGAGGTGAATTTCCCCTACAAGTACCAAGTATCTGTGACAGACATCACAGGATCACAGGTAACAGCACAGACCAAGAAAAGTACCATGTTTTTACAACTGTGCTGTTACTCCTCTGGCTGATGGAAGAGATATCTGTGGAAAACAAGTGGTGTAGTCAACAGTCTCAAAATGCAGCTCAGGAAATCCCTGACCTACCAGCTATGGTATCTGAGAGGAGATCCCAAGGAACAGATCACTCAGATAGACTTTCTCACTCTCTTTTCCTTCCACTCTCTGAGACAGGAGGCAGGACCAGGGATTGAAGGTTGTTTGAACATCTGACTCTGTGATCGTTACCTTTTTACCTTCTTGTAATAGCTCACCTAGAGGCTAATGGGATATAAATATGTATTAATAATGATAGGCATGGAGAAGCAAAAATGTTCACCCATGTGAGAAATGTCCCATTGGAGTCCTTACCACTATCAGACACTGAAGACAGAATTGCATAGAAAAAAATGTCTCAATCCCCACTTCAACATTTAAATCACTTCATCATCCTATATTCCCTTCACACAGGGAAGGAAACAGAGACTTTTGATTTCTCTGCTCTTGGCCACCATGGGTCCTACATCTCTCAGGTCAAAAAATGTTGCACCATGCTAGGAGTACTGCATATGCACTTGCAGGCATGTCCAGCAGCAGTTGATACATGGATTTGCATCTTAATAACATCTTGAATAACCAGCTTTTGCTTCAAAGAGGTTCAGCCATACACACAACATAATATATTGCTTTTCTTCCTCTCTCCTGCTTTACTGTATCTAAATGCTATGTTCTCTTAGGAGTCCAGTTTTTGGAAGTCACCTGGTCATTGACACTGGAGAAAAGCTCTGACCATTTAGTAAATTAAAAAGACTTAATGAAATAGAAATATTCATGACAAAGAAAACCAATTTTCTGCATTAAAATTCTCCCAAATAATGAGCTTTTTATAACACTCTAGAGGTGTGGTTTGGAACTTTCACAGCCAGCAACAAGAGGATTATATACCAGGGTCCAAAATCAACTGGAGGCTTTGTCTCAGAATAATCTCCTTTCCCCTCAGCAGCTGCTTAAACTACCACTGCACTGCTTTAGGAAGACTCAGTCCTTGGATGAACCTCAAATTCACTCTTTTGGACTCTCCCCCCTCTCCATAGCTAACCAAGCCTTCACTTCATAAGCAGACAGCCCTTAATTTGCTTTCCATCCCTGGGGATTTACATCTTTGATGTGATTCTGTTAACGTCAAAGACATTATGGCAAGGACTCATCTAGGATCTTGTGTACAGCTGTTGTGTTCCAGGCTGGAGGAATTCACATTCCTCCACCACACCCAAATCTGCCCTGGGTTATCAATACTCTGATAAGCAACTCAACTGACTTTAGACTGGTTAAGGAATTTATCTACTCATATTTTCTTCCTTCATTTTCCCTGGGCTCCCTCGCCTTTGAATTTTCACTTTTCAGGCCATGACATTCCTGCTGATTCCTAGATCTCTGGATTCCTACCTCCTCCTTCTGTTGTTGCTAACACACAGCTCTGTCTGGAGCCAGATTTAATTAGACCACAAGAAAAATGAACCACAATGAAGTTACATCAAGGGTGTGATTTCAAGACACGAGAGCACAAGAGCCAGGAAACATAGAATGCTGAAAAAAAAACCAAACCAAACCCAGAAAAGAAGAGGAAAAATTTACAACAAACTTTGTCCTAACCCTGCAGTGTCCCACCTCCAGCACAGCTATTATGTTCAAACACAGTTTACACAATAAGCAGTTGATGAGGAAAAGCCTTGGAAGGAGAAGGAAAGGCCTGGAGAGGATCTGCCAGAACACTTTGGCCCTATAGCTTTATTGTGTGTGGGTTTGATGCTGTGCCAAGCTTTATGACACTTACATCAAGGCTGGTCTCTGCAGCAATGCATCATTGAAGCTAAATCACCTACCCATCATGGAATGTACAATGATTTCACTGTGCTTTGGTTGAGAACATGTTATCATTACCTTCCTTTTCTTAATATCCCAAATACCTTTCCAGATCACAGCATTCAGTGCTCCAGGAACTTCTTTGCTGCCATGATTGTATGTCATTGTGTAAATTCAGCAATGAATACAATAAGACCTGGTCTATCCCAAGGCCTCCAGGCACTGATGTAACAGGAATAATAAAGCACAATCATAAGGAAGAAAATGGCATGTAGCTCTGCCGTGTGGAGCATGGAAATGGATGTGGGTGACCGACACTGATGTAATTCACTCCTACCAAATGGAGGCAAACATCCCAGAAAAAGGCTCCTCCTGCACAGCACTAGCAGATTTATGCCAGTTTCAATAAAACCCTTCCTTGGTGGAAGGAACCATCCTAATTATTGTAACATGGTGGAGTTTGAGGCTGTGCCCTCTTAGGTTGGGGGTTTAGTTTTTCCCTCCCATTGATTACTTGTAAAAAATATTTTATTTTACCTAAAGGAAAACAAATAGAGGAAAGAACATTGTCTGATAATTTGTATGCTGGGTAACACATTAGTGGAGATCTGTTCCTAGATCTATTTCTCTCCTCTTCGTCCCTTACCTTCCCCCTTCATGAATTAAAAGAGAGTAGAAAAGTTTACAAGCTCTGCACCTCTGTTGGGAATTCTAAGCTTAAAAGGATGTAGCTGGTTTGGAATACTAAATACTCAAGTGTTCAGTTAGAAATTGTGCTGTGCAAAATGCAGAGCACTAGTTAACTTTCTATTGATTTATAATGGAGCTTTTCACTTTGGTTCTCAGATTGAATTGGATCTCTGTGCCCGTGAATTACTCCACTGAGAGCTGGAACATGCAGTCATTGATCATGTCTCATTTCATCTAGGACAGAGGGTTTCGCCCACTTGGGAAAGTGCTGTTAACCCAAACCTCAGGCTCATAGTTTCCCAGGACACGCAGTTCTGTAGCTGGAAGGACATTTGGGTTGGAGCTTCAGTATTGTGATTTGGTAAGATGAAAACTGGAGATAGGGAACTTCTCTCTGTAATGAATTTTTTAGTGGACTTTCCTGTTAATTACCTCACAGGTGATTTAAATGGCAGGCTGATTAAAGCCAGAGGGGAACAGGGAGGTGAGGGAGGTGAGGCTAGGCAACTGCAGAATCTATAAAAGCAGGCAAGGTTAGAAAGCAAGCTTTCCTTTCAGCTGGGCTCATCTGGCAGCTGGCTGGAGTTAGCAGGAGATGAGAGAAGCTTTGTTAGTGGTGTATACCACCTACTTTTAGATACAGCTCAGTGGGGAACTTTCTTTGTTGGGTATGGGAGGGGCTTGGCTTCAGCTAGTCCTCTGCTCGCAGATGGAGTCAGGCTCTTCAAAGCACAAATTTAGGCTCCATATTATCTCCCCTTGGGCATTTCTGAATGGCTCACCGGTGTACTCAGTTGAATAGAGAACAGTTATCAAGCCAACCACAGGATTTTGCAAACCACCTCAGCATCGTTGTAGGTATCTCAGTTGGACACACCTACTCTTTCTGCAGGTATAAGGGAGGAAAAAGCTAAAAAAATTAAGTGAACTCCCGTGGCTCTACTTGCTGTCCTGTGCAGTGAATCAAGGAAAAACCCTTGAATTGCATAATGGTTTGGGTTAGAAGGGACCTTAAAGATCATGTAGTTCCAACCCCCCAGCCACTGAGGCTGAGCAATATGCTACTAATATGCCTCCTCTCATGTTTTGAAAGACAGAGACTGGAAAAAGATGGCAATATGATCTGATCTGGAAGATCTGTTTGTGAGGAGAAACTGAAAAAAAAAAGTGGGAAATTGAATGTGCTGCTTGTTCCTTGACTCTGTTGACAGATGTACACACACAAGCAGCTTTTACAGCAATCAGAAGTGATGAGTTTTCTGCCATTAGATATTTTTTGCCAAGCACAACAAGCTTTTGAGAAAGCATGAATCTTTCAGCAAGTAACAGAAACATTTACAGTTAGGAATATGCATCGGGGAAAAATGAGATATTATGGAAGAGATGACCTCTGAGATAAATCACACTGAGAATCAAGGAAGCAAGCTGCTTTTTCTGCTTCTTTCCTTGACCTCGTGGAGGGCTCTGCATAAGACTTTTTCCTTCTGAACTTGTTTCCTATTTGGTTCTAACTTTCAGTGGAAGAACCTTCTCTGTGTGTCCAGTGCTCACAAGTGACCTTTTGATTTTCACTGATTTAGTCTCTGAAAGCCCCCCAAAATAAAAGACAACCCTTGTATTCTCCCTATTCCTTTGGACTGGAAATAAATTTCTCTCCTAGGTAAGTTTGGGAGTCTTCCTCTGAAGCATCTACTCTGGCTACTGACCCTTCTGTCTCCTTCAGTACTTTACAAGACTAAGCCCATCCTCAGAGAAAGTAAAAGAGCTGCAGACCTGGGAAAACCACATAGGTTGAGGAGCAGAAGAAACTTGAGGAGGAAGGGTCTCTGAAAGACCCCCCCTTACACTGCTCCAGGAGAGCTCCTGACAGACAGTGTGAGCTGCCTGCTGTGCTGCAGCTGAAGGCTGGCAGAGGAGGAGGCAGGAAGCAGATCACTGGGAGCTTCCACTCCCTGGGCCTCCTGGCGCTCATGGACCTCTCTCCCTGTACACCTTGCATCTACCAGGAGAGCCAGTTTGTCAGATCCAAATCTTGATCTGTTAGCCACTAAGATACCCAGGTTTCTGTGCACCTCTGTGAGACACCAGATTATTACCTACTAGGGTAAGTGCTATCTTTTTCTGTCCTGCTTTCCTAAGCAGTTGTCTTCAAGCAGAGAAAATTTGTCCGGGCAGAGGAGAAATTCCAGAAGCAACAGTGGACAGAAAAAACAAGAAAGTTTCAAGAGTGGTGGTTCTAAAGACATGTCAGCAACAGGGATTAAGGGCACAACTGAGCCTGTGGACTCATTGATCATGCGCACTGCCAGCAAAAGGCCCAGGAAAAGACAGCTCAAACACAGGTTTATTGGCCTAACGTGTGCCCTTGTGGCACTATCCTGAGCAGTCCAAGCAGTGTGGTACTGCTGTATGTGGCAGGAGATGGGCAGAGCCCTTGTGCAGCCTGCAAGGGGCACGGAGCAGCCAAGTCAAGCACTGTTACAATGCTCCAGCAGTGGCAGAGCAGGCCTGCATTTGCAGGCTGACTCTCCTGCTGCTTCTGGAAATGGTGCCTCAGCAGAAGCAACTGGGAGAGGTTCTGTAAATGAGGGATTGGGCTGGTTTCCGTTTCCCATACTACACATTTCTGGTGGCCTTAAAATACCTTTTGAAAGTGCAGGATATGCAGTCAGAACATTTTTCTGCTTCTGGAAATGTTGTTCCTGTGCTGAGCTGCCCTCATTCTCCACTTTCTTCTCCCCTCTGAGATGGAAATGCACGAGTAAGCGTATGTATTATTTGCAGACTTGCACAGAGGCCAGATCTTCTCGTGGTTGAATTACTAGCCAGCCACTCATCCTGCCTCAAAGAAATGCTTTTTCTCGTGAAACTTTCCAAGCTGGTTTAATCCACCTTGGGTGGCAAACTCCATGAGCTCTTCGCCTGCTGGCACACACTTTGCATTCACCAGAGCTTAAATTAGCTCTGGGTAATTCCAGCAATGTCTCAGCCTGTGGAAAGGATTCTCCAGCTGAATGCATCATGCTGCATGCTCTCCTCCCTCTACCTGGGTAGTCTCTTAAGTTCAAAGAAGCAAAGGGCCAAGAAGGAAAGAGGGAATGAGCCATTTATTTGGAAATATTAGCCTATCCTCTCTCTCAAGGCAGGAGACTGAGTGTTTTGAATAGGAGATGCCTCAACAGCCATTTCACAGAAGGCCATCACAGCTGGGGATTCTTGGCAGGATCAAATGGATCTGTCCTCTTTCCTTCTAGACAGGGGAGTCTCTGCTTTTCTATGTTTCCCCCCCCATCTCCAAAGGGTGACCTACACTTATGGCCTTGCTCTGGGATGGTTTGCAGCAATATCCTGTTTTCCATCTATAGGGACAGGGATACTCTTGTGACAGGATTCACCAGAGGGTGCTATTACACATAGCCTTTTACATTTTTTCCTACCCTGGAATGATAATGTAGCCTTTTAAGGGGACACTGAAATGTTGCCAGTTCTAATATGTCAGCTCCTTTTCTGAGTGGGAAGCTGCAAAAAGTAACAGGTTTTATCTCGTCTTCCCCTCTGTTTCTTTAAGGGGTTTAATTTTGGGGGATTTATTTCATTTTGGCTTTTTTTTTTTTTTTTTCTCCAACTGTCAACAGGAAATTATTCTTGTTGCAGTTTTTCTCCTGGTAAGAAGGAGTTTACTGACTGCTTCTGTTCTGCTGTGGAAGCATAATTAATTGGTTTTACTCTCCTAACCTGCCTGCTTTGGGCTGGGTTTCTCCTGTGGTAGAAAGCATCTACATTTGTTATGGGTCCATAGAAAGAAGGATGCCCCAGCTTCCCTTCACCACCACCATGAAGACCTCTGAAGTCTTACTTGAGCCCAGAGGATCAGCTTCATTCCTCTCTGGAAGGGAGGGAATTAGAGACAGGCTGCAAGTAATGTCCTTTCTGCAATATAGGGACAAGCAGTCCAAAGCAGGACACATTTATCTGTCCTGCCTTCCCTGAGAAGAAGAGGATGGCAGGGATCAGGCCAAGGGACTGCTGTTCCTGGGCAATTTGACAGCCACAGAACATGTTGCAAACAGCTTTCAGGCTTGCAACAGAGACCTGTTTGTTTCCCCTGTTTAATTTGGGAGCCATGCATCCAAGCAAACTTTGTGTGTCTCCATGTATAAGCCTATACTACAGCCTATTGATTTCCTTCACCCTTGGCAAGAATATCATGGAGGATTTTGGCTTTGCCTGTAATCTCTTGAGTGGATGAGACTAGAAATTTAAATGAGAGTTTAGCTTGCTGACTGTCAGCGCTGCCCACGTGATGGCTGCTCCTTTGGCTCTGGTCTGGAGCTGTCTGTTTGCATTAGAAAACTTGGGCAGAGGGCAGGAAGGGCTGGTTCCCATCTGTGCTCTGCCCCTGCAGACACTGCAGATGAAACTGGTTCCAGGGACTTGGCTCTGCAAACCGGATCCAGAACATGAGCTCCTCCCCGAGAGGCTGCTCAGGTACAGGCCCTGTTATTTCTGACATATGTCTGGTTTTAATCGTGAAGCAAGGCCTGGATGCAGTCTCCTGGCTCACCAACAGTGTGCTGCCTTGTGGTCCAAGTACAAGATACTGAATCCATTTCTGCCTCTCCCTGCGCAAGAAGCACCCGGAGGAAATACGAGTTTATGGTGAGAAGTTAACATCTCATTTCTGGGGTGGTCTTTTTATCTCCATCTGGTTTTAGTGGGAGCCTGCATGGGTGACCACCCATGCAGTAGAAGGTTTGGTGATCCAGTCTACAGCTTCTGCAGAGAGCAGTTTTTTGATCACACAACTTTGCTTGCAATGTGGTTTCCTCTAAGATTTTCAAGTCATAAGTTCTGTGAGTCATCGTGGATTTTCCTGCCTTGACTAAAACTAACTGTAACAAATGCAAATATAGTCAAATAATACATTTGTGTAAAGGTAAGAAGCCTTCTCTTAGTGAGTAAATATGAAGGCACCAGTAATTTCCAGTCCATGACCACTTTGCTAATCAGAACAGCTTTTTCCAAATTACTTTATAGCTTGAAAGCCAACAAAAAAACAGCCCTGAGCCATTGGTAAGAGAAGGTAAGCAATAAACTTAGTAGCAGTGTGATATGTATCAGCTTCTATGTGACTTTATTTTATTTCTTAGAAAAATAATGAGACTAAAGGCAAGATTCCACGTAAGCATCCCACCAGACAGATGCCTTTCCAGCTTATTCCATCTGGGAAGTGATGGTCTCTTTGAGTATTGACATATATTCTCTTCTCCATTTTGATTTGCCTCCAAAAGTAATTCTGAGTTAATCCTTTCTGCATTTGTGAATTTGAAATAATCTTTCTATTTGTGCCAAGCGTTTACAAGAAATGTCAACTTCTCCATTGATTGCAGAGTGCTTAAGGTCACTGAAACAGTTGCCAGGATGCTAACTGTGTTTCACTGAATGGAGAACTAGTGCTCCAGCAGTCAGTGCTTGAGGACCTGAATCACCACTGCCAGAGAGAGGTGGGGAAGGAAGAAGTTTTCCTCTTCCATGTGATTCATCTTATGATGCTCTCAGGCACTGAAGTAAAATCCTGACAATAACACATCCGTCCAGGAAATGGGTTAGAAAAGGCCCACTTCACTGCTTTCAGTGAAATTCATTTAATCCCAGTTTGCCTACGCTCTGACCCTGTAAATGTATTTAGGAAGTTGGAGAATTATATTCTTGAAGGGATTACAGTGTTTTATTTTAACAATATTGAAGTAAGCACCTTTGTCTATAGCCTCCTAAGGAGTTTGAAAGGTTTCATTCAGTGGTGTCTATTGTGTGCTACACAGACAATTGAACTGGCCTCAGAGAGGCAAACTATCTTAATTTGTTCCATTGATACCCACATGGGGTAGGAAGAAACACAAGTAAAACCTAGATGCTCCAACTGTTTTGGGGGAGGAGAAGTGAGTTTTCCAGAAGTTCTCCTTGAGATGTGACAATGATTAAATTTACTGTCCCTAAGAACTACTTTATTGGAGGGCCTAAAGCTGGTATCAGTTCTAATAATTTCTGCTTTAAGAAGTCAGAATAACCAGCATGGATTTACCATACACAAACCAGGTTCAACCACCCTGATTGCCCTTTGTGATGAAATGACTGTGTGAACAAGGGGAGAACAGTGGATTGAGAATAGCATTGACTTATTAAGGCTTCAGAGACAGTCTGACACAGCATTCATGTCATGAATCTCATTAAATTTGAGCTAGTTGGTCAAGCTGTTAGGATAAAAAAAAATCTGGAGTGCTGAGTTCAAAGAAGAACATTCAATGACTTGGTGTTCTCCAGTTTAGGCTGGTAACTAAAGGAGCATCCCTGGAATCTGAACCGTGGTCAATATTTTCATCTGCATGCTTATACAGAATGTATCCCCATCATTTTTGCACACGATACTGAATTAGGATGAATGGTTGATGTTTCATGGCCGAGAACTTTTAGGTAAGAGAGAGAAATCTGAGGGATGAACTGGCAGAAACCTTACAAGACTAAGGAAGGAGAAGTACCCATAAAGCAGAGTAACCCCACACACTGATACTCTCTGGAAAGCAGCTGCCTGAGCAGCAGCCTTCCCCAAAAGGACTTTGGGGGTGAGGCTGTGTACTAGGGTGAAGATGCGCCAGCAGTGCACTATCACCCCAAGTAAGGCCAATTGCCTGCTCAGCTACATTAGGAGGAAGGTGGCTTGAAGGAAGCTGGGGATAATTATGCATCGCTACAAGGCTGTAGCAGGCTACAGTAGTTTTCTCTTCACCATTCTCTTCTTCAGCCCACCTTATATGCTCAGTCATCTATCACCTGATACCAATATCACTTTGTTCATCTAGGGACTTAAGGCAGAAAGATCAAAGCTCCCTTGGGTACCACTCTGTAGGTTCCAGTTACACCTATGGTTGGAGACGTATTTACACCTTGATTTGCTTCTGGGAGTTCCCTCCTATTCCTCTCTCACTCCTCCCCCGCACCTCCAAGCTTGCAGTTGACCTCAGTTGAATATCAAAAGACATCAGAAATATGAGACAGCTGTCCAGATGCTCAGAGAAATGACCTGAGAAGAAAGAGTCAGGTGATGCATCCCAGGAAATGGATCCTGTCCTAAGCGGAAAATGCATTCATCATTCAGATAACTTCTGCCACAGAAAAGCCATCTGGATAAACAAGGACAGAGTTACACAACCATTGTGCAGATCCTCATTCCTTCCTGGCCAGTTGTAAAAAGGCAGATGTGTAACACAGGGTTTTGTCTGCAGGTAGAGAGAGAAGCAGACCATGAGGGAAGGCTGGGATTTCTGAGGCCAGTAGCAAAAAAAGGATTCAAATCCTTTGAATCCTTTACAAGACTTGTAACTGGAAGTTGGTCAGTGGAGGACTCAGACCAACACAGTTATGTTACCAGGAGACATAAAACAAAGAGAAAAGGGGAAATGGGATTCTCAGAAGTTCATTTGTGGACTTCCACTTTCTCCAGCTTTGTCATGGCTAAACAAGCCAACATGAGGAGTTACTGCAGGACCCACCTCCTAACTACAGCTCAACCCTGCTGCTGCTCAGCTAAGACCTGCTGGAATTATTGGCTGACCACCTTGCATTACCTCTCCTCACACATCAGCCCCATGTCCCCACATCTCTCCTGGCTGCCCCTTAACCTGCACGCCAGCCCTCCAGCAGGAGCTCCTTCATGTCATGTCTCTCCCATGGGGAAGAAAGTAGTCTGAGGTGTTTGTTGGCTCAAGGAAGCAAAGGAAGAATTTGATGGAAGAGTGAGAAACTGAAGTTCAGTAGAAATAATTGGAGCATTGTGATGATTTTCCACAAAGCCAGCATGGAGGAGGAATAAATTCTCACGTAAAATTCACAGGCTGGCTAGAGTCTGCATTTTCTGCAGTGTTCCCATTTATAACCCCAAGTAATAGGAGAAACATTAACCAAAGAAAGCCAAATGTTACCTGTCTCCAGTGGAGGAGCAGATCTCTGAAAAAAAGTCACGTTCAATGCTGATTTCTCAGTTTGGAAAGGGTAAACACTGATATCTGACTCACATTCTCAAGAAATGTATGAACCCTATACATCCCAAAAGTCAAGTAAGGCCCAAATACTGTATGAATATCACACCCCACTGCTCAAGAGGAAAGGCTGTAGGACAGGCTAAGAAGCCATAGCAAGCCACATGAATTCACAGATTGGCCCTCATAAATAGTGGGATATTGTCCGGAAGAAAGGCTGTTATGAGAGCAGACTTGGAAGCTGGCTAGAATATGGCAAATCTATCGAGCAGCTGAGATAACAAGAACACACGCAGGAGAGTTAAGGGCAGAAGGAAATGGGTGTACAGTGTGTGTCATAAATTACAAAAAGAGAGTAAGCAGGGTGTGCATGGGAGACTGAATGCCATGAGCAAAGGTCAAAACCAGACACTAAAATGAAGAGGTACATGTGTGATGCAGCAGAAGCTGTAACTTAACCAACTTATGGGAAAATCCACAAAGAGATGGGAAAGGAAATATTTTTTTATTTACTTTTTTCCCCTCTTTTGCCAAATGCTGCGGGTCATTAGCTGGGACAAGCTCTGTGGATAACAGAAAGGACTCTCCAGAGACCAAATTCTTAAATCCTTGCTCTGAGCTGCCAGCTAAAGCTGAGATATCTCAGACAGTCACAGCATCTACAGAAATCAGAATTCCCTCTAGGACAGGTCTGGGATGCCTGACTACAGTGCCTGCTTCTGTGAGAGTAGGTGGTTATAAAAATTAAGGCAGCAGGGTGCAAGTGAGATGAGATACTGGGACTGGCCTAAGTGATCCACCTATTCCCTCCCAGTGTAAAGGGAGAAGTTCTAGGTTATCCCACACTCTTAATTTCCTCCCACTTTCCCCAGGAGAGCTGAGCATTTCTGGAAAGAGATTTCAAGTCCTGCTCTTGGCTCCTCTACATTCACACTGTAAAATCTGGGGGTCTTGACTCAGGGATGTCACTCCTGTGTCAGTACCATCCCTGCAGGTTCCTCATGCTCTGTCAAGTGGGAGAGCTGTGCTATATTTAGAGCAGTATCTCACACCACAGAAGATGTAGGCTACAGTCTTTATTTTTACTGTTCAAATCCTCTGTGTCCTGTGACATGGTTCCTCATCAATAAAGAGTGAAAAATATCACTCCCATGTTCTGGAGAAGATGTACAGCAAGTACTATGGATGCCCCAATTGAACTGTGGAAACCACAGAGTACTTCAGCTGTGAAATATTTGTGTGTGCCACGTTCACATACAAAATACATTCATACAATGTTACTTGCACAAGGGATGTGAGAATTTCTATAGTTGGGTAAACCTCAGGATTCTGGTATTCCCTGACTGAACGTCTGGCATTTAAAAGCATATATCCATATTTTAAAAAGAAAAGCTAGAGTTATGTTCCCAGCCTTCCTGGCAGAAGAAAGAAAGTTCTGAACAATGATTGTGTATGACTGCTCCTCAAACTGGAAAGAAAATAAAAAGAAGCTTCAAATCTTTTTTTTTTCCCCTTAAACACTTTGTCCTGCGATTTACTGTTTTGGTGGCTATTATACTCTATGGGTTTTGTGCTTTTCCAAAGTTTTTCTCTGAAGCACGATCTCTGCTTCAGAACTGCAAACAACAGAAAAAACCAGCAGGTTTTCAGTAGGCATTGTGATGGATGTAGCTGCTGGATGAATCTAGCTCACTCCCCTCCTCACTACCACCCTGCTCGATGTATTTAAAATCTCCAAAGATCTTCCTTTAAGATACCAGGGCTTCCCATTGTGCTGGCTTTTATTGGATTTCAGGTGCCATTCAGTCAGCCCCCTCAGATGCTTAAATTCTTGAAATGCTAGGATCATATTTCACCTGATCTGGCACTGAACCATGCTCGCTATCTCACCCCAAAATTAATTAAACCATAAATTTTCGGAATAAACATGAAGCATCCACTATCACTGAAACAGTCTGGGCTTTGTTGAGCAAACTGCTGCAAGAACAAAGCCGCCTCTTTCTCTTTCTTCCCACCCTGCACTTCTCTTCTCTTGATGTGTATCAGCAAATACAGTAAATACAGCACTCTCCCTCCCTCTTACAGAGAGATAATTCTTGTTCTGCCATTGTCACCGTTTCATAGACTCAGGAGAAACTGCAGCAGCTCACAGGGTGAGATCTTACAGGAGAGCAATAACTCTACTAAGAAGAGGAGCTTCAAAATGAATCCACATATTTTCCTCATTTCAGGCAGCCCTTCAAAATGCTACTTAGATTTGCCCTTTACCTCAGTTTCCCATCTGTATAGTGAGTTTTTCTGTCTGACACTGATGCTGGGCAGTTAAAATTCATTAACGAAGCAGATATTATTAATTACTAATTCACCCAAGGAGATTATTTAGGTATGTACAAAATTGTTAGTGATAATCTTGTAGCTGCCTCAGAACTAATAGTCTCTGCCTCTGAATCCTCCCTTCCTATAACTGTGAAGCTGAACTATTATAATAATTTTTGAAACTAACACTTGCCATTACAAAACACATACTATTCAAAACTACCAATCAGAAAATAACTAAAACAGGGATTTCCATTTCCTAGTCTGAATTTTTAACTAGTCTGGAGGCTGCAGAATCTCTGTCCAGTCTGAAGAAAGCCTTATCCCTGAAACATGTTTAATTTATTTTCTGGACAGCCTGATCATTTCAGAGAGGGTTTAGGATCAAGAACTCTGCCACTTCACCAACATGATTCAGGCAAAACCTTTACCCTTATCCTCATATCTTGTAATCCTGTCAAAGCCCATGAAGAATACTGGGTAGCTGCTTGGGTGGGAGACCTGAGGAGCACTGGCTGGTTGCTATAGGCAATGGAACCAAAGGTGGCATTTTTATTCCTTGAAGCAACTGTCAGCCAACACCCTTGCCTGGTATTCAAGGCTGTTGTGGGTTGATAGATATAAATCTGAGCTCCTGACCAGCTCTGGTCTTTAGAAATTCTCTGGTAATTTGATTGCAGCTCTGGTGCAAATGTCAGTGTCCTGGCTCTGCTCCAGCTCTGCTGATTTACACTCTTCTGACTCAAACTCGGTTATGTTCCAGTAGGATGCTGTGTTCTTCTTCAGTTCAGAGCAGGTAAACACTGTTTCTCTTTAGCCAAAATAAACTGAGTCTTGCATTCATTCTAGGATGTTTTTGATGAATGGAGCCACGGAAAGGTGAATGTGGTGTTTGTTCCTGCTGGGTCCTCACTTCTTTCATGCCAGGCAAACTCTGAATTCCTGTGCTGCAGAATCTTGACAGTGGACTGAGATCCCCAGGGTATGGAGCCTCAGGTGAACACGTGCTGCTGCCAGGATGCTCCAGCCAGCCAAGGAGCTCAAGTGCAGAGCCAGGTGTCAGGATCAAAGCAGCCTCTGATGGGCTCAGATACAGTTATCATCTGCAGGCTTGGTTCTGCTCCCTCCTCAGGCTTGCATGCAGAGTCTCCCAGCTCTGGTGGCAAATGATGAATGTGATGTCTCTGTGAAAAACACAGGATAAATCTCCTCTCTAAAGAAGCTTTCTTTCTGTTTCTGTTCTCAAGCTGGGACCTAAAAAATAAGACCAGAGAAGGGAATACAGAAGAGTTTTTACATATTATTCCTTGAAACTTTGGAATTAGTGATTAATGCAAAGTCTGGGTTTTCCTTGAAGGATCCTAGAGTCTGTTGTCTACTGCTTTTTTTCACCTGTTGCCATGGACAGACTGGTGAATAACTGAGCACTGTGAAACAAGAGAGCAGGCTCTTGGTTCCTAAGGCATTAATCAGCCCTAGCTCAGACAAGAGCATTTCCCTTCACTTCAGTTTTCCCTCCCTGACGCAGCTCCTGCCAGGATGTCCCGCTGCCTGCTGGAATTAATGTGGCTTAAATATCCCTCAGGATTCTCCTTGAGGTCAGGAACTCAGCCTCTGGATCCTCTTCAGTTCTCTTTTCTAGCCCCTGAAACTGGATGTTGCCAAGTGAATTTTGCTTGCCCATCCCATTCTTAATATTTTCCAAAGTCACCTCTCACTGGCAAGGAAAGATTTGGAGAGGAGAGACAGAGGGGAGAGTCCAGGCCTGGATTGCCTCTTTCCCTCTGTAATTTCAGTCTCCCCCTCTCATCCCTGAGATAATTTTCTCAGTGCACTATGCTGTGCTACATCCCAAGCTGTTGGTACTCCCCAGGCCAGTATGTTGAGCTGTCTCCAAGTTTTTCTTGCCCTTCATAAACAATGATTTTTTATTTATTTGTTTGAAGATTTTTTAATTATTTAGGGAGGAACACTTAAAACCAAGGAACCCTTCCTCTGTATTTTTTTCCTTTTTAATTTTTTTTTCTCAACTGAACCTGCTTCCTCCTTACTGCTTTCTGCCCTATTCTCATCCCAAACTTAGAACTATCTTCCAAGGAGACACATCCCAGACCAAACTGTATTGCATTTCCCTGATTTCCACTGCTAATAAATTTGTCTATATAGCTCACAAGCTTTATCAGGAAAATGGCCCTCAAGAGAATAACTCTTTACTTGCATTTCTCCTCACTGAAATCCACTCCAGCTCTGGCAGATCCGGAACTATCTGGTGAGCATGGGAGGTTTTTTCCATCCTCATTCACGAGGGTTTTTATTGCTTCCTTCCTTTCCTCATCATATTGTGCCCAGTGAGTTTTAAAGGCAGATCATCTTCTCATTGTTCATCAGAAAAACACTTGGCTTGTACTTGTGCTGTTAATCAGGTTATTCCTGGTCTGACTAAAGCCTTCTTTGGGGTTCTCCTACTCATGCTTGCTTTGCTTTGTGCATGGTTTTACCAAGCTGAATATATGAGACATCCAGGAGATCTCATCCTCGTGTATCCACCCTACCACCCACCCTGGCCCTTTCCAAATGAAGGCCTTAACCTTCTCCAATGGTTAAAAACCTATTTAGGAAAAAAGTTGAGCATTAGATGAACCCTCCAGGCTAATTAACCTTCTGTTGGGATACATACAGGACAACTGGATGGGGTGGGTAATGAGTTATCCTGCAAGAGGCTATGGCTTGTACCAGTTCTTGTCATGGGGCTGTCTTGTGTGCCTGAACATTCCTTTTTGAGGCTTCTGTCCAGCTACTGGCCAGGCTTCCTCCAAGGAAGTGTTGCTCTCTCTTCTCTCATTCACAGAGTACTCTGTAATCATGCATCACCCCTTTCCCAAACTTACACCACAGAGCTGTGTATCATTGACCAGATGTGGTCTTAATATGACTCTTCTACCCTCAAACTGCTGAAATACCTACGCTGGCACTGAGTAATTCAACAGGTTGTTTCTAACACTGTAGGATGAACAGCTGATCTTAAGACAGTCAGTTTCTTTGAGCAAGAAATTAAAGTGTTACTACATTTTGCATTTCCCTAGACACACAGGGGAAATGATAGAGTTTCTCTGCTGATTCATCAGCAGATGAATACAGTTTTGGGTGTTATGTTTATTTTCCCAAAGTGGTTTTTTTTCTTTCCCAGACTCTCCCAGGTCCCAAGGTCGGAGCTGATGTCTGCACTCCAAGTGCATCCTGTTTGTCATAGAATCATTTAATTGCCATTTAAGAGAACTTATGCAACTGACCTTTAACATGACAGAGTCTCCTGTTGCACTTTATTCCTTACGCTGACATACGAAAACAAAGGGAAAAAAACTTATTTTGGTTAATGTGAAAGTCTTTCCACCAGGAAGATTAAAAAGGCAGGTGGGGTAAAGAGCTGATGGAGTTCAGAGTGGTTGGTAGTTACACAAAGACTTGATTTGGATGTTGCTTGTTTCCAGGGAAAACTATAGTAATAACTGTTCTGCAGTGAGGGAGAGAAATTTTTATACAATGGGGGAAATGAATGAAGTTATGAGCAAATGTATTTTATTTCTAGATCACTGCAGTACAGTTCCATAAATCCCCTTCTGCAATCTCAGAACTCAGACTGTTTTCTATCTTTAATCCTTTCAACCCAATTTTTATGAATAATGACCTGGCAACATGTGGCTGACAGACTGGCAGGGGATTGGCTATGATGCCAACCCAGACCCAGAGTTACAGCATGTTACAACCCTTTCCTGCCTGGTCAGCCACAGTTTTCAAAAGTAAAGAATATCTGAAAAGGAATAACAAATACAATACGTCACACTCTCCAAATGAACAATGGATTAGATGACATGAGGAGAGTTCTAAACACCTGACACTCATGCTCTTCTTTGTGAATTGACTCTGAAATTCATCTCATTTTGCCATGAGGCAAATAGCAATATACAAAATCTTATATGGAATCAAATCTTGAAATTTTTAGCAGTGATCAGGTAATATTCCATGTTACTGCATCTTTTCCGTGTCACAGACGCAGGAGCTGCTGAAGCCCCTGTGCTTTGCTGAGGACATTGTGTCTTCATTTCTATCCTCTGAAGTTTGGAGATACCAACTGCAAATAGGAGCCAGAGCTAATGGGTGGGGTAAAGAACAAATGGGGTAAATGGAGTTCAGCTATTCTTCATAAGTGTACAAGGCAGAGAGATAACTCTCTAGGCAGAGAAAAAAACAAACCAGCAAACAAACCTGAAAAAAACCTCAGTTTTCCTTCCTTCCGTACATCTACTGAATGATATGAAGTACAAGACACTGATACCAATGTCCCTTGCCATGACCTGGATCCCCTATAAGTACTTAGGTTATTTTTCTCTAAAACTGGCCTCCCCTCAGACATTTTTGTTTCACAACACAGAGGCCTTATCTCTCTATAGGTAAGTGCATATACAGTCTGGGGGAAAAGAAGCACACCTCTTATTAATTAAAAAAACAACAGACTTTCTGCTGAGAGTGCTAAATTCCATAACAGGAATTTATGCAGTGATATTTAGTTCATTTGTGATGTGGCTTCTTACGCCTGACAGCAGGAGCCATGGTCCATTCATCATCGGTCCCAAACAAACAATGTGTATTTTTAGCTACTTCTTTCAGGGAAGATAAAAAATAGTCTAAGCTAGCATGACATGACTTAGGTGGGGACACTTTTATGTTTTTTAATTTGTTTAGATAATTGGGTCACAGGAAAGCACTCCTGTGAGAACCACTCTCATTCCCAGAGATCCAGAGAGGTGAAGGGGTGGGAGAGAGTTGAGATTATTGCTAAAATAAAACATCCTGTGCAAAAGAGCCATTGTCTACGTAGCAGTAATCTTAAGGTAGTTTAGAAAGATGACAAAAAAGTTCAGCCTTAGCTCTGCCCTTTTTCATCATGTGATTGTATCTTAAAATAAATAGCTAAAGAGTCTGGCTTCATCTTAATATACATATGTAAGTATAGTGTGCTCTAAATTTGTTACCTCTAGAGTTCACATAGCAATTCCCCACCATGCATTTGTGCACAGTCCAAATGGTCAAAATTTCACCACTACTATTTAGATTTACTTTTTATTGTATTTATTTTTACTTTTTCCAAATTTCAACTTTTTATTTGGTTCTCACGGTTTGATATAATTCCTTTTAATCTGTAATCTAATTACATGTACTGTGTTTCCACGCACAGTTTGTGCTTTTTGAGCTAGGAGCTTTAGACTCTTGAAGCCAAGGAGAAATTAATAAAAGAAGCTCACCAGCCATTTTGTAATTACACATGATTTAATTAGGAATCAATTCACTTATAAAAAAAAAAAAACCCTCTTCTATTGTTTTTCGAACCTGGTGGTGGGAGCTCTCTGTGTGTGACAGCAACCTCAAATAATTAGCCTGGTACCAAGTAAAGGCTGTTTAACCTCCTCCACCCCAAACATCTGACTGGATGTACAGAGAGGATGTTTTAGCAGTGATTTCTGCCATGACATGTTGCAAAAACAGCTTCTGAAAAACAATGTGAAGGCAAATGCGTTTGAGTTTGAGCAACATTCCCCCGCATCCTGTCCAGAACAAGCACTTCTGCAGTGGGGTCCCTCTGCCCTGCTCCATAGGCTGCAGTGTTACAGGACCAGGGACATGATCCAGTTACCAACTCTGCTTGTGGCAGCACATGAGAATGTTTATGGATTTGTATTGTTCTCCTGCTTTGGAAAAATGCCATTTAAGAAATGCAACCTCCCACTTCCCCTGCCTTTTACTCATATAATATGAGAGGTTTGAGTGAAATGCCCATCCAGATCCTGGACAGCCATCACATCTAACCAGGCAGCACACGGGGAGGCTCTTCCTGGTGTCAGAGCTCAGCTTCAGAGGGCTCCCCTCCTTCCACTACTTGTGTCATGGGCATGAGACAAACAGCTCCATTTGCTCTTTCTCTCCCATCTGTTCAAGGTTATCCTTCCCAGCTTCTTTCATCTTCGCCTCCTCATCCCCGTTCTGCTGCCACACATCTGGCTTTGAGCATGGACCCACTTCTTGGATCTGATCCCTGGCAGCTGTCTGCTGCCAGTGCTTTCCCACAGAGGATAGGGACGGGATCCAAAAGGCAAGGGGAAATGGAGGACAAGCTGGGAACATCCACAGCAGGTGAAGGTTAAGACAACCAAATCTTCTACAGAAATTATGTCCTTATTTCTTCTTTCCACTCAGCTCTGTGGTTGTCTGACTCTTCATTATGTCTTTTCTATCCCCTTCTTTATTATTTCTGAAAATGTACACTGCCTCCTCTGCCTCCTTAACCTCTGAATAAGCTCTTTTTGGATACAGACTTGCACAGCAGGTTGTGCTACCCACATGGATCACTGGGAGCACATCCCAACAGACACAGCAGAAAAGGTGCAGAGGGGAAAAATGGCACATCCTGCTCAAACCGCTAGGATTGAGACATTTCTTTCATTTGTCTGGTAGCAGATACCAACAAGATGCAGCTTGAGAGTTCAGTCCATGCAGCTCCTCCTCCATGCCTAAGCAGGATTTTTTCAGGGGTTATGTAGTGTAAACAGCAGTGACCGAGGGCTAAAAAAGAGGGAACATGGAACTGTAAGTGTTATGCAGTAACAACAGTCACCTTCAGTCTCTGGGGCTGTTAGAAGAAACCTCTCAATGTCATTAAGGAACCTGGATTGCCTTCAAAAGCATCCTATGGCAAAGATTTCCTTTTGTGCTGGAATCAGAGGGAAAGGCAAGAGAAAAGGTTTGACCAAAACCCACCTGAAAACTTGGGAGTCTTTCTGACGCCTCCCACAGCTCTGGATCTGGTCTTCTTTTTGTCCATTTGCGGGCTTAGTCTCATGATAAATCCCAGAGCCAGAGAGTTCTGAGTAGACCTAGATTACCATCTTCTTTTCAGAAGCCTAAGAATGGGATATATGGATATGCTTATTTTGCAGATGCCAATAGCTAATATATTCATAGTGTTCAATGTACACAGTGGTCTGAAACTGCTGCTAAAAGAGAACAGACATTTTATCTGGCTTATTATCAGCCTACATGCACTGGAGAAAGATCCTAGGCTTTTCGTTCATCCCTGCTCTCTGTTTTATTTCAGCACATTGTCCTATTAATGATCAAGCACTATTTGAACTGCATTTTATTGAGTGCCTGAAGGCCCTCTGGCATCAGCAAAGTAAATATACTTGTGGTGATATTATTATTATTAGATTCATGCTAATAAAAGGTTAAGAACACAGCAGAAGGTCTTTAATCAGTCTATGCTGTGAAGCCAAACCCAAAGCTTTTTACTGGTTTTATTTTTATTTTCCTCTAGCCACATAGGGTCCTGTCCATGTGAGTGGAGAAAAAAAAAATCATCAGTTGAGTGATTAATTTACATGGCTTTGTTTCTTTGATGAATTTTACTCCTTTTCTCTGCTGCATAATTGGTTTGGAATTTCCTTCCCCTTACTCAGAATTTCACAGAATGAACCTCTAACATCCAGTAATAAACGCTTCACTCCACCAGTAACTTGCAGCAACCCATTGAAGTAAGATCCCAGTTTTTGGTTAGTGCAAGCTGAAGGAGATGGTCTGATGGATCAAAGCAAAACCAAGGCCAGCCAGAAACCAACATCATGTTGAAAACACGTGTGGGTAGTGACAAAGGAAATTCCCCAGGGTAATTAATGAATCTACTCAATGCTTTGTTTGTCTGCAAAAACACAACAAATGCTTCCCTACTTCATCGGGGCATTATGAGGATAACTTCCAGTAAAATGTAGGAAGCCAAGCACTCCTAGGAGGGTGGTGACACATGAACTCCTTTGTAGAACAGCTCCATCCACTCCCTGTTTCTCACCACCTCCTCTGTGCCTTCGTGGATTCAAATGTAACCATTTCCTTTGCAAATGAACCTCAAAAGTGTAACTCTGAAATGAGGCCGTAAAGAGAAACTTCAGCACCTACAGCATTCGTAGGGTCATGTTCCCCCTTTCAGTCACTGCCAAACTGGGTCTGCAGCTCTTGTTCTGGTGCAGTCACAACACCTCCAGGGCTTGTGCATGTTTGCCTCCTTTTCGGATCTATCACTCCACGCCTTTGCTGTTGTTCTGCTCAAGACCCTCTATAGCAATAGCAAAGACTTCCACTTTTCCTAGCTATTCTTCTGCTCCAGGAAACACATTCTTGGCTGGTCCTGCACTTCAGACACACTTGCAGACACACAGCCTGCCTTTTATAAATCAAATCCTCTGGGTTTGTTTTCCTCTCATACTGTCTCCATTTTATTTCTTTTTTTTTTTTTTTTTTTCATTTTTCAGTTATTATTACTTTGTTTGCAAGGCTGTTTGCTGGGGAAACTGATCTCTCCCACTTCTCACTTAAGGAGAATTAATTTTAGTTCACATTGATTTTCAGTCTCCCACCTTGATTTTGTAACTTCTGTAAGAAAAACTTAATTCTGTGCTTCTGAGCAGTTCAGTGCTCCCTAAAACTGTCCTGATCTTGAAACTAAGCTTGAATATCCCTCTGCAATTTATTGCCGTTTTAAACCTGATGGTTGTGCTGACATTGTTCTCAGCTCTATAGGTTGTCTTTTTTCCTGGCAGTCCCAAGGCACAGTGCTGGCACAGCTGTTGGCAGGTATTTCCCCTGGCTCCCTATGGACTCTCTTCATCCTCCTATCTCTGCCCTGAAATTACTCCCCAGTGGCCTCTTGGTAAATTCAGGTAGGGAGTGGTCTGTTGATGATTCACACTCCTGTCTCCTATCAGGGTTCAGTGGATGCTCCACAGGGAGGCCTGAAACCTCTGCAGTGTGAATTTGACTGGTTCAAGACTTTAACTCAGGCACTAAAGTGCTTCTGCAGGGTTTTGCTACAAAACACAGCGTACAGTAGAGGATGGTGTGCCTCCAATGGTGTGAATGCAGTGTGGAGCAGAACTTCAGGTGAACCATATCCCTGAGATCTGAGGAGCCTGTGTAACAGGCCTCTTGAAGGACATTTTCAAGGGCATAGTGATTGTGTTTATACTGAGGTGTAGAAGAGATCCTGAGGTCAAATATGCAGTTTGTCCACATTACTTGTCTGCGGGAAGACCTTGGAGCTAATCTTGGTGCAATCTAGCTGATACTCCCAGTACAGCAGTGTGAACACCTTCAGCTTATCCCCTACAGAAATCTGGAGGTGCAGCCAAATTATCTGGCAAGAAACTAGGCAGTAATAACAGTCACTCCTAAAGACAGCCAGTCCTTGCTGCTGCAGGACCTGGGGGGAATTGCATTCTTACTGTGCAGCTGATCTAATTCCTGCCCCAGAACTGAGCAGCACAAAGTCATTCCTCTCCCTAGGTCAGACCATGCTGACTTCCCTGCACCCTGACAGGCCTTGAGCCCTGCAAAGCTGCATTTGCATCCACAAGTACAAAGCCACAAAATTAGAGCAGGCATGCAGGAGCTGGAACAGATTAATGGATCTGAAGTTTGGTCTCTTCAGAAGGAACTCCAGAAAGTATGGCTCCTGGGAAAGGGGCATAAGGAATATCATCTGAGTGCTGAAGGGAATAACTGGATGAGTTATTCAATTTCCAGTCAATTTGCTGTTCTGTCTGGGGTGAAACAAAAGAAAAGTTTAACAGTAAAAGGAATTTGCAAGGCTCTGTTGATTTTCCTTTCTTCCTTTTCCTTTCCTTTCCTTTCCTTTCCTTTCCTTTCCTTTCCTTTTCCTTTCCTTTCCTTTTCCTTTCCTTTCCTTTCCTTCTTCCTTTCTTTCCTTTCCTTTCCTTTCCTTTCCTTTCCTTTCCTTTCCTTTCCTTTCCTTTCCTTTCTTTCCTTCCTTTCCTCTTTCCTTTCCTTTCCTTTCCTTTCCTTTCCTTTCCTTTCCTCCTTCTTCCTTTCCTTTCCTTTCCTTTCCTTTCCTTTCCTTTCCTTTCCTTTTCCTTTCCTTTCCTTTCCTTTCCTTTCCTTTCCTTTCCTTTCCTTTCCTTTCCTTTCCTTTCCTTTCCTTCCCTTTCCTTTCCTTTCCTTTCCTTTCCTTTCCTTTCCTTTCCTTTCCTTTCCTTTCTTTCCTTTCCTTTCCTTTCCTTTCCTTTCCTTTCCTTTCTTTCCTTTCCTTTCCTTTCCTTTCCTTTCCTTTCCTTTGAAGCTCACCTTATTTTTTTAAATGGGTATTAGTGAAAAGGTGAGTCTAGGTGAACAATTAATATGATGTTGAAGAAGAAAGAAAAGTCTCCAATTCACTCTCCCCACCTCAGCCTCTCTTTCCACCTTCATATTTTTTGACCTAGGACTTTTCTAAGATGTCCTTTCATACCCTGTCCCCTATTCATTTAGAAAGCCAGAGATATTCTAGAATTGTTGCTTTAAATTAAATTTTTTTTCCAAATTATACTTTAAATATATTTTATTTCTATTTCTTGAGAATATTTAGGTACTCTATAGCAAGGGGAAAAAAATCCTCTAATTGTTATGTTCCCTCTCATAGACTAGAAAAACTCAGTAATTCCCACTTTTATACTTGCAATTTTGTGGTTGAACCAGCATGCAAATTTTAAGACAACTCCCTGCCTTGACTTCACCAAGTGTTTAGTGAATCTCTTGCAGTGGTTAATTATCTTCATGCTAAAAGTCAGATTTGCAGCTCATTTTCAAGTTTATCTTCTGACTTCACCTTGCAGCCACTGGATCTCCTGCCTTTGCTGACCAGCTTAGAAAAGTCTCCCCCCCACACACATTCTCCCAGTGTGTGTTTAAGGTGGCTGCAGGATCTGGAATGCATTAGGCATGTTCCAAAGATAGTAAACAAGGCTGGTTCTTGCAACCCAGAGGAGAAGAGAAGGAAAATGAATAAAAATGGAAATGTACAAAAAAAAATTATGTATAATAAGCCTTTCACTTTATTGCAGATCTTCTCCTAGCTGTGCTCTGCCTTTCCAGGCAGAACATAGGATGAAGGAGAAAATATCCAGAATTTGCCTCATCTCCAGTAAGTGAGGGGTTAAATTCAGTTCTATATCTCTGCTACCTATTAAAGTCAATCTGTCTACCCAATTTAGAAACTGAATTTATTCCCTGGAGCTGAGGTAACTTGGAAGATTGAATCAGGTCTCCAGGTAATCCTGGAGTGACTAAATGCTTTGTAAAATAGGAGTAGAACTTTGAATAAAGTGCTGGTAAAATACTGCCCCTTGGCCATTGCTGCCTCCCTCTGCAGCTGTGGCTTGATGTGACAAAGGGAAATAGGAGCATTCGAGTGGAGGTGGAAGACAGAGGGAAATTTTATGACCTGGTCTGTTTCTCCTGCACCAGAAGGTCATCACAGACTGAGCAGCACCTTTCTTTCCACATGTGAAATCCTTGTTACACTTTGGCTTGTCTGCCATTGCTCCATCTCAACTAAAATCAGCAATGTGCTCCTTTTTGGAGTGGAAGGCCAGCATGAGTCTCTTGGAGGAAATAAAAGACATGTACTGTTAGGTGTCTGAAAAAGACCCAGGACAATCAGTTCACCTAAAATGTGTAACTACATACATGTCCTTTCTTCCCGAAAACATCATCTTTTAGCTGGCATTAGTAAATCAGCAGCTGGGCTCTCAGACATGGAAGGCAATTGCAGCTGAATGTACACTGATGGCATTGCATCCAGTTAGCTGGGAACAACTGGCAAAACTCAGGTCACGGGACAAGATGGACAAAGAAGGGATATTACAGATGAAGCAAGACTTGCCTTGGCAAAGCTGCTTGGCTTCCTGCAGTGGGGCTGAACAGTGCTGACACTGCCCATGGATATGACAGCTTCAGGCAGGGAGACAGGAAAGCGGTCACTGCACACTGGAAACAGGCTGCTTTCACCATTCCCAGTGCCAGGTGCTGTCCTTGCTGTAGGGAGGCACAGCTCCACATCCAACACACAGTGCAGCTCAGAGAAAGCTCAGAGCAGTGACTCTCCTCCTGCCTCCCCAGTCTCTCCTGGATCAGGGCCACCACCTTGTTGTGGTGGTGGGCCTGGATTTGTTTTGACTCTAGCCTGCTGTTGCTAGCGCGCCTGGAGACTTACTGACCATTTCCTATTGAACTCAAAGTTTCCCAATTAAGCCGGAGAGCAGGTAAACAGGAGGAAGAAATCTTTAACAGAGAGCCTTGTCAAAGCTGTGCTGGATCATCCAGTGAGCACTGGAGAACTTGGCAGGAGAAGAGTCACAGAGCTGGATCAGGGCTGTTCATTTTTTGCTAACTGCTCCTGACATTTCTCTTCTCACACAGCATTCAAAGGTTTTGCCAGAGGTTCCTCTACGCAGGTTCATGTCTCACTCTTTGACTGTTCATTGACACGAGCCTTGAAAGGGAAAAAAAATTAACTTAATTGCTCTAGGGTGGAGGGGGAGAGAAAAGAATAATATTAAAAACATAACTGCAACCCACAGGATCTACAGGAGATGTGGAATAGGGAAGGGTGTGCTTGAGCAAATGCTAGGATGTCATTTGGCCAGACATTTATACCTCCAAGGTCACCCAAGAGTTTTGACTGAATAATAAATTTTTTTGTATCTTGTCCTGAAACCTGGGAGGACTGGGAAACAGCAGGGGTGGAGGAGTAATAGAGAGGGAGGGAGAAGGGGGGTTGTGGGAAAGCAACTCAGTCCTTACTGCTCTAAACCCTGTGGAGCCTGATCACACAAATATTTGCAGATCCTGGCAGTAGTCTGTGTAACACAGAGTATGTGACCATTTTAAGACTGATCCCACATTTATTTTTCTTTAATTGCTGGATGTTGCAGGCTGTTGTCCCAGCTCCTGCAGTGGCGAGAAATAAGAAGCTGGAATCATGAGTGTTGCACTCTATGTCCCCAAAGATTTTGCTGCTGACTTCTCAGCTTGGAAGACAAGATGGTCTAGGGAAGGAGAAGGAATTGTAAGGGGAAAACTTCCCACTAAGGACATTGTTCTTTCCCAGTGGGATTATGAGAAATTGTTCAGTAAGAGACTGGAATTCTGATACTGGTATCTTAAAGAGAAAGATCTAGATTCTTCCAAAAGTAAAGTCTACATTCTTCCAAAATATTCTTACTCCTAAAAATTAAAACACCACCCTCTCAAAAAAATACTGTCTAACACTGTATGTGAGGAGAAAGTGGTATCAGGGCACACTTATGTGCTGCCACCACCTCTCTGCCTCATAAAGATAGGCAGTAATTCCTAAGGCATAAATTAGAGTAATTCATCTTCCCTTTGACATGATAAATACCCCAGATTCAGAGTCTTTTTTTAACTCTCTGGTAGTACAGTATCTCCTGCAAAGTGTCAAATACACTTTGCTTCTCTAATCAAGGAGGAAAAAGCTGTTTGATTAAACTTGGTCTGCTGAATCCAAGTTGAAAACCCAAATGAATCACGCTAACTGATAGCAACAGAACAAAAGCCTGCAGGGAGTGCAGAGGTTAAACACAGGCTGCAGCATTGAGTAGAACTGCAGTGACTTTATCGTTTCTGCAGATCTGTCCCATGTCAGCTGCCTACTGCAACACTCCAGCTCACACTTCCCACCAAAGAAATATGTGGTTTCTATTCAGTGGTCCTGTAGTACAGACTGCAATAAGGGCATGTGGTGCCACAGAAAGCTTGGGTAAAAAATTGCTAGCTCTACTATGTGCCTTTAGTGTTGTACAATAGCTTTTAGTGCAAAAAAGAATATTTGTGTTTCTAAGGAAAAAGGAAGAGAGACAGATAAGAGGCTTGGGATGTCAAAGATCTTTGTTGTAAATGAAAGCAATTTGGTAAATGAAAGCAAACAGTAAACAGTTTACTTTTGTGGAAAAGAGGGCAGAAATGAATGAGGGCTTTTTCCTCTTAATGGAATGGATGCTTTCTCTATAAATACAGTCTCTAAAATATATTACTATTTACAAATTTATCATTTGATATATTTAATTTACATTTCTTTCTGAGATCACATGAATAATGCAATCAAGAGCTGGAACTACCATCAAGAAGTTCCCCGAAAGACAATGCCTTTGTTTTTATCACCACTGCATTAAAGGCAGATAGATCACATCAGCAAAGGGAGTACACTGAGGTTTGTGTCAGTAGATTCTGATGATTAGCACAGGCCAGCTGCTGCCTGCGAGACCTGCTGCTGTCCATGTGTAAGACACTGCCTGAGGTGTAATATCTCAGCTGAACTCTGAAATCTGAACCTATGGACTTGAATCAAGCTCCAGTGGAAGGCTTTGTAGGTGTGATCCAAATCTGTTCTAGTCTGTAGCAAGTTTCCAAAGCTGAATGGAGTCAGACAGCAGAATTGTTTGTGTAGGTCCAGGGTGTAATGACAGTGAAGAATTTTGCTTAAGTGTAAAACCTTAATGTTGCCTCAGCTAGTAAGAAGAGCTAGTGCTCCCAGATTGGGCCTAATGATCTTGACCCAGACTCTAATGCCTTCAGATTGTCCCATTTTTCCTGGGAAATGGATACAGACCTGGGCAGTGTCTTCAATTCTTTGTGGCTCCTTGGAAAATGGCCATAATCCCACCTTGACTCCAAAGAGAAGCCTTCTGAATTGAAAATAAATTGTGCATTTCTGTTACATTTGTGTAAACTGTAGCTGCTCAGCTGCTGAGTAAAAATCAGCTGGCTGCTCACTGCAGCCAGGTGTTAGTACAAAACTTGAGGTACATGGGCCCAAAATGAGTTCCAGAGGCTGGG
Organism: Ammospiza nelsoni; assembly: GCF_027579445.1. NCBI lineage: Eukaryota > Metazoa > Chordata > Aves > Passeriformes > Passerellidae > Ammospiza > Ammospiza nelsoni. Next base: position 25,220,500 of record NC_080639.1, read on the forward strand.
GACCCAGCTGCAGTAGTAATCAACAGCTGTACACTACCAGGTAGCAGAGGGATTGAATAAGAGTAAGGATAAATATTGCCTGCTGCTCCCACTCAAACTGGTCATCAGAAGCAACAATTACTCAGAGGAACATGAGGATAGTCCCACAGACTTCAAATAATTCTGTGGTTTGATCTTTTTACATGCAAACACCACCAACTATGGGAAACCTTCCGGAACTAATGACAGCTTCAAGAGAAATTCTATTCTGTGGTGTGTAGGAATGGCTTTTCTCCTGGTCTTCCACAGCAAACAGGGATATAAAATGGCATATTCAAATCAGAAGGCAGTGGGGAATTTTAGAAAGCAGGATAGTAACATAAGTAACACAATTCCAAGCCTGAGTTAGCATCAGCAACCACTTCGTTAGAAGGTGGGTGTCCTCACTGAAGAGTCTAAAGAAGCCTGAATCTTCAGAAGTAATCATAGTTTTAATACTTACATTACAAATACTTTGCAAGGAACCACCTTCCTTGGGCGCTGCTGGGTAATTATTTGCTCCTAATGATTGTTCTTGTGAAAGAAAATAGAAGGAGTGAGGAATTTCTTTCCTTCATGCTCTTCATCAGCCTGTCAGCTTTGGACTTCTACTGACTCCTTGTCCTGCTGGAAAAACTGAGACTCATTTAAACTGTCCAGTTCAATAAAATCAGAATTAGATGGTGGCTTTGGAAGAGAAGCTGTCATTTGCTGGACCCTTACAAAGACAGGCACCATCTGAAGGTGTCCTTTAAAAGCTCTTACAAAATAATACTTCTGTTAGTTTTAACTCCAGGCCACTGCAGAGTACTCCCCTAGCTTTCTCTCTCTGCTTCATTCTGGAGTCTGGTTCATCTACCACATGCAGTTTTTGCACAGCCTGAACTTGCTTGCTAGAGGTCAAACACTGATGCTTTTATTTCTGCCTCACCCCTCCCGACTGAAGAAAGAATAAATATTTGCTTAAAATTAAGCCCATTTTGGTCTGGAACTTCAGCAACAAAACAGTTTGGATACTCTGCAAAAGAGGAAAGCATCCAGCATGCTTTGCCTTCCCCCTCCCCATCACCCTGGGATTCCAAAAAGACTCAAAGTATTTTGCACAATATTTGAAAATAAATATTGCTCATCTTTGAGCTGATAGTTTGGAGCCCAGACTGGCTCAGGATTTATAATGGAAAGAGTGATGCAAGCTTAACGCTATGTGATCCATGTGTTGCTACCATCCAACAACCAGCTCCTGTCCAGTCTCCTTCTTGCATGAACAGTCTTTTTCTTCTAAAATATCCCAAGGTTCCAAGACACTGTTCTGATTAACTCCTTCCTGAAGAGTTTGGACCCCAACTGTGGTGAGTTATTCTGCCTGGAATAGTAACAGATAATATTTTATTATCATTATTCGTTAGATTCCCTCTTCTCAGAAAGAGCTTGCCTTTTTTCCTAGTGCAAATACATTTCTTGAGATCCAGCTAAGACTGGGAAAAGGATCCAGGGAGACAAATTATGGTGTACCGTTATTAATTTGGAGGTGGAGGAAGACAGAGAAAAGTCATCCATCACTCCCAGCCCTTTCTAAAGAGAGCCATCATGACTTGCCCACAGGCCTAATAATCTTCATCACTTTGAAAGGAAAACATCCCACAAGGAAAAGTCAGGGAAGCTGGAGCTATTGAACAAGCTGATCTATAAAGATAATTCGTTCCATGTTTCTTCAGTCCTGACTTGCTCAATGGTTTGACTCATGAGAGCAGGATAATGCCAAGGTGTTATGGAATGGAAGTGCAGCTCCCTGCAGATAGGGACTTGGCTGGAGCTTGAGCAATTACCTAAGATGAGCATCCTGCAACTGAACACAAAGCTTCCCACAGAATCCTGCTCCAGTGATCAGATCCATCTGAGGCTCTCCCTGCCCCTGGCCTGTGGCCTCACAATAGACCATGTGAGTACACGTGAACCACATGAGGAGAGAGACAACAGGGTGAGAAATGCCCCAGTGCAAGCCTCTCCTTGCTCCCCTCTCTACTCTCCACCATCCCACCTTGAGATGAACCAGTGGTTTTCCTACAGCACAGCTGACTGAGACGGTTGGGGAGAATAAAGGGAAGAAGGAGAAAGACAAGCCCAGTTCCAGGGAGCAGGTGGAGCCTGGTGTCATGCTCAGCCAGGCACATGACAGTGTTGATGTATGTATGTATGTATGTATGTATGTATGTATGTATGTATGTATGTATGTGTGTGTGTGTGTGTGTGTATGTATGTATGTGTATGTATGTATGTATGTATGTGTGTGTGTGTGTGTGTATGTATGTGTGTATGTATGTATGTATGTGTGTGTATGTGTGTATGTATGTATGTATCTGTGTGTGTGTGTGTGTGTGTGTGTATGTATGTGTTGCCTTTTATAAATAGCTACCAGCAGATGTTCAGCCAGCAAGTGGCTGTGCTGGTTGAAGCCATTACAGCTTGCAGATGCTCAGCACAGCCCTCCAGCCAAAGATTACCTCTCCTGGAGCTCTGCTGGCAGTCAGCTCTGCTGCAAGCAAAAGTCATATGGATTAGCTCATAGCACCTGGGTCAGCTGCTTGAGCAGTGCCGGCTGACTCTGCCCCAGGGCAGATAAGGGACTGCTCACATCATTCTTTTGCTTGGTAGCAACCAGAGGCCCAACATGGTCCAGGTCACACAACAAGGTGTGGAGGAGGGTGCCTTGGTCTGACCCCCGTGTGCCTTTGGAAAGGCATGTCCATTTTTCGTGTGCTCAGAAAGAAAGTTGTGTGACAAAAAGCTAGAACAGGTGGCCAGGAGATTTTGTTTCTGAGCTCCTCTAACATTATTTCTTCCCTCTCCTTTTTTTCTCTGGCTGGTAATTCTTGTGCCCTGGTTTTTGACTTGTGCAGCTTCTAACACAATGGAAGACCACCTGTATATCAATTCCTGACTAAAACTGTCCAGCTAAAAGGAAGGTGAGCAGGCACTTCTGCAGAGAGGTCACTTGGAGTTAACCTTTATCTTGTGCATGTAGAACATGTCACAGCTGGACCAAACCTTATTCAGCACTTTTAACAGCTTCCATGGTATAGCAGAGCAGAGCAGCTTGGCCATACTCCCCCATTTCTTTTCCATGTCTTACACATGCAGCATTCACACACATGTAAGCAGTGATGTGAACATATGCTGTGCTGGCACGTGTATGGTAAGATACACAGATGTGGGGAAACATATGCTGATTTACATAAACCCTGCAGAGTGCCAGAGCACAGGGAGAACCCCCTCCAAAAAATTGAACTGACAAGCTAGGAAAACTGCAAGCTGGGAGGTATCTTGTGTTTTCTCTCCCTTTTTGTTTTTTGGCCTTTTAAGCCTACAGCAAAGTTGGTATTATTTACCCTCTGGCTGGACTCAGATAACAACAATACAACTCCTGATTCCCAGCCTCAGCAGTACCATTTGTGCTTTTTAAAAACCTGGAATCCAAATTTAATTAGCACAAAAATTAAAATGAAAATAAACCTGAAGACAACTGAACTCTGGGTCACAAAAGCAGAAAGCTGATTGACATCTGAGGAGGATGAGGAGTTAAATGATGCAATCAGCTTCCTGCTGATTCCTCCATTCACCTACGGAGAGGGGGGGTTGATTTACAAGTATGATATCAGTATGGATGCTCAGGCCAAAGCAAAATACAAACTTGCAGACACACAGGAGAGAGATCCTGATGAATTCCCTGGGAGAGAGCTTGGGAGCTATAGCCAAGCCTCACAAAGAAGTGAGCTCCTGACATGCATCCAAGAGTTTCAAGCATATTGACTTGCCCAGTGCTGTATTTGCAAGCTGGAGCTCTTCTGTGAGATATCAGTTGCTACCTCAAAGCCTTGAGAAAACCTCAAGTGACTCAAACTGTCCTTGAAGATGAATATATGTGTAGAATAATTGCTCCACTTTGACACATGAAACAGCATTTTGTCAAGGCATGTGACAGAAGGAGGACTGGGCTGCTAAGAAAAATAGAAAGAAATGGATTTTAATAGATCCCATGAGCCAGCACATGTTGGCTCACTTACATGGCTTCTCTCCCTGTGGGCGACTCTGCATAGTCACACCTCTGCTTGACCCACAGACTAAAGGAACAGGAAATACCATTGTGTCAGATACAGACAGGTGGATTTTCCTGCCATGAGCGTTGTCCACTGGCTCACAGATGCTCCCCTGCTGTCACAGCTGTGTGAAGCATGAGGCAGCCTGGGGCACCCTTGTGTGCACACAGGATCCCTCCTGCTCAGTGTGTCTTCCACACACAGGATAGATACTCCACCAGAAAGAAAACAACTGCACAGATATTCTGCTGCAGGTTTGTGATCTCCTGATGATCCTTGCTCCTGAAAGCTCTTCCATTGCTGGAAATCTAATAAATAAAAAGAAATCCAGGATTACTATGAAACCACCTTCTGAAGGACATCAAGTCAGCATTCCCATCTTCATGGGAAACCTTTCCATTCAACCTCAAAAAGGGAGAAGAACTGGGATTAGCAGTCCAGGGAAGTGAGGAAGAAGAAACAAAGCAATGAGCAGCAGAGCACCTGTCCCAAATGCATTTCCCAGGGACCTGCATCCATTGCACTATTTAAGCATGAGCCCCTTGGAGGAGAAAAGGTGTCCAGGCTGTGGACACATATTCTTGATGTTGAACCACCCAGCAGCAGAGCTGCTTGAGTAAAAGTTCTCCAAACTTCTTTGATTAAAACAAAAATGAGGTCTTTCGTTCCAACAAAAAATGAAGACCTTGTTATTTAAGTAGTTTTCTAATCCAGCTCCTTGTGGCTGAAATGAGTAAGGGAACATACAATGGGAGAAGCTGTTAGCAGTAGAGGTGTGACAAGTACAAGGGGTAGAGATTTCTCCCATCAGCACAGCTGCTGGCAGAGGGGACATCTGTCTGTACCATTAGTCTCTATTGGGATTGTCAGTGGGATGCTGTGGGGAGGAAGCAGTGCACTCTGAAAACCAGAAACTAGTACATTATCTAATGTGTCTTCTAGTGTAGTACTATACAAGGCATAATTTTTAGCCTGAAATTCTCTCATAGAGCATATTTACCTCTCCTTCAGAAGAAGAGAACACAAAAGAATTTGGGGACTTATGGTTGAATTGAGGACAAGCTTTTAAGATAGTCTTAACTTCATGGAGTCTCAGATTTTGGCCTTGGAGGGCCATCTGCCCTCCCGGAACTGGATTTAAAGTAGATTTCAGCACATATAAAACGTTGCCCCCTGCCCCCTGCCCCCTGCCTCAACCCTCCCGGTGACAGCTGCAGGAGAGGGGATCTGTCTGTGCCATGGCACGTAGCATTGACGTGGCTGTCCCAGCCCAGCCTGCCAGCTCAGAAGGAGAACTGGGTTTGTGGTGAAGATGGGCATCTGCTGACTCTCTGCACGAGTGCTGGAGCCTGGCCCTGGGGGATCCGCCAGTGTCTTCCTCTGTAGCTGTTCTCTGAGAATGAAACGAAGCTGCTGGAGCTATCAGCCTAGTTCCTTTCATGAGCAATAAATTCACAGTGAAAGCAGCAGAAACAAAGCTCTCCTAAATCTGTTCTACTTTTCAATCTAAAAAAAAAAGAGAAAAAGAAAGAGGAGGGTTAGCTTAAGGATTTCTTCTGGATCTTCTCTGTAAGGATAGGAAAATGCTCTGAAATCATGCTTCCTAGAGATGCAGAGCTTGGAGTCCACAGAAAGGCTGCAGACCCCAAAGAATAGCAGATTATACAATCAAACGAGCTGTTAATGGCAGTCATTCACGTTTATTTTAGCTGGAAGTTCCTCACAGTTCAGGACCTTCAGGGGTTTGCCTCAAATCACCCTCCTTGCCTCTACATGGGAGAGGAGGCTGAAGTACTGAATTCATGCTGGAACTGTGCACAGCTGCTTTGTGGAGTTTTTTACAAACAGCAAATCGGTTGCTCCAGATCTGGAGCACAGCACAGGTTTCCTGAAGTCCAGATCACGACATAACTGTCAGCTTCTCCCCCCATCTGATGTGAGTGCACAAGTCCAGCTGCAATCATGCAGTGCTGTGCCCCGGCCACTTCTGTTCCGAAGGAACAATGGGGTTTTACACTGTCAGGCACATGAATCCAGCCAATCCAGCTACTTCGAGACCAGGCAGTCTGTCCCCCTGGTATTGCCTGTTGCTCTGTGAACTTACTGCCTTAATTAGGACTTGTTCAGAAATCTCTGGCTTGCCTCTCGTTGCTGGGTGGAGACATGCCGTGAGCAAGGGCTTTTTTTGGGTTTGAGTTTTTCCCCTCTTTCATTCCAGCAAAATTACAACAATGACTGTTTCATGTTGTTCCATGGGGCTTCCCTTTGTAAAGAAAACTCATCGGCTTTGCTAATATAATCACTCAGTGATGCCATGTCAAAATGTGATTAAATGAATAACCACAGTCTTTTCAACACATCTCTGTGCAAACAGATGTTTAGAAAGAATGCAATATGTTGCAGGGGAAAAAAAGTCAGCAAGCAATAATGTCTGAACAGTTGGGGCCTGGAGTGTCATGCTATGGGTATGGCCATTGCAGCTGATGGGGATAAATGGAGATAAAATTTCTTCCTGAAAATTCCAAGTTGTCAGCATCATTAACTCTCAGATCCTGACCAATTTCCATCTCACGGCCACCTCCCCACCCCTCCTACAGTAGTGACGTCCCTTTCAGTTTGTGGGTTATTTTATGGGTGTTCCAGCCAAGGCACTGATTATTAGAAATGTCCAAGAGGCCTTGTCAGAGGTGAACTATTTTACTGCCGTCACGATTCATGCTCCTCTTAGGAGAAATCCACAGAACCATGTCTGGAAATCATGAACCTGTAGTTGCTGTAGAGGCACCAGGCTTCAGAGCTTCTCAGTGTTGCTGGCAAAATAGCCATCATGAGCCACTCTATAGGAAGGACTGGAATATTTAATACAGGAATTTTATCTTTTCTGTACAAAGGATTTAAGACACAGAACCAACAAAAGAGAAAAAAAAGAGGACATTAACTACAATTCAGTCCATCTAACGCAGCTAGTTCTGTGGCCTTGATGTCAGAAGTATATGAGCATTTTTGAATGTTTGTAGGATATTTCTCCTCTTAGTACTCATTGCTGTTAATTGCCCATTTTACAGAGGACAGTTAAAGTACAGCTCTCATATTTTGGTGTTTCTTCCTACCCTAATTTTAGATATCTACAAGGGACATATGAAGTCCAAGATATCAGAGGTATCCAAGATACTAGGTATCCAAACTTGTTTGGAAGGACTGGAGAGAAATCAATATTAGAATGTGATTCCCTTGTCTAACCATAGGTGTTTAACCTTTTCCCTGGGCATTCCCCCATTGGCCCTGTCATGATTTTTACATCTTCTTGTTAATGTATCCTCCTGTTCAAGGAGCTGATATTTCCTAAATGAGATGTGGGACTCCTTTGCTATAGTACTTCCTAGCATAAAAACAAATGGATACTGTGTTAAGGACATAAGTATCCTTTGGGATGCCTGGCATTCTAGACATATAAAATAATGGTGAGGATGATTACTAATGAACCAGAGGAAGTTCTAGGAAAGAAAGTTACGACAAAAGGGTGTTTGCTTATTCCCAGCTGAGCTCCCACAGGGTCAAAGTATCACACCCATTAATCCCTGGTGTGTTCACGTGTCTTTACATTAGTGTAGAAAAAAGATAAGGTGGTGCCAATATTTCCATTATGCTGCTTCATTTGCAGTTTTGAAAGTCAGCCATAAACAAAAGCACCCTGGAAGACTTTTTGGCAGATGGCATCCTGACTCGTGAGTGACTCCAGTTGATTTTGATTTCCATTTATATTTTCTGACATTTTTTTTCTTAAAAAGAAAACAAGAAAATTGCTTCAGATAAACACAAAACCCAAGGCACTATGACACAAAAGCATTACTATGGGCTACAAGACCTCTTAGCAGGAGAGAAAAATAATGATGTGCAAATATCTGAAGATCATCCAAGAAGAAAGATCAGTCATTCAGGGAGGTCCAGGGTGGAGGGGGGCTAACGCAAGACACAGAGATTTAAGAGCAGTGGGTTAAGGCTAAGCAAAGAAAAATTAGCTTGAGGAAAACTTTCCTAAAAGTGGACTAGCCTCCCAAGGCAGGAGATGGAAACCTGATTGTTTGAGTCACGCAGCCCTGCGCTGGCCCTGTGTCTGAAGGACTGCTGTGGTGAGCTATTCTGCATGGGCAGGGAGAAGTCCGCGTACCTTGGAGATTTCTGTTCCCCACTTGGATGACTCACTTCAAAGTGCAGGATGAATTTTAAGCTGATGGGTTAAACTGAGCAATGCTGGCCAGGATAAATGTCTCTGCTAGGAGGGGAAGACTTCATTGCTTAGATAGTGCTAAAGTTTCACCTGCTCCAAAAGCATACCAGAAATCATCAGTTAAGCCATCTTCACCCGTCAGCACAAAAGAAGCACAGAATACATTATCTTCCCTTCCTACAATCCTGGCAGCTGATGAATGTTTATGGTGTGGAAGAGATTGTTTGTTTGAAGACATAAATTTTTTAGGAATGGAGGAGAAGAAGAGGGTTCAGTGCCTGGAAAGACTGGGGGTACAACTTTTAACAGTCCCATACAGAACTGTAAGCATTTCAAAAAGCTTCTCCATTCAGGAAACTGAGTCACACCTGAAGCTCTCCCTTTCTCTCTCCTTGTAGTTGCCATTTGTGTTGTTCTAGAGAGGAATTTTCTCCAGCTTAGGTGAATCCTATCTACCCTTAAGCTGGTACCTCACAGAACTTCTCTTGTCTATTTGATCCAAGCCTGATTCTACTCCTCCCCTGAGACATTTTCCTGGTGCAAAGCAGAGCCTCCTTTTCTTTGAAGGCTCTGCTATAACTCAGCCAGTATGAAAATGGATGCCAGTACAGGACCCTCACTTTCACCTTTCCTTTTCACTAACAGTTTTTTGGAGGGCATCTCTCCAGCTGCTGCCTTCCTCCTCTGCTGCTGGTAACCAATGGAAACAATTGCTCATGCTTGCACTGAGTGGACGCTCTTATTAATTCCAGCTCTAAACACAGAAATTGCACATTCTTTCGGAAAATGGGCCTGATTCCAATCACTCATCTCAGTTACCCCTTTGGGGTCTGAATGAGATCAGGGTGCACTTACATTGGAACGTGCTCTGTTTTACACCAGAGCGTAGGACCCTGGTAAGGCACTAAACACCTTGTTAGGCCAGTGGGCATCTCCAGAGAATCGGCCATGGGTAGGGAAGGCAGGGGAGTCAGGGCAGGGCTGTTGCAGGGCAGGCTGGAAGGCTGGGCTCTCAAACACCCTATCCTTGAACAGAAACCAAAGTGGGAATCTGGGGTATTCCACATGCAGGACTGAGTTCAAGGGTGACACGGCTCAGAGAGGTTTATCCAGGCCTTCTCTGAAATCTGACACAAACTTGGCCTGTTTGTTTCCATGAGGAGAGCATCTGCACGCCTTTTTGCAAATCTCCCAGCAACAATGATATAAATAAAACCCTAGACTACAGGGCTGTCCTGACAACTTGTCCTGCCCTTTCTTACAAGGGGGGCTTATTCCATGAAAGACTACAATCTACACTAAATTTTTCTGTGTCTATTTTTTTTTTTTTTTTTTAATTCTTGGAAAGGAATCAGGAAAAGCTCTACCAAGGTAACGATTAATGCAAGGAATCACATCCTCACATATTGAATAAATAAATATAAGCTAATATAAATAGAAAAAAACTCTTGGAATTTGTCAGTCCGTGGTCTTATTATCTAGAGCTCCAGAGCCAAAGTTGCAGACTATGGTTTACAGATGCTATTCCCCTCTTTCCCTCTCTGCCTCCTCTTCCTTTTGCTTTTTTTGCTTGCTTTTTCATTTCCCTACCCACTCCACCCTCCCTCCCCGCTCAAGGCAGCTCAGAGGAGGTTGTGGCTCCCTTGCTAGGAATTGCTCCTCTGACACAAACTTTGCTTCCCTTTTCAAATGAGTTTGGCAAATGTTAGTGAAAAGGTTGCTAGTAAATATTCTTTGAAAACATTATAGGTTTCTGAGGGTGCATGAAAACTGTTCAGGCTGTAGTTCACAGAACTTCTGCCCCAACAGAGACTTGGGAAATTCTTCACTTTTTTGTCCCAACTATTCCTCTGTTCACATGAGGCTTGAAAAGTTCTACACACAAAAAGAGAAAGGAAAAAGAAGGGCAAAAATAATCTAAAAGGGACACATATTTTTGTCCCTTTTTTTAATCTGGTGATCTGAGCTTAGAGGAAGTTACAGCCAAGTCTTCCTAGTTATTTAGGTCCTTAGCTCTTAGGGTCAAGGAGATGAGAGATTTTGTTTGAGATCCTTGATAAATGGTTTCAAGGAGACCTTTCTACATGGTATATTTTGTTTTGGTTTTTTTGGTTTGTTTTTTTTTTTTTTTTTTTTTTTTTTTTTAATTATTATTATTTGTAGCCTCAAATCACATCTTTAATTTGTTTGAAGTATCTTTTCTTTAATTTTCAAATGGTACCAATCCTTCTTGTGTGAATTTGGGACTACTCAGAGTCTTCACTGAGATCTCAAATCTGAAGATAAGTGGGGGTATTTTTCAGTCCATGGCTGTTCTCTGGGTCAGACCTCCAGATTTGGATCAGTGCTGTAGAAGCAGAAGTCTCTGTGGCAGCCATCAGTACTGAAAAAAATTAATTTTAAATTCCCAGCTCTATAGTCTTTCTTGTTTACTCCATGGGAACTAGGAAGGGAGAAGCTGGTGAACTTGTTCCTGCTTTAGGAATTCATGAGGTTGAATTTGTGTGGCAAAATCTGTGTTTTTTCATTATCAGAAAATTTTCCTCTGGATAACATTAATTCTCCATAATTAGTCACTAAAAATATAAAAATATTTCCCACAAGCAACTATTGTTCAGCAAAGAAATATTAACCAAAAGCTCTTCTATATCAGATGTTTTCATTGCATTCCTCTCCCTTCTTTGCTCCTTTGTGAGTTGCACTTTGATAAGAAAGACCTTTGCTTGTCAGTCCCTCCAGGATCCCACATGAAATGAGCATGATAGGTGTCATCTCCCTGCCCAGCTCCCTCCTTTCTGGGCCAATGGTCAGGGTCACAGAAAACTCCCAGGGCACTTGGCAATCTCCTGTTGGACATTTCATCTGGGAAGACATGAGAACCACTGGCCAAAGCTGCAAAAAACTTTGAGCCCGTTTCAAGGTTTGAAGGGGAAGCAAAACAAAAATAAAATAAAAAAACTTCTGTGCTAATTCCCAATGTTTCTGCTGACTCAGCATCCAGACAACTGGAAATTTCTCCTTGACTTGGAGCAATGTGTCCAAAAAGAAAGCCTGGACCTGGCCACATTTCTGTGTTTAAAAAAGTTTGTAACCAGACCTCCACTTTACTGTTGGCCTGAAGCCAGTACTCACAAAGTGGAATGAAACCTCTCTTTGATTATTTAGTACAGCCCAGAAACTAGAGCAAAGCTGATCACAGCCATGGATTTGGATGGGAATATTAGGGGACAAAGAGTACACCCCACACTGTGCAATAATGCCAAGGGGCAGCAAATAACACTGCAGAGTCATAATTATCCACATTCCCAAGGTTCTGCTTCAACCAGGGACTTCTCTTGCTGCTCCTCACAAATCAATCAGGGTGTCCAAGTAAGACACGAGTCTCCCCAAATTCTGGTGTGAAGCTGTGGATTCAGCATAACTCTGCTCATACTTCAAGCTCCAGGAGATTTCCATGTCAGTAGTTTTGCTAATTCAGTCCTTTTTCTACACTTTCCTCACAGCCCTCTCCCATAAGTACTTCATCTGCTGGAGCTGGCCACATAATCAATTTACCATCCCCGGGCTTGGCTGACTTTGATAAAGAGGATTTAGGGGGTTAATTTGAGCCCTCATATTTTTGAGGGGATGCTATACTTAGGAAACTTTCTGTGGTGCACTTCAGCATGGATTAGTTGTTCTACTTCCCATAAAACCTTATGTCTGCCAGCTTGCCTAGGATTAGAACTAAAATGGAGTGTGTAGATCCCATTGCCACAAATAGAGCTTCTGCACTAGGGCTGCTTTGCTTGGGATATGAGCCAAAGTTATAAATATTGAGAGCCTGATTTTTCAGTCCACCACAGTTGCGATGTGGTGTGTGCATATATATATATATATATGTATGAGTGTACATATATATACATACATAGATACGTGCTTATGTGTGTGACGCTTCACACCCATGGCCACTCTGAATGCATTTAAGCAAACTTTTCATGCTGTCCTTGGAAACTTCATAGGACAGGATCATACTACTGTTAGTGAAGTTTTGGAACACAAATTAAATTAGAATTTTTGTCCTCAGTGAGACAGGTTAGGTGTTTTTAACTCTCAAAGGACACATGTCTTTGTGGTTGCTTTGTGTGACATTCAAAAGGAAAGATCATCCAGAGACCTGCACCAAAAGGGAGGCTCTTCTATTTTACAGTTTCAGGTTATATTTCTAACACTGCATAACTGTGCTGTCTGCTTTCCCTGGGAGTGGCTGTTCCTTGGGAATACAGAAGGAAAATGTCAGAGTCAGACAAGTTAGCTTGTTATGTGATGCCTGTTGTCTCTTCCTCTGGCTTGTTTGTAGACCTTGATTAAATCTTGAAAGAAGCGCGGCTGTTTCTGGTACTAACTGCCAACCTCCTCTCTAAATGAGCAAAATTAATTCTCCGTGTTGGTTATGTTGCCACTCATGAAAGATGGTGAATGGGCTGTTTGCCAGCAAAGGTCCACAGGCAGGGAAGGCTGCTGGTGCAAACACTCAGCAGCATGTCCTGGAGAAGTGAAGAGCCATCAGGGCTTTGTGGTGCTGCTGGCCAGGGGCTGACCATGATCTGGATACCTCAGCTGGAAAATGGTCCTGAGGGAATCACTGTGGAAGGCAGGAAAGGGAGGACTAGCAGAGAGAAGTTCAAAACCTCTATTTCTGACACTCTCCGAACCTGGTGGCTACTCCTAATGGTTGCAGGAGCTGCACAGACACGTGGGTGCTGCTGAGAAGCTTAGAATTAGAATTACATCCTCATGTCTCTAGATTCCCACTGTCCTGAACAAGATCATGATGCAAAAGCACCTTCACCCTCCTGTTTTTGCAGGCTTGAAAGAAATGAAATGGAGACAACCCATGTGAAGGAGCACCCAAAGAGCACCTCAAAAGCTGCTACAGGCAGAGGCAGAGAAAATCCTCTCCTTGTCCAGCTCAATCTTGCCTTCTCTTGCAGACTGTGGTAGTTCAAAAGCCCTGCTGCTGCAGAATCCCAGGCACAGGTGGAAGGGCACTAAGAAATTTTTTTTTTCCATTATAAAGCTATGGTGGTAACACCTAAAAATCCCAGCCCAGTTTCTGAAGGTCCCTATGAGGGTATTCTGTAGATGGGTCAAAGGAAAAACAGCTATGACACTAAAAGTTTTTTGAATTTGAAAGAATATCCCATGCATCTGTATTAAATCTGCCCACTTCTTGCTGTGTGGGTCATCCTCATGCCAAGTTTTCCTTGTAATTCAGGAGCAAAAAATATACTCCAGGCTTGGTGCCATGCAGTGAAAACACATGTCTTGTCTGTACATAATTGTACAGAAACTGGAGCCTTTTATTTTTCATGAGAACAGGCCCATGACAATCAAATCCTGTCTTTCTGAAACACTTATCTGGCATCTTGTCACATAGTTTCTGTGGATTTCATATGTCTGATTTAACTATCCCCAAACTCCTGCAAGGCTGGGAGGTACTGCTGGCTTTTTGAACCGATGAATTCTTCCCTATATATATATATATATATGCACATATATATATATATATATATGTTAATTTCCTTCAAAAATGCTTAGCAATTTCAACTAACATCACTCATATTGAATTTCTTAGGTTAAGAACTAAATTGTTCTGACATCTCAAAAAATTATTCATGTTTTTGTTTTGAAACATTACATATATGTATGTATATTTAACTTTTTAAAAATAGAGATAATACTTTTCTCCCCACCTTTTTGAGCCATGAATATTAAACAAAAAGGCTTTTTTTGGACTAGCTGGAGCATTTATATTTGACTTCCCAATAAAACAAACAGCTTTTTGTTATTGATGCTTTACTGGATATGTTTCAGATGAACCTCAGTCTACATATTTTTACTGTATCTTGGCTTTTAAATCAAAACATTTTTTCATCCTGTTATCACCTATTATATCAACTAAGCTTGTGGCATATGTGATTTAAATTCCTTGCTGAAGGTCACACAGGGGACTGGTGACAGAGAGCTGCACAGAGTTCCCTCAGTCCTGGGGTGCTGCAGAAAGGAGCATGAACTGGGACTTACCTTCATTTCAAAGCTTTCTCCAAAGATCTTTTCACTCTGCAAGGCAAGTGAAATTCTTTTCAGAACCTACCCAAAGAAACTGGACTATCATAATCGGTGCCAAGGATTTTTTTTCTTTCTTTTTTCTTTTCTGGGAAATTATCTTTCACACATACTTTCCCTCCCTCTCCCCTCCCCCACATATTTTCAGTTTCTGCTTTTTTTCAGTGCATATCTGGAAGATTTCTCATTTGAAAAGCAGATTTTCTCTTCTGTTAGGAATGGGTAGTGGTCTGGCAGGCTTGGCCTTGCCATCTGCCCTGTCAGTGGAAGCTCTTGCGCTCCAGCTTAAGCCACGGAGACGACCTTCTGCCACCCTCTCCTTCCTTTAGTGTCAGATCTGGGGGCTGTTACTGCACATAAAGCAGGCAGGCCTAGCTGCAGGTCTGTTATGATGGATTCATGGTGGGATATTGTAATTAAATCCCAAACCCATAGAAGTCAGGAACCTAAGTGCTCTCCATGAACCCACATTCCTTGCTGTGACTGGACCCAGTGCAGCTGCTGATGGCAGGAGACCCTGCCTCCACATCGTAGCTGCTCTGCTTCAGTGGCCTGAGCAACCAATCCCCTGCTGAATTTTCCCATCCTGTGGAGGGAAATTAAATTCTTTGTCAGGGCTGGGAAATCCCCAGAATGGCCTAAAACCATGTTCTTCAGAACGCCGCTGACACTGTGCAGCAAAGCGCTCTGTTCATGCCTGTGCGTGCACACGCACAGAGCGCTCTGCTGCTCAGCCCTCCCGGGGGGAGCCCTGAGAGTTTATTTCACAGTAACTCTCACGCTGGTGGTTACAAAATGGCTCTCCCAGACCCTCTCAGGCATTCGATCCTCCTTCTGGACTAATGCCAGCGCCCTCCAAAAGCAGCAAGAGATACTAATGTCCTTGGTCAAAAACCTTCCCCAGTTTGCTCATTGCAGCTCCCAGCTGGACATAGCAAGTCAGCTGGGAGGGCCAGTAACATAACTCACCTCCTCTCCCAAGTACTTAAGGGAAGATTTGCATGCTTTGGTCAGAAGGTGGTGATTCTCTAATGGTCTGCCCTCTCGACTTAACAGGCCACCCCCATCAGGCACTCCAGGGGTCTGGATGACATAGGGATTTGGGAAAATTCATGGATGACCCTGGCTTCTCAGCAGGGTGGAGCTGGGTTGCCAGGTGACCTGATGCTGATCCCCTCAGGTGGGCTCCCTGGCTTTGCACAAGCTCTCAGGAAGGGCTGAAAGCTGCTCTGCTCCTCTGTCAAACACTGCACACAGCCCTAACACAGCTCCTGCTTGCAAGCCCTGCTGCCTCCCTCCCCATTCCTCTCCTGGTGCACCAGGAAGGTGCAAGCACAAGAGGTGGGTGCTGACTGCAGTCAGTGCTGTTTGCTGCCCAGTTTGTGAGCTGGTGTGAGGGAGGTGTCTGAGGAACACTAAATCACCTCTCTGGGCTAACAAACAGGTGGGACCCAGGTGGGCCTTCAAGCCACATGACAGTGCCTTGAAGTTTTCTGCAGAAATTTGGGGACCAGGGCCCTGTGCACCACTGGTTTTGACTGGCAAAAGGATTTCAGATGCTCTGACAGTTTCAATAAGAAGTTTCAGGCTTCACAAAATACCATTGCCCATAAATTCTGGCCTTCTCTAATTTGGCACAGCTTTCCCTGTACCAGTCATCTTGCAGAACTCTACTGGTTTTCTTCTGGTTGTGTGCCCTGAAAAAAGGATTTGGGGAGGCAGTTGTGAATGGGATTGATCTGAGAAGAGGCAGCGTGATGGGGAGCAGGTTGGTGTTTCAGCAGATACATGGGATAAAGCCTCCCTCAGTGAAAGGCAGACTGGGAAGCAATGCTGTGTGCATCCTCAAGGTGAATGGAAGTGCTTTCTCAGCTGTGCTCACCTGGATGTTTCCTTAAGATCCAGTTGAGGTGAGAGCCAAAGTTTAATGAGGAGAGCACGCAGGCTGCCAGCTGGGTCAGGAACTGTTCCCATGGTCACACGGAGTTTACACGACAAAGCAAGAGACACACATTTGCTGCAAATGTCAGAACAGGAAACAAGTTAAACTGGGAAGGAGAGGGGGAGAAAAGAAGCGGCAGGAAAGAGGCTTGGCTTCAGGTTGAGATACCACAACCTCCAAGAGAAAGGTGGTGAACAGGTAGGACCGTGTTTTCCTCTCCAGACTGGAGTTGGGAGAAAAGACATGATGGTGCCTCTGAGGCTGATGCTGGGCATATTTAGGCTTCAAACTCTCTCTGGGGGCAGGTGGAAGCACTTGGTACCTTGCCCAAGCCTGAAGGAGGCTCTTCCGTAAGCACTGGCACAGAATGCTGCTTTTCTTGTGATGGGGATACAGAACCTCAGAGTAGATGGCAGTGTGCTGTTTTGTCCAAGTCATGCAGGAAGTGGACCTTCAATGAGAATTGCCAATTTTTCTAAATGCCTCCTAAGCCACTAAAAAGCCCCATTTTAACATGAAGGTTGTGCTGTCCAGCCCTGAGCCCTGAGCTGCTCCATCCTGATTCATGTCACCAAAGATGCTTGTACTGATGCATCTCGGTTTCTTCACTTCCCTCTGGAGTCCTGCCTTCCCCGGGGATTTCTCCTGCGTCCGCAGTGAAGTTTCAAGGACTCACCTGCCCTCTGGCCCAGAGGTTTGGACACCTGCCTGCAGCGCTGGGAGGCGCTGGCCGGGATTTCCCCAGCAGCCCACAGCCGTCAGGTGCCCAGACTACCCACAAGCGAGGAGTGCCCCAGTTCCTCAGGCTCCCTTCAAATCCTCCGTGAAGAAGCCAAAGGCTGCCCAGACCAGGTGTTCTGCTGGTTCCAGAACCACCAAATCCAACTCCCTGTCGCCCGGGGGAATGCAGAAGCCGTTGCTGCCGCTGGCAGCCAGCTGAAAACTGCTGATGTCCCCAGCCTGTCTGCAAATGTGCCTTCCTCTCACTCCCAGACCTTTCCAAACTGGTGGAGTTTGTTGGGTTTTGGTGTGGTTTACACAGATTATTTGGGAAAGTTTCTCACACCAACTTGCCCCTCAAGTTCCCATACAAAAAAAAAAAAATAATCCGAAAAAAAAAAATCCTGGCATGACACTTGCCAGACAATTTCAGCTAAAGTAAAAGCCAGTAACTGGTGCTTTTTTTTTTTTTTTTTTTTTTTTTTTTTTTTTTTTAATGTGGTTGTTTTAATTTAAAAAAAGATAAATACATTCAAAGGCACCAGTCCAGGCACTGGTTTTAATTTCTGGGAGGAGAAAAAAAGCATCTGAAATCACTACCAGTGTTTTTTCTTCCCTGAGACTTGTAACTTAAAGTGAGCAAAAATGATTGCATTTTTTGACAATGAGCAGCACAATATCCTCCAGGTGTTCAGAACAAGAACCTTTCTGGACCATCCTCAACTAAGATCCCTGCTTGCAGCTGGGATTTTTGTGCTAAGAAATATCTAATGAGTAAATTACACCTTCTCCACACTGCCAGCCACTGCTATCGTGTTATTTTAATATGAGATTTCCACTGAAAGTAGGTAGAAATGAGTTCTGGACAAAGACACAGAAATTCCCTTGAGAGTCAATATTTGAGCTTTGAAAGAGAAGACTCATAAAGAAACTTTTTGGGTCCATCTCTAATATTAAATAACAGAAACTGCTGACACATAAGGAAGACTTTACACCCCAAACATTTGGCCCAGAATGTTTTCTTTTTCTGTTTAATTGTAATTTTTCTATTTCACCATTTTAAAGTTGTTTGCAGCTGATACATCTCTGCCAGTAAGTGAGTGCAGACTGAGTCACTGTTTTATATAGATCTGTCCATAAAGTCATGGAACTGACTTCTGAATTTTCTTGCCAAAGAGAAGAAAAGTTCAGGGAAGGGTAGGAGGAGCTGACAAAGGAAAGGGCAGATGACTCTACAATCTTCCTGACCCCTTTGCTGAAACTTTGTGCTGACAGCCTGTTTTTTACAAGATTGACTGGATGGTTGATTGTGTGGAGATGCTGGGAGGACTGTTCCTGACTGGGCTGTAACAAATGGAGGTTTACAATGGGCATGCATTGGGTGAAGTACCAGAATGAAAGCTTCAGTCAGTTTTGCCAGTTTGGGATAGAGAGGACTGGATTCTGTAGGTGTACAGCCAAGTGTCTGTCCTTTGCCTGCTTGTTGTGCTCCATTTCCAGACACAGCCACTGAAGAAACTGCACCATGTCTAATGACGAGCCAGTATCTAACTGCTCTTTAAATCAGGACTCTCAGAAACTGAAGAATTTCCTAGAATTTCACAGCAAGGAATGAAGCAGATGTATTTCTGGGCTTTGTAGCTCTGGCCACCTGCAACTCTTGGGCTTTGCCACTTGTTGGCTCAGAGAGGAGGGGAGCCTGCTAAGGAACACAGCATTCCATCCAAGCTTGGCCCCAAAGTGGGAGGTATCCAGCTCTCACAGTAAAATTTAGGTCCATTTCAGAGGAAGGTTTGTTCAACTGCAATACAGCATATGTTTGGCTGGCTGGATTGAAGTCCATGGAGGTAAAAAGCAAGGCAGAAATGCCAGTAATTTTGACTATGCCAGAGATGCATTGTGGCCCCAAGAGTCTAAATGTATGCCTGACCAGACAGTTTTGATAAGGACACATCTCTGCAGGAGTTGCAATGTTACAAAATCTTCCAGATATATATTCTCCCGAGCTTTGCAAGGTGTGTTTGTGTCATCAAGAGGAGTTTTAGCAGACTGGTGGGGCATATGGGCAAGACTCCTTTTTGCCCCTCTTTTCTGAATTATTCTGTAGGTTTGGTTGAGGATGTTGTAGTAGGACTCAACTCAGAACATGATCTCATCTGCTCTGGTAAAACAGCTTCCACTTTGTTGACGACTGAAGCACTCTTTCAAATTTAATGGATTTAAGAAAAAGAGCAATAGAGCTGCTGGAGAAACAGCCCTGAAGACTGGGTCTCTGCTGAGACTCTAATCTAGGTAAAAGGGCTGCAGGTACAACTCGGTGAGCTGCAGAGGTTTTGGTTTTTTTTTTGTGAGCTGCCTGTCTGATTACACCTGTGAGGAGGTAGGGAGTGCTCCCTTCTCCCACCAATGCTGCTCCAGGGCTTCAAAGGCTATAGACCCTGCCATCTGCCCACCACTGGAAGGGTCTGGTCCCAGCTGGAAGGCGGCACTCACCACCTGCCTTAGGTGGGTACCAGTAAGTGACATTTGTGCTCTAAGGATTGGGAAGGGTGTGGGCTTGCATGCTGCTGGCCCTTGATGGTTTTCAGGAGGATGCAGGTGGGGATGCACATAGCTGAGCTGGCTTCCCTGGAAGCCACAACACTCAGTGACAGACCTGACACATGCTGTGGGCCTTCTCCTGCCTTCCCATGTCCCCCACTGCTGCTTGTTTGCAAAGTCCTTCACAAGACAGAGGAGGTAGAAATAGACCCAAAACTAAACCTATCTCCCTGTCCTGAAAAGAGAGGGAAGCTTTGCTTTTGTGTTACCAAAGTAACCAAGAAAGCAACCTCCTGACACTGCTGTGTGAGTCCTCAGCTGGTTTTATAGCCTTTTGGCAAGGTCCTTCCAACCAAATGATATTACCAGAGACTGTGAGCAGGAGCCACTCTAATGAGGAAAACTCCTGCTTTCTGCAACTGCTAATGTAATAAGTGGCAATTTTATGGCTAAATCAGAAGACAAAAAACAAGGGAAGAGAGGGAGAAGAAGAAAACCTCTCTATTTTAAAATGCAGCCAAAACCTGCAGGAATCTACTGCTGCCAATTATTTTAACAGCTCCAACCTGTTTCCCCAGCAGAAGGAAAAAAATAAAAATACCCCCTCCAGCCCCTCCTTCCCTGTCCTTTGGGAAGAGAGGGGTTTGGATTAGCTCTTCAGAATGAAAACAAACACATTGAGGCTTTTATAGAGCCAAGCTGTTCCTGCGTCTTGAGAGCAGAGCGAGAAAAGATCTAACAGGTGCTGCGTGATTTTATATGGCAGCGTCACGAGAGGTGCTGGTTCTCACTCGTGAAAGAAGGCTTTCTTTGCCCTTAGGCTGGTACCCTCCTCCATCCCCAGAGCCAGTGGCTTTGGTTTAACAGCCTATGGCGGTTATTTAAGCTCCAGCCAGTGCCAGGAGTCTAAGCTTGTGTCTGTCACGTTCCTTCTGCCCTGCCAAACGTGGGCCTCAGGCTGAGGGACTCCCTTGATGGCTGGTGGGACTCCTGCTCCACCCCAGGCCTCACCATGGGTGCTCCTTGGGGAACATGGGTACACCGGGATCAGGGCTGGAAAACTGGCTTTCCCAAAAACCTCAATCCTTGTCAAGCCCCCAGGCTCAAGTCCTGCAGTCCAGCTCTCCTCCTAGTCCTGGGAGTGAGCTGCTTTCTGTCTCATTACATAGACAGAGCCATGCATCTTGCAGCAGTAAAAAGTTCTTAAATTCCTACGAAGCCTGAGAAACCTTGGGACAACAGTCTTTCTCCACAGTAGATGAGGAAGATCCTGGATAGACAGGGACCAGCCAACAGCAAAGCAGAAAAGTTTTGAAAATCCAGTGACATATAAGTGTAAGCACTGACGACATTTCCAGACAGTCCCCAAGTGAACCCTGCAGGCCTTGGCCCTGCCTTGTGATTTGCTAAGCAAGGAGCTACAGCAGCCTCCACATCCTTTGGAGGAGATATGTGGCCTGTGATCCCATCCCCATGACAGGCAGCTACCAGGCAGAGGTGATGCAATGGGAATGGAGGAGTTCAGAGAACAACTATTGCAGAGGGTCTGCTGAAATAAACGCTTGCACTGAGCCACAGTTGGGACTGACCTTTTATTGTCTTGCTGCTCTTGCCGTAAAAATAACCTCCAAATTAGCCCCAGCTGTTAGCAGGTTTCATCATAAAAATTTTGTTTGGTATTTGAGAGGAAGGAAATCAGCCACTTAAAGTACAATATTGCAATTTTTTTCTCCTTTTTCCCTCTCCTTCACCCCCCACCCCCACATACACACTGATGTCTAGACCTGGTTTTCTCCATTGGACTGGTGAGCTACTGTCAGATAAGACAGCAGACACCATTCCATGAACTTTTTAATTTCTTTTAGGAAGCATTCCCTTCCCCCTTGACACACATTTGCATGCAGACAAGAAGAGGAGCAAATGTGCTGAGGAAAAATTTGAGCTATAAACAAACCTTCAAAGTTTTAGCTGCATTTTTACTTGTCTGGAAATGTGGCAATACCACGCAAGGCGGGCAGTTGTGGTGCAGATCCACCAAGCAGGCTAATGGAGAGCAGATTATCATCTGCATCATATGCAAGCCACTCTGCTGTGCACCCAGATGGATATGGAAAGCCTTTAGCACCTGGCTCTCCAGCAGCCCCAGTCTCCACTTTGGCCACACCATACTTGGGAGGATAGAAAAGCTGTCAGCAAAGACAGGAACATGCCTCTCTGATTAGTCTGGAAATCTGCCATGTTCAGCTTCTCCCTCATGCCTTTTGACCCCAGGAAGGGAGGATGGGGAGGCATGGACTATCTGCTGCTGCAACTTGGTGCCCTGCCAAAAAAATAGGGCATTTTGGGAACTATCTCAAAGATTTCAAGAGGAAACAGGAGGCACTATGGGCTCCTATGGACACCCAAGCCTCAGAGGAACTCAGCTGGAAATTTCATGCCACTGGCCCAAGGAGTCTCACCCTCCTGCCAAAGGGAAACTGTGTTGGATAGTTGCTCCTCTGATCTGTCCTGGTATGCAAGAAATAAGCCATTTTACTTGCTATGCCCCACAACCCAATGAATTTCTGGACAGGAAAGCTTTAAAAGTGAATAGGAAACCCATGTTTTCCTGAGTTGAACCCATGTTTTCCACAAAGCATATTGGTACTCTGCAGTCCAGGAGAAAGGTGGGGAAATTCAGTGAGAGGCAGGAGCTGTTGAGGGCATTCACTGTCCTTTGACAGTGTTTAAAACTTCCCAGCTTCATTCCACATTGCAGTGAAACCTTGCTTCTGAAAACTCAGCACCTCTTTGTGAAATTACATTCTTGGTCTGCAGCCAGCCCAAAAAGACAGTCTCTGAGGTTATCAGCTCAGCTTCAGCCCAGGAATAATCAGGGACAAGAAAAAAAACCAAAACACATTACCGCTTGACAGCTGTATTTGACTCTGTGTACAACTGGCTGGTGGGCTAAGGCCAATTGGAGCAAAGTTAAGTGTTTTTCTGATTTTTTTTTAAGTATTAACTAATAGTAGTTGGCAGAATTCAAAGCCTGAGGAGAGCCCAAAAGAACCTGCATCACCCCGGAAATCAATTTGAAAGACACATGCATCCCCAGGTACAAGCCACCCTCAGTGCACCCCATTGGTATTGAATGGAAGTCTGGCTGTTAAATGCAGTCAAAGAAAGAATTTTTTAGAGGATTACAAGAGGCATTTGGGTCACTGAAGTTTGGTTCCCTGCTATTCCTAGTCACTACTGCATATCATCACTTTCACAGCTGGATCTTAGCTGCAGCAGCTATAGGTTCTCAAATATCACAGCCATGCTCCCAGGGGAGCACCGAGAAAACAAAACCCTGAGGAAGGCCATGTTCATTTGGGGTGTTTGCCTAACCCTACATACAGCTATCTGGAGGAAGTTAAGAGTTTTCCCTAACTTTCCAGTTTCAACTTGACCACCTCCTAGTTTGAATCAAGGTTCTTTACATGGTAAAAAAGAAGACATATTTTACTTTTCATCCTCACCTTTCTCCAAATTTCATGTGAGATCAGCCATCTCTACCAGGACACACTTTCTGCAATTTGACCCATAGTCATATTGTATGTCTAAAAGGAGAGCTCAAAGGTCACATATAAGATAGCATTTCCCCATCATATCGTCTCAACAATTACTTGTTTAGGAACTTCTTACACTGGAGGCCGGATTTAGGCCATTGCATTATTTACCAATGAAAGGATTGTTCTCCTGAAAAATATCTGGGTTTTAATCCACCTCTGCCTTTGTTTTCTAAAGTAACCTGTGGGTATGAATCCTACAACATTCATTTTAAACATCTGTTTCCACAAATCCAGAAGTTTAGGAAAAAAAAAATACATTTCTTTGGTGGCGCCCAGTGCTTATAAACAATCCAGTAGTTGCTCCTCCAGTGGTCCTACTCATCCCCCAGTCAGCAAGAGCTTAGGTGAACACAAGCTATGGACTGGCATCCAGAAAGATAATTAATGCTCAGTTCTAGGATCCAGGATTTAGCAATTTTTTGCATCCAATAAAGAGCAGAAGCAGCTGCAAAACTGAGCTTCAGATGCAAACTTGTGAACTTTCTGAGACCTATGCTACTGGGATTTGAGCAGATCTCAAATCCCATTTCAGGTTTTCAATGCTGCTTTTCTCCCATTCTGTTCCTACCTGCTTCTGTAACTTTTGCACTTAAGCACAGTATAATAACGAATATAATAGTAGGAAGAGAATGGTTTATAAACCCATATTCATTTATATTTTTCTCCAACAAAGAAAAAAAAATAGAAGGCAGTCACCTGCTGAACTCTAAAGCACCTTTTTGTGACATGAGTCAGGAATCTCCAAGCCTAAGGTAGCGGCTAGATCTACAGGAAGATCTGGGAGAACTGAGGAAGGTAGTATTTGGTCACTTTAAATTCCCCATTATAATTTTTGGTTTTTAGACTATCCTTTTCCTTCTTCTGTTGATGTTCCCTAGACCTGATATATAGTCGATGCAATTGAGCTATGCTCTGAATGGTCACCTTTTGCATTTTTCAGTGTTTTTTTCAACCTTTTCTGGCATCTGGGTGGGATGTGAGTGAGCCCTGGAGAAGACAGCAGCCCTATCCAACAGTTCATGTCAGACAGCCTGGAGTGACAAGCTGATACTGAAAATCCGCATATGGAAGACCTTAATGTGTGGAGATTTATGGAGTTGCCTCTGAAGCAAAGTAAGAAATACATTCCTCTCACCCACCTCCTCTTTTCATCATTTTCCTTCTCGCATGGTCTGATCCAGCCAGGAGACAAGATCTTGGGAGGCAAAATAATTGGGAGAGACTTGGCCCCTGCAGCACTCTCAGCACTTGCCAGGATATGTTCACAGCCTCTTCCTAAATCAGGGAATGATCCATTTCATGGGGCAACTTTGAGACACTTTTTGCTTCCGTGGGAAGTGGTTCACTTGCTTTTTTCTCACCTACGCCTCCAATGAAAAGAAAAACAATTAATGAAGTGTAATAAATTAAAGACAGAGAAGTATGAGACAGATGCAGAAAATTGTAGGAATTGAAGGCTTTCAATATAAATCCTGTGGGACTAACTTTCCTGACCTTCCAAGCCAACTCTAAACACTCAATTAAAACATTCACGCATGCAGGAGCCTCAATGCATGCACCATTTAGACCAGAAAGTTGAAGACTGGGGAGCATCAGTGATGGTGACACTGGGCAAACATGGCCAGAAATCCACAGGGATGCATCATTCCTTGGAGAAGCAAGGCCATGGACCCAGAGAGATAAGGTGTTGGGGGCCAGGACCAGCAGCACATTGTCTTTATTGGCTGGAGGATCCTATTACCCAACAGGACCCATACAACAGGACCACACCACAGCAATGTTTCCCACCTAGGAGCTGCTCAGATGTGTGTGTCCTGGTAAGAAAAAGTTTTTCTTCCTCATTTCTTCCCCAACATACACATTCCACAGGGCCTTGATTAGATGGAGTTTAACTTCCATCTTCCATTTGGGTACCAGGGGTCATCCTCTTCCGTTTCTCCAGTAGCTTCTTTCCTTAAAAACAAACAAACAAACAAACAAACAAACAAAAAAACCACCAAAAACATATCAACAAGGCAGAGCATTTGTTTTCTATCTTTTCAGGTCTCTCAGCCTCTAAATTTCTCCTTTTGTTTTTCTGTTTTTTTAAGAGCACTGGTATGTAATACTTTTGCTTTTGGTGTAGAACAGCTCTGATTCTCTAAGGGCTCTTATGTTGAAGGAGACAACCAAGCATTTCAGTTGTAGTGTTTTGCATTTCTGCTCTTATATTCTGCTCTCGTGTTTTGCAGTTCCTTTTGGGATTGGGATTATTGACTTTTTATTCATTCAAAATCAAATTAATCCAGGTTGAAATTTTCTCCTATATTTACAAAAAGAAAGAAAGGAAGCATTTATATCATGCTATTAAAGAGAAAGACTGCTCACATATACATTTTGGAATGCTTTATAATCTGAGCATTTAGTATTTTTTCCTGAAATACGATGTTTTTGTCTAAGCCAACATCCCTGCCTCAAAGTTTTGCTCCTTCAGAAGCCTTGAGCACTTTCAGCCTTGGCTGTTTTTACCCTTGCAGTCTGAACTGAACCCTTTCCACTGATTACCCATAGTGATTAAGGTTAAATTTGAGATGGATTTACACTCCAGGATGTGCCACTGAATAATCCTGAGCTCTTTTAAAGTGCAGTCATCACCTCCATGCAGTACAAGTGGGATATGAGGCTTGCAGGCCCTTTGTAGATTTTTTAGTTTGCAAGAAAGAAATCTGGAACAACTACAGGGAAACAAACTAAGCTGAAGCACAATCCTACCTGTGAGGTTTAACTGTGCAGACATCTATCAACTTCTAATTCTTCTATGTGTTTATCTTCTTTCTCCATCTCCCCACTAGGTTTGTGCTAGTCAGAATTAACCCCACCTGTCTCCAGGGGATGAATGAATTTCCAGCACACTCACTTGGCACTCCACGCTTTCCACTTTAAAAGACATTGACACTTAGCGACAGAACAGTCAACAGCACTATTAAAACATATAAAATATCAGTAAAACATCTCCCTCCTAGAAGCTGACCAAGTGAGTTCTCCTCATCTTACTCTATCTGAGGCCACAGTGTGATACCACATTAACCTGGGAAAGTCGCTGGTTTAATGCCCTTGAAACTGAATTTCTGACCCATCTGGGCTCAGTTAAAGCCTAAGATATATTTATCTATATTGACATCCTGGGCTGGGGCTAATACCCAACACAACTGGGAAATGAGTTCACTCCTTAGTTTCAGGATTTTGCTGGTCACAGTGAGCCAAGTTGTCAGCACTTTGTGACATTTAATGCATTTTCTTGCACATTAGCACCTTTGGGTGGGAAAATTATAGTCAGCTCCATATGCCTGCTGCTGGAAGCAAGAACTTTTCCTGGATGGGTCTTTGATTTTTCATTGATCCTGATGCTGTGAGCTCACGGTATGCAGTGGTGGCAGGTGAGGGCCAAAGGAGGCTGTGGACACTGAGTGAGCAGTGGGATATTTGGATGGGTCTGTCGTGTGGGATTGCAGCCTCCTCTTTTCTTCCCCATCCCACCGAGGCAGTGATACTTTCCTAGTGTCACTTTTCCAATGGCACCAGTTGCTGCAGGCACAAGGACAGAGGAGAGCTAATTCTGGGTGCTGAGGAATGAAAAGATAAATAAGCACTGGACAACAGTGCCTCTTCTAAGAGGAGACCTATAGGTGACAGGGAAACTTGAGTATGACAAGAGATAGTGGGATACACTGGTGTATCTCCTTTAATTTCTTTATATAGCCTACACCAGGACAGGATCATGGCACAGACTTGGGGCAGAGGGAGGAAACAAGCAGGCATGACTGAATCCATATTTGTGGCTGAGAGGCAGAAGTGGAACCCCAGGCTCCTGATCATGACAGCCCCCCACTGCCTTCCCCTGAATTATTGCCTTGATTAGCATGATGCCTTGCCCCCAGCAACCATGTGGCATTGAGTCTGTGGAGAAAAATATATGAGTGTTGAGAATAATTGGTTCTTTGGTATTAGATTGTGCAAAGGTCAAAGTTTACTGGGGAGAGCAAGACAGCTGAAAAGTCACATTCCCTGCAGGCGCTGTGGCACTGACCTCTTGTGCCTGCAAAAACTGGAAATCACAGATAATCTGCTGCAATGCCATGGCTTCTTGTGCTTGGGTACTGTGAGATCTCAGGGCAAACACTGTGGTTTCTCAGCTGACAACACTGGAGCTCTTTGTAGCACCAGGTCAGGTTCTGAACAGGGCTAGTTAGATAAGGCTTTCATGTTATGTGATCTGTCTTGTTGCATTATTCTAACAAATTAGACACTACAAAGCCACTCTACTGTCTGTCTGTCTATCTGTCTGCACCACCATGACATTTTTCTCTTCCCCTGAACTCTATCAGCTGTGATTTACTTGGTATCCATGAAGGATCTTGCTGTTTATGTTTGTGGGCTCTGTGGAAATCCTGTGGTTTGGTGCCCCTTGTCTATGTCCCCATCAGCCATGACAGAAATTCTTTAAAAGCTGAAGACCTTTTCAAACTGCTGACCCAAATCATCTCACCATGGAGCTTCATCAAAGATGAGATGATTTGCATCCACCATTTCTCTCTTTTTGTAGCACCTGCCATCCTCAGAAAGACTCAAGTTTTCAAGGCAGGGCCTCTTTTCTGGAGGGTGCTACAGGAGAAGTCACAGAAACAAAACTGCGATTTCAGATTCTTGCCCAGAAGACCTTGAATTTACATGAAAAGTGGGCAGCAGAAGTGAGTAGAATCCATCCAGAAGGAGGTGGTACAACATATAGTACCTGACATAATGCAGCCAGTAATTAATAACATGTACCTGAGATCCTTTCTATTTGACAAAATTGACCTCTATTTGAGGTCCTTTACCTTTTGGCAAAAGCCTTATTGCAGGCTGTAGGTGGATTCTGCTTTACTTTGTCAC
This sequence comes from Ammospiza nelsoni, assembly GCF_027579445.1. NCBI lineage: Eukaryota > Metazoa > Chordata > Aves > Passeriformes > Passerellidae > Ammospiza > Ammospiza nelsoni. The sequence goes on from NC_080639.1 coordinate 25,248,661, forward strand.
ATCTCAGGAAGCTCCTCTTTTACACATTGGGTAGGTCATTTACCTTCTTAGTGTGTTTGCCCCATTTGTGGTGTGGTGATGGTGAAGTGGAAGATGGATGATGAAGATGCACCAAAATCACATGGGGAATTCACGTTCAGGCATTGCAGTCCTACAAAACAATGGTGAAAATGCAGCCAGGTTTTCTAGTGTGAGAGAGAGCCTCTTCAGTACTCCTCCTCTTGTGCAGACCTGTTATGTCCCAAACCCTCTGTGCAATTATTGAAGACCTTTCCCTCACAGGACAGATAGGCTTAGGGATCATGGATTTCCAGCCCTGTTTCACAGTGCTTATCCATTGGCTCTGGGTCGCTCGCCTGAGATTTAAGATGTTAACCTGCAGTGCCAGCCAGACAGGATCTCAAAGCAGAGGGGGAGACTGAGGAATGTTTTGACAATTCCTAACCTATCCCATCCTATCTAATCCTATCCTATGCTCATTCCTTTATCATGCTGTCTCCCACATGAATCAAAGTTTAGGTATACTAGAGAACAGATAACATTCATGGCAAACTGGGCTAAAGCCAGGGTCTCCAATCAGAAAGTGTCCTTATTTCCTTCACTTGTTCTTTGACTCTCCTCTTGCCCTTCTGGAGTGCTAACCCCATTTCTTCTCTTCTTGAGGTGCTGCAGGTTGGTTTTATAGTGTTTTAACTGAAGCTGAAATTTTCCAAATAATTGTATAGGGAAAAGACTGATCTTTGAAAGGGAAACACTTCACAAGAAGAGAAACCCATGGCCTGGCAGCACCAAGCAATGGAGCTCAGGCTTTGACTCCCCTTCTCCCAGTCACCATGGGGTGTTTTGGGGAGGTATCAGGGTTACAACTTCCTGGCAGCAGTTATTTCTCCAGAAAAATAAAAGGATCTGCAGAGGAAAGCAAAGGCATGGTGGCTGTTTGGCTGCTTCCTCAGTGCCACATAGCATCCCCAGGGATGTTGCCTTGCAAGATTTGCTTCCCAAGGCCATTAGTTGGTTGATGGCTGAATGAGAAGCCGGGACACAAAGTGCCATTTCCTCCTGCTGCACTGATCTCTGTTCAGGTCTGCTGGCCGCTGGTGTGTCAAGACTGTGCAAAACTTCTTCCAGTGCAGTGTGAAATTTGCTCCAAAAGAGCAGAAACATCTGGTTAGTACCAGGAAGTGGTCTCTGGCTGCATTTGGCATCAAGGGACCGTGTAGTTAATACAGTCTTACCTCATCAGTAGGTGTCACTGCAGCAAAAGACAGGGTCCAGTGGAAAGTTTCAGAGGAGAATAGAGAGGGGTACTTCAGCCAACCAACCAGATGCAGTCAGTTCAGTGCTTCCTGACTACAGCCAGAGAACAGCTATGGATCTGGGTTTATGAATTGCTTGTAATAAGGCTATAGGAAATGAGAGATTAAGGAAATGAGTCATTAAGTGATTACAAAGACATGTGGAGCACACACAGTTGTGGCCGCCAGTAACAGAGCGTTGAGCAACCGTAAATTTCTTCTACGGGGGTTTTGGGAATGTTCCTGCTGAACTTGTATGCAGTAGTGAGTTACGGTTCGGTGGATGTAGTTGAAATGAACCAGTAGCAAGTTTTAGTCACTCTTAGCACAAAACCCACAAAAGAGATTTCTAAGGCTCAAAAATCACTCTTTTGATGCCAGGTCTAGTGACTTGTCCCTGGAGAAATTTTTCAACAGGTAAGAAACAGCCACCCTCTGACACATTAGGATTTAGTTCTGGACTTTAGCATAAATAAGGGAGCTTTTACCAAGCTCAGTTTGAACCTCTTTGTTGGGGCCAAATTCTGAAAGCTGACAATGCAGCCCTATGCTAGAAACAGCTTCTGAATCTGTTTCCACGTCACTGTCAACAGAGCCACTAGCAGCAGCTGCTCTTCCTGTCAAGGTGTTTCTCTGATGTGCTGGGAATGGCATTGAGCAATGCTGTCACATGAAAGTGTGGATAACCAGATCTTGGGTCTGCAGAAAGTGGGGTGGAGAGGGCAGCAGTGAGGCTATGCTTGTTTGGCAGATGCACCACTATCTATTCACAGAAGTCATAAAAATGGACACTCCATGTGTCATGTGGCAGCAAAATCCCCAAGTTTTTAATCCTGTTTTCTGGGAAGCACATTCAAGAAAAAAAATACCTGAAATACAGAGCAGATCAGCCCTTCTGTCTGTTATCAAACCCTGTCTCCTGCTCTGCACAACATTCTTGCAAGTTCTTCCTCCAAAATATATTATGCAACAGGTTCAACAATCATGTTGCTAGGCAGTCAAATGCTATGGAAGAAGAAAATGAGGCAGTCAGGTATCTTTGATGCTATCCTAATGGATTTACTAAAGACATACATGAAGACCTGATGGCCCAGATACAGGAGAAAATTAAACAATATGATATAGGTTCTTCGAGTCCTTTCTGATAATTATTTTCCCAATATTTTGCCTCCAAGGTGTGCTGATTTTGTACCAGCAGCTCTGCAAGTGCTAGTTTTCAAACTGGCTCAATGCTCTGTGTCTCGCTTACTGCTGATTCCTTCTCCAATATATCTAATTCCCCAACCTACTCTCTAGACAGGAACATAGCTACAGATGCGGGGAGGAAGGGGAGCACTTGGTCCCCCCTCTACCTGGTAACAGACTGACAGGGAATGAGGGTCTCAAAACAGGTATCCTGGTTAAAAAACCAAAAAAGCCAAGTTTTCACTCCCTTTCTCTCAGTTTTATTTTATATTTACATTCAGTCTTCTCAGCTCCTTGCTGGTCTTCAAAGCAAACAGTATTTTGGGTGTACACTACTCTGCTTCACACAGAAGTTAATCACAGCTGAGCAAAGAGTGGCTGCAATGCTCATGGTCACAGTTCAGTTTCACCCACTCCCCAGACTAACCACTCGGGCTCTGCATGGAGAATGCAAACAAAAATAATTTCCTTATTGGTTTTGCTCCCTCATTTTCCCTTCTCTCATGGAGCTAGCTGTCTTAGGAGGCTGAGACACTTCAGAAATCTCTGTAGTGGGCTGATAGATGGGGGAGGATGGAGCAGAAAATCCACCATTCACGCGGGTGTAGCAGGAGCAGCAGCACAAGCATTGGTGTGTACGTAACAGGCTCCATATATGAGAGCCCCTGACCCTGTGACTTTAAATCTGACTAGATAAGAGAGCCAAAGAGTGGGAGGTGAAACAGAAGCCCAGAGAGCTGAAAAGATTTGTCATAGCAGATCTGGGACTGGTGCCCAAGCCTTCTAAGCACAGCTGGGTGATGATATTATGGTTATTATTAATAATAATAATAGTTAGTGTGCCAAAAACTGTTGTTAGAGTAGGACTAAAAGAGATCACCAAACTGAGCAGAGTGTGGTGAATATTTTTGGCCAAAGAATATATCAGTGTTGCCACTTTTCAAAATCTCTCAGGTATTTGCAAAATAAATTTTACAATTAAAAATAGACATTGCACTTAAAAGCAAGGGGGAAAAGGTTTCTAAATTATCTAAGTAACTAGTAAGTGTAAAAGCCTTTCGATTTCAGCCCAATGAAACACTTCATTTAGGTCCAAAATCAACCTTTTCCTTTCATCCAAAACCTCAAAAGATTATCGTGTTGGTTGAGCCTTTTCTTCCTCTCTGATTTTCCATTTTGGTGATCAGACCAAAATACATAGCACTCACCAAGCTCCACTCATAAATCCTAAGGAAAAAAACATGTCCCATGGACTACATTAAACTTTATTATGTAGACTTTTCAACAATGAAAATCTCTCTCCCAGGCATTTTAACTACATCACCACAGTAACTATCCTACCATGCTACAACTTCTACTACAATATTTCTTTGTTGCACAGATAACTGTGACCAAGCCCTTGCTAACGTAATTCATGAGAGGGAGCAGCATGATTGAAACAATACTCACGCTTCAGGGTTGACCTCTAAACCTGTCATAAGTCACAAATGTCAAAATCAAGCAAGGTTATACAGGGGAGGTTATGAAATTTCATCACTTATACAGATGTTAGATTTTCTATGCCGTAATGACAGGCAACTTACTCAGTTGTGTATGTTCTGATGAAAAGAACAAATTTACTTCATTTTGACTGGTTGTCATTTTTAGATGATTCTCACCTTTTCTGCAGCAGCTTGCTTTCTGTACTGTCTTTAGAAAAGCTTTTTTTGTTTGGTTTGTCAGTATTTCTCTGTGTGAGACAATGCATCAACACCTTTCATTCTGAGCAAATTCAGCCAAGAACTGTATTGCAGAGATATTTGCTACCCGATGAAATGTAGAGACGAGTGGAAGTAGCTGTTTCACAGAACAGTGTTTGCAAAAGCTCAGGAGAGGAAAAACAAAAGAAGTATGCCTGCAGCTGAAGGTGAAAGCAGAAAATCCAACAGAAGCGAAATAACTGATCTAACAAGAATGCTCCCCAGACACTGGACATCTTCTCTTCTTGCAGAAAATGCCAAGTGATCCTAAATGATCAGGAGTAACTAGAGCTGTAGTTATGTCTGGTCAGAAAAGCTCCCTCAGCTCTCTCTGTGGAGCCTCCCCACCTGCCATGGGGATACTTTCTGTTCTCATAAACACATCGAGATCCACAGGCAGGACAGCTCAACACCCTGCTCTGTTTGATGTTGTCTGAAAGAAAATAGTCCCCACTAATGACTAAGCCTCCTGTGTTGCTTCATCCTTGCCATCCAAACACTCATTGTGCTCAGACGCCTAGATCTGCAGAGACAAGAGGTAGGCATGAATTTTTGGATGTATTCAAACACAGGTTAGAAGAACACACCAACAGAGTTCTCTAAGTCCTTGGATTTTCCTGGAGTCACCTAATTGCTTCAAGGTTTGTCAGAAATACCTGGAGTTTCCCAGACAGACTGGCCTTTGAGGAGCTGCACTATGACTCCATCACAAGCCCATTAATTCCACCCTGTATGAAGTCATGTTGTCTAGAGAGTGATAACATGCTGGAGAGATAAACCTGTTCAGCAGAGCCTTGCCTTCAACTTACACACAACAGTGCAGTAATGCTGAAAGCCCTCAGAAAAACACGTGTACATAGAAGACAGGATCTTCTTTTTCCTGTTTCTTTTTCCTCCAGGGAAAACAAAATGAACTTTAATAAACTTGGGTGTCAGAGCACAGGAGAAAGCAATAATCCTAAAAACACAGCATCAGCAGGAGACACATGTATGGCTCAGGAAACCCAGCAGAGGAATAAAAACCAAGAGCTGTATCCAGACTGGCTGTGATAGTTGCCATAGCATACAGGAGCAGCTACTTTATGATAGCAGAAGGAACCAGGGTCTGACAGGCCAGCACTGGAGCTCACTAAATATAATCCCAAGCTCATTGATGACTAAAATGCCTACAAAGTTTGCCATCTGAGAGGGACACTGGGGTGTATATGAGATGGATGGTCAGTCTTGCAGGGTGCTAATCTTGAGATGCCAGCAAGTTCTCTGAAGATGGACTATCCTCTGCATTGTATACCATTCCCATGAGGATAGCATGGGATCACACTGGGGGAGCAGGGGAAGAGAATCAGAACTCACCAGCTTAACTGGAATAAAGTACCACAAAAAGCATGTGATTTCCCATCTCCTGACTGTTTTTCTGGAACAAAAAATTCAATAGACATGTAATAAACTGAAATTTGATGATCTGTGTTTGTACACAGGAAGTGAAACCTGATATTCAGATGTCCTCTTCTGGCTTTACAAATCTGGGTGATCTGTACAAGATTTCTGTGCAGGAGGCTGACACTCTAACAACTGCCAGAACTATTCTGTGCTCTCCACAAAGAAACATCACACAGTAGTCAGTAGATGATGTACTAGTCTTCGTTCTTCACCCCTGGCATTGTATACAGCACATGCCCCATCTCTGGCCTTATTGTTTGGGTCCACCCCTCTCTAGCTAAACATAGGTACTTTCTGAATTTGGTAGCACAGCTAATAATAATGACATTTCAAGATAACTCTGAAACTGCAAATAAAATTAACAAACATGAGTGAGATTTGTAGCCTCTGAAGGAAAGCTTCAGGTCAAACTCTTTTTTCACTTCCTTTTTCAAATTTGTCCCAAAGCTCTCTGTAGGCATTCCAGCGATATTTAACCCTGTCTGTACTGAACAGTGGTTATTGCTACTGATGATTATGTTCCCTTGGCTTCAAGAAGCAACATCTGAAATCAGGGGTCGATTATACATACATGAAATAGCCCTTGGTTTGGAATAACACCAGGATTATATCATGAGGCCTTCCAGCAAACAGCACTCCAGGTGCTGGGGAATGCCTGCACTCCTCAGACAGAAGCAGCCTCAGCAACACTCAGTAAAGAAGGGACAGTGTGGGTAGGGAAAGCAAGGAAGAAAAGTAACTCCACCACACCCTTATAATGGCTGCATTAAAAAAGCAGGTTGAAAGACATGTTGAAGGGCAAGTGGAATGTCCCTACATAAAGACAAAATCAGATCAACTCAACAGATATGCTCAAAATTACCTGGCAATGAAGGCTTCATGCCCTCTTTTAACAAATCCATCCCAGCATTTCACTGTTCTTAGTGCTTAGAACATCTTTCCCTTTTTCCAATCTTTGGATAATTCATCATGGATATTGACAAGAGGTGATCCCACACCCCACTGTAACTCTCCTCCTAGTATTGGAAGATGTCTGCAATCCAAATAAATTCCACAAAACCCAGAAATTTGCTTTGAAAGTTACTAACTTTGGTACACCAAAAATAAAAATAAGCAAGTAACCCCATCATGGAAACAAGCAGCTGTGTTTAGAGGCATTCATGCAAGAGGAGATAGGGTGAGTGGCCAGGGGTGTGGAAGAACAAAGAAGCTTCTCTGGCCATTGCCAGTATTAATGAAAGACCAATCCTAGGAGTTTGCTCCAGCAGTTTTAGAAACAATAATAACAGTCCTCCCCCTCCCAACATGCTAAATCTGATCCTTGCTAATGTGAATTAATACCAGGTTTCAGTGCAGCCACTGGGGTAATGTGATACTCTGGAGTGCTGTAATCCTAAACAGAGCATTAGGAGAGCAGCTCACGCCACAGCTGTGGCTCTTTGCAGGTGTTTATTCCCCAAGCAGCCCCTTCAGCAGCAAGTTTCTGACTGCATGAGAGGCATGGGGAAAACTCTGTCGTGGCTGGACAATAAGTTTCTCTGGAATAAACATGTTGGTCCAGTGCTGGCAGTACCAGGAGAGCTGAGAAGGCGGAAGGCTGAAGTGACATGGTTTTCTGCTTACTATGCACAAAAGGAGAGAAGCAGGTGAATGAACGAAATAGATACCTCTGAGTGACCCCCTTCCCCTGGGAACTGGCACACAGTGCCTGTGCACACATGTGCTCTTTGTTCCTGTGAGTGCTGTTCCTACTGCCCCCGTCCCTGCCCCTCCACTTCCCCTCATCCTCCCCCTGCAACCAGCCCTAGTCGCACATTTAATCAACAATCCCCACTATTCAGTTTCGGGGGCACCAAAGGGAAACAGAAGTCTCCCAGGCAAAGTTCTGCCTCCTTTGGGACTGCCCTGCTTTCCCTCCACCCATCCTTCAGCACCCTCCTCCCGCAGGCCTCGCACGGTGCCTGTCTGCAGCCACAACTCGATATTGGGTTTCAGCAGGCCTCCAGCTGACCTGGTGCGTTCATCCTGCAAAAATACCGCTGTGCTGTTCATCTCTCTGGTTACCCTGCTCCTGACAGGTGGGGCTGGCAGCTCAAAGGGGGAGGGCAGCATGGGAGAGCTGCCTTTTAGCTGCAGGCCCTCCTCCTCCTCCTCAGGAAACAAAAAGCCCCATTTGTTTACTCCCCCAGCTAAGTCCCCATGGTGTTGAGGTTTTCAGAAAAGATCTTTGTGTAAGTCCGTTTTTTAAGTGCAAAACCACTGGAGTCAATGGATGGATATGAACAGCACTTGCCTAGCTGAATTTCCAGCACAACCTCTTTCTGTTTAGATGCAGGCCTCCATCAAATTCCCAGCTGACTTATGTGATCCTCTCACTGCTGCAGGAACAGGTCGGAAATTTAATTTATCTCAACAAATTCAGTGCTTCCTGATTGTCTCTTGGGCCAAGAACTGCCCTTTGTGGCTGCTGGCTCTTGAGCTTTCATCCTTGGTTGCTTCCAGAGAGCAGAGAAAGAGGATGGAAACAACTACAAAATATCAAAATATTTTGAGTTCCAGATACTTCTATTTAACTCAGAGTAGTGGGTCAAATTTTAACAGTTTGCAACATGGGTGTGTTTAAGATGTAGATCTTAACTCATTGGCCTCTTTCACTTCTGCAGTGATACAGTGCAGGGAGTATTGTTTGAAAGTGCAGAAGTGTTTCCTCTTGCTCTTGATAGCACCTTTACATTTCTTCAGGAATCAGGGAGTCATGGACCACTTGGTGGCCGAGATTTGTCTAGGTAAATAAGGAAATGCATAAACAGTTTCTACACAAAACTGGAGGGATTTAAATGTACAAAGCCCATAGAAGTTCTCAAAGAAATAAGAATGGAGAAACCCCAGGAATGGAAAATGGCCAAAATCTTTCTAAGAGCCGTTAGCAGCCAAAGAATTAATTTTAGAGTTACGTTGGAGGACAGCTGAAGAAAAAGCTAGACATGAAACTAGGAAATTTTTTTTCTAAGCCCTCTTCCCATCAATCAAAAGAGAAGGCTTTGAAAGAAACTATGCATACAGGGAAAGTGAATGTCTGGGAGGGAGGTATTCGCCTTCATCAGCCTGCAAATCTCCAATTCACATCTAGAGCTGGAAAGAGAATCTGTGTAGTGGGCTATAGCCTGAGTGTTCTTTGTTGCCTTTAACAAACTTCTATTGCCTAGTGTATTATTCCAGATGAGACTTACCCAGCATAAAAATGCTATATTCTTAAAATGACAGGTACTTGACTGGTGATTTCCTAACTCCCCAGTAGTCTGTGCTATATCTGATATATGAGATTCAAGAGACCTTGGATGGAGACATTGAGAGGTGGATTTTTCTCATACTTCCTTGCAAAGCTGTAATGAGGAATTTTTAAGGTTGCTTCCACCTAACAGGGGAAAGATATTGATTGGCATTGACTTTGTCACCTATAAGGCACAGCAGTCCTCAAAGTAGCAAGACTGAAGGGGAGCAGCCAGAATGAAGGAGGACTTCAGAGTAATTTTTTCATAAGAGGGCATTTTCTGTGCCCTCATCAAACAACCTAAATACTAATATTTCTACTTTATAGTTAATAATCTTCTCTGTCGTCCCTTCTGTATTATGCTTTTTTCACAATGAAAACCATCAAAATTAGTCACCTTCCCTCTTCTCATTTTTCTGCTCAAGCAGTTCTTCAGAAATACGGACAGTGGGAATTAATGTATTTTTCAACAAACACTGAGTTGCTGATGAAGTCTGAAATATAATTCTAGGTTGTCTCTGCATATGGATAGTTGCAGATTCTTTCGGAAGAAGAAACTCCATTCCTGTCTCATACTTATCCCTGTTGTCATCAGTGCCCTTTAAGTTATTGTTCCTCACCTAAAAAAAATCTGCAAATTATAAAAGGACAATGATTTGTCTGTCTTTCATTTCCATGGTGCCTAAGTGAAGCACAAAAGACTAATATATTATACTGTGTGATATTTGTTTCTACTTTACACACAGAAGAACATTATGTCTCTTTATTCTTCTAATGTCTCTCTTGCCTGTATTTCTTGGAAAAGGGAATTGGATTTGTTGCTGAGAATTTAATAGCTGTTGTATTTAAAATAGACCCATTTTCACAAAATTTCATCAGTTCAAAGTAGTCTAAGCTGTTGAAAATAAATGTATTTTCCCTTTTCCAGTAGTGATCATTTTTTTTCAGGCCTTCAATCTCATTTTGAGATGAAAGTAGAATGGAAAGAACCACTGAGTTCATTTCTCCAAATACTATAGAGAACCCAACATTACCAAACCCAGTGGTGTTTTTCCTTTGAAAATCATTTCAAAAGAGTAAATTGCTGTGTTCGAACTGGAAGTATCATCATTATGAGCACTCTGAAATCATAAAGCAGGTGACATGATCTACTCTGTTTGTTCTTGCTGTGCCTGCTTGGCACAAGCTTCCTAAAAGCCTCAGGAGCTACTCTGCAGATGAATTTGTTCTGCAGGGGTCTTCCATTTACTTTGATTTATTGTGATCATTCAATGTGTATTCTCATTTGGATGGTCAGGGATTTACACACATAGCTTCCATTAACACTAAAGGGTGATACCATTAAGACAAATGTACAGTTAATCTCAGGCACTGTGGAGATAAAAATATCCCTCAGAGAGTGCTCTGGCTGGGCTGGAAACATTCATTATCTGAGTTGCATTTTACAGCATGAAGCACCTTTATTAGCTGCTTTATAATTTTACTGCCCCTACTCTGTATTTCTTAAAGGGAAGGAGAGGAGAGGAAAAGGGCATCTATCCATGGGAGAGATGAAGGAAAATGAGATTGCTCCCTTCAAACCCCAGTGCACAAACAGTGTTTCACAAGAAGAGCAGAGGGGATCAGATGATTTTTGATCTCTTTCCTGGATCATCATCACCATTTCAGATTTGCCTCAGAACACCAGGGCATTTGCTGCTTTTATTTTAGTAGTATCACAGTAGCCCTTGGAGAGGGAGCTTCCTAATCTTTCTTCAAGTCATGCCAACTAATAGACATATGAAACAAGACATGATCTATACTCAGAAGACCCTACAACAGACAAAGGAGTAGAGTCTGGTAGGAATCCAAATCTTAAGAGGCCAGAAGCATCTTTTCATTGTTCCTCATCTAGGTACAGTTCAGCATGGTTTGACTTCACTGGTGTTGAGTACTGCAGTGTGTTTGTCCCAGGTAAGTGTAGATACTTCACCACTATCAAGCCAAAGTATGCCCAGTCTTCTCCAGCAAGTCATGGCCAGGGAGGTACACAGAACCCAAGGGTATTACTCACAGCTCTTTTCTCAAGTCATAAAATGATGACTTTTCTCAAGTCTCTGCATGATAGAGTTCATTTCCATGCTTTCCTAACTGAAGAGATGTTATTTCTGATCTGTGAACCCCCCTGCTTCAGAGCCCCCATAGCATGCCCAAAAATGCCCAAAGGAAATGGTGAGGTGGACTTGTCCTGTTGGAACACCACAAGGAAGAAGAAACTGAGGTAGTACAATGCAGAATAGCAAAGTACTTCATCTTCTTACATATTTTTCTTTTCCCCTTCACATTTTCTCTGTGTCTCTTTTACAGCCAGTATAATTCATTGAAGCAAACCAGAGGAAAACAACTTGGATGTGTCTACATTAGAGGCTGGCACTAATTTTTTTTCTTAATTACTTAGTGAAGCCATTTATATCACCAACACAGGCCCAGAGACACTTTGCTTTGGGCGGGAATTGTGCCTTTGGGTTTATTCTGTCTACAACTTTATTATTACATCGGACATTGTGACACATTTTAAGTGGTTCCCTGTCTTCAGCTGTAATTGAATATTGTGTTTAGATAGCCCACTAGGCTCTCCTGCTATGGTAATATGGATTCTGTATTTCAAACACCACTAAACAGTTTTCCATTTGGGCAGGTGATTCCAAGTTTGTAAATGCAAAATACCATTCAACAACCTGACCCAGCAAAACTCCTACAAATATTACAAGACTCCCAGAAAATGCATAAAAGAAAACGTCCTATGCAAACAGCAAATGAAAGCAGTGAGGAGGAGGCAGGGAATGAACGCAGTTGTCATTTAATTGCTATTAAAGCTTTTTTTTCATCTTTTTCTCATGTCCCCCCACCCTGCCCAAGACCAGAATATCATGCATGTAACAGAATCTGTTCCGATTAGAAGGTTTTGTTACAGCTGTAATAAGCTTTCACACAGGAAAAGTCCCCTGAGACCTATATTTCATCTCAACTTTCCCTACCACATTAAACAGAGGGTTTGATTCTGGAAAGCAGAGATTGAAATTCTCTGCTCCTGCACTCAACCCTGGAAAGTAATGAGAATTGACAATTCCAAGGCTCGCTGTGAAACTAGCATGGTCTGGACAGAAACTGCTTCTGTGATAACAGGTTTGGGAATGTTTCCACTTTCATCTGTTTATTTATTATTCTTATTTGTTTTTCTTAGGCTTGTGATTTAGGGGAGAGAGGGTGGGATGAGCAAAAAAAGGAAGAAAAAAAGGAGTCAGTAGCTTGGCAGCACACAGCCTAAATCTAAACACCACACATACTCACTATACCCTGGAAAAACCTGGATCCTATACAACAATTTCTGTAACACCATCACTTGGATAAACCAGCAACTTACTTGGAAAGAATCTTTGCTTTCCTAGAATTCATGTAACAAAGAGATAAAATGACCTTGAGAGATGGCAGCTGTCCTTGTAAAATACATTAACTCTGTCAGAGCAAGTCTCAATGAAGATCCCCCTTCATCCATCCTGTGGTGAATCAGACAGGAAAACAAGTCTGGCAAAATCCTGCCAATGGCTCTTATTGTACTAACACCATCATGTTTCACCTCTGGCCTCAGCTGTAATGGCTTATAAATAAATAAAATAAAAATCTCCAGTCAGCGTCATCTGTGTGCACTGACAAACAATGCAAACTTGATTTGACCCATCTTTAGTCCTCCTCATTCAAATGATGACTTTGACCCGCTTTGTTGCCCTTTGAAATGAACTGGCAGTCCAGTTACCATGAGGTCTGTCCCAAAGTGGTAGTCCCTTGGATTGTTCTCTTGAACTATTTCTGTTCCCATGGTCCTGCAACAATGATTCTTAAGAGGAAAATGAGGATTGAGAGAGTCAGGCAGCAGCCAGACAAATCTGCTGTGAAACTGCTTCAGAAACTATCAGTCGTGTGAAGAGCAGAAACGACTGAGCATGGACTCTGAGACATAATGTTATTTGGCTGGAGTTTCTGGTGTTTAAAAATAATGTTTTCCATGCTGTAATTTTTCCCTTCAGAAGGTTTATTTTCCCTCTACCCTAGTTGCCTATTTTCCCAATAATAGTAGGAACACAATACTTCTTTCCACCCTCTGTCAATTTTGATCAGTGGATAGATTCAATATTATTAGTGGATAATTGACAACTAGAGTGAATGGTAACTCCTGCGTGCTTGAAAAAGAGTATGTAAGGAAATTCAAAGTGGTCATGGAAGAACCTCTCTGGGATTCATTTTGAGAGGACAGATAAAAGGGGCCACTTGGGAGGCAGAAGCTGCAGGAGCTGAGGTTTGGATACTTTTTACTGGTTACTCTACACCCAGATGTTGTGCCTGTAAGGAAGATTGTTTCATATTTCAGCATATTTCTACAAATAGAGATTCTGACAGCCTCCGCTTTTTTCTCATTTTTAGATGTTGCTCTAAGACCAGGTGCTGCAAGCCTTTTGGAATTAACTCCATGGAGACCCCTTTCCCTAAGCAGAGTTATTCCAGCTGTGATGAGACAACACTGACATTCACCTTCATCATTCAGTTTGTCACCCCTTTTGCTCAGAAATGAGGACTTTCATCCCTTCCCTGTACACAGTCCTGGGTTTCACCCATACTTGACTGTATTTCACTGTCAGCCAAGATGATCTAGAGGGATGAATGCTTCCTTCTCCTTCATCAAGAAAAAGGGGCTTTAACCATCAGAACTTGCTGAGAAAATTCTCCCTCTTTTCTGTGTGTTTCTCAGCTGTCTTCAGCTCTGCAGAAGACCATTTAACCAAGGTTCAGCAAGACCTTTGAAATAACAGCAGGAAAGAGTCTACCTGATGTACCCTTGTCCCCTGCTGAGCCTGTAGGTGTTTGGGAGCAGCTGCCCCAGAGCTGCTGCACCTTCATGCATTTCTTTGGAAAGAGGGAGCAGTGTTAAAATCAGGACAGGTAGTGGAAAAGCAGAAAAGAGCTAGAGTTGCAGGGAAGGGGGCACAGGTGTAGCTCCCCCATCACCTATTCTGTGTTAGGGTTTTGCATGGTTGGGAAATGCAGAGACGTGGTTTGTATAGCCCTTTCCCCACTCCTCCAGTGCTAGGAGGAAGGTGAAAGAAAGAGGTCTGCAAAGCAACAAAGTTGTGATTTAGCAAGGCCAGAAACTTGTGCAGCAACTCTGCAAGGGCTCATGCAAACACACACACCTTTGGCTGCTGGAACCTGTTTGGCTGCCAGAGTGGACATGAGCCAGAAGACCAGGTCACCCAAAAAAGCCCAAAAATAATAAAGAACCCCAAACCAACAACAACAAAAAAACCAAGAAATTGCACACAGTGCTCCTCCAAAATAACAACAGAGTCAGCCCCATGACGGACTCATTGAAGATAAAGGAGCCCCCAACAGGGATGTATTTGCCCTGGTGTAATTAATTCCCTTTTGGAAGAGTTGCCAGCAGGGATCTCAGATTAAAATCTCTCTCTCCTGCAGTAGGAAGCACCTCCAGGAGCGCAGCATCTCCCCTCCCTTCCCCACAGTGTGAAGTACCATTCCAAATCCCAGTGTGAGACTTGAACCTGCAGTGACCTCCTGAGCCCTGCAGTGAAGGATGTATGAGCCAATGAGTCATGTTGACTCTGGCTTGGATCTAAATGGGCCTCTTCTCTCAGAGCAGAGAAACCACGCTGACACAGCCACCGAAGCTCCCTGTGTCGGATAACCCTCACACAGGAGTTGGGTGGTGCTTGTTGCTCTCATCCTTGCCAGGAGGGAAGGGGTGAGCAATGGGGTGGGGATGTCAAAACCCAGTTAATCCAGAAGTTACAGCCTCTCTGTAATTTAGGGTGCAGGAGAAATTGTCATCCAATTTGAGCAGCAGAGACTAAACTAGCCCTCTGGTTAATGAAAATTATGACTTCTCTTTCTCTGTGGGTGGTCTTCTATTTATAGGGAGTGAACAAGGGATTGTTGTTCAATACATCTTTCGAGATGTCACTTTTTACTTGTCTGTCCTGTATACAACAAGGCCACCTTCCAGGGTTTTTTCATGACATCATGAAGGTACCTTTGGGCCTTCCAAATTGCCTCATGCTGTGGGCTAGATAGCAAAGTTGGTGGCTACTCTTAGCTCACCTTCTCCATGCTCCTTACAGATCTCCAGCTTCACATCTCCTCATCCCCTCTGCAGGCACTGAGTGATGCTGAAGAAAAGTCTGAGCAGACAATCAAGGCAATCTCCCACAGAAATTCTTGGAGGTGAGAGTAGGAGATGATGACCAAACTGGTGATATTCCCGGACCATGTCTGGGAGGCAGCAAGTTTCAGATAAGACCAAGGGAGCCTCCCAATCATAGATGCTGTGAGAGGGTCTGTGACTCACTGAGTAAAAGGAGGGAAAGGTTATTTCCTGGCAGGATGCCAACTTGACATTACATACAAGTGATTTTTACCCACTGCTGAAAAGCAGGCTACTCTCAGCTGGAAGGAGCAGCTGGTCAGCAGGACACTTAATCACACTTCACTTGAGGGGCTCAGGTGGTCGAGAGTTTAATGCAAGATAATACTCCATGTCTGGGTAGAGCATTCTGTATCCAATTGTAAATACAGGTTGATGAACTCCAGTTACTCATGCTGATATTTGCCAGGACACTGACCATTTGAAACAGAGGTTATCCTCTGACTGATTCTCTCTATCTGCCTGATAACCAGCAGGATATTTGTGCTAGAATATTTTGCTTTTGCCTGCCTGCTTGTCTTTCTTTTGCAGCTGAACAAAGAGAGCATTGTTTTCATGATATCAAAACTGATTTAACATTGATGGGCTTAAGTTACCAGCTATACATCAAGGGAAATATATATCAGCCAGACCAACACCTACTTTTTCAACTCCTGTACCCACCCATTTCCTGCCTCCCAGAAATATGTCAGCATCTCCTCACAAGCCCTCTTGCAATTCTGAACCCTCCCCGATGCTCTCTGTTACCTATTGACATCCTTAATGGTCTGCAAGGGAATGCAAATTGGTATTGATAGGAAACATGAGAAAGCAACAGAGAGATTTACCCGTCATGAAAACACTAGTTTTTCCTTTCCTTATTCATATTGTGGTTCATTGGCCTGTCATGTAATGCAAATAACATTCATGGCATTAGCTTGTACTTAAAATAAATGCTTCCTGTGGTTCTTACATATCTCCATTTCATCATATAGCACCTGAAAGAAAAAAAAAAAAGGAAGGAAAAAACTTCATTGCCTCCTGGACTCCACTGATGCACATGTTTGTCCTGCAGACATGAGTGCGTGGGCTGCACAGCTGTAATTCTGGTTTCTGTGTTCTGTGTCTTTAAGTATGAGTAGGCAGCCTGCCTGTAGGGCTGGGATGGTGCAAATCTGGAAAGGCATTTAAGAGAAAGGAGAAGGAGGTATCTTTTGCAATGTCATTCCTGTAGGAAAGCACAAGATAGAACAAATTCAATGGGAAGCAAGCCCTTCAAGTGAAACCCAGGTTCAGTGTTTATCCAGAGGAGAAAAATATCAGATAAATTTCCTCAGCCAGGGCTGTTCTCCGAGGAAACCTCTGCTCCAAGAGCTGGCTCTGCTGCACAGCCAGCTGGATGACCCTGCCTAAGGCTGGCTGTTTCTATGGCCAGCAGCCCCACGGTGGGGCGGGGTGGCTAACATTGCATTGATCCTCTGACCCCTGGCAGCCCAAATGATGAGTCTCCAGCCCACATTGCAGTCACATTCTCCACGCTCACCTGCATGAAGTACCAGGCTGGCTGAGGCTCCTTGGCTGCTCTCCCACCAAGGACACACTTCTCCCTTGTGCTCTGCAATTTCTTCAACCCACCAGTGTGAGGGAGTCCCCTGCAGATGTTCTGAGGCTCCAAGGAAGTTAGTTCACACCAAAGGGCAAAGAACAGTTTGAGAGCACAATTAAGCACCTATAGCTTATAACCCCATCACTCTGTTGGCTGCAGCTCAAACTTAAAATGCCTGTGCTTGGGTTTGGGACAGGCGAAACTTGGAATAACTCTTGATGGGATGGACCGTAGCCTAAGGCATCATCTACAATTCCCACTTGTGCAGATGCACGTGGACAAGAGCTTGGGCCCAACTGAGGGCAATGAGCAAGTTCCTTCCCTGGCAGGCAGCCTGTGTCTGTGCCCACGCGTGGGCCTGGGCCCATGCAAACATACCACAGCGCTTCCATAGACACTGTTTTGTAGCACTTGCACTCGGCTCCTCTTACTTTATATGATTTCCAAACTCTCCATACCCATGCAATTATTTTCCTTTTCCCTTTTCTTTCCAAATGGAGAAGAAGGACTTGTCCAGAATCCAGCAGCAAGCCAATACCAGAACGGGGAGAGCAACCCAGCCCTTCTGACTCCAATGCCGCAGGCCTCGTCTGCTAGACAGGAGTGCTGGTCATGTTTGAGTAATGACATTATCTCTGCTAGACTAGTCAAAGCCCAAGAGTGAGTCATTTTGTTCCATCATCCACTCCATGAGTTTCAATGAGTTGCTGCATATGTCTCCAGATGACTGGAGAAGTTACCTATAACGCAGGATATTTTCTGTTCCACTTATTGGAGCTTGGGGTAGATTTACTTTGAAAGCACAATTAAAAAAAAAGAAGAATTTATCAGATTCCTTGGGGCAGGTCTGCAAACATATTGCTGTCACTGCCACATGATTATTTGTTGCATGCACACATGGTCATTTCAAAGAAGAATTAGCAATGGAGATAAAGCATATAGATCATATGAAAACTGGTTAGAAATGGATTGCTGTGGTGCTGTGCTCTACATAAGCCAGGAATGACATCAAAAGACTGCCTGGTCATGTTTGTTATATGAGATTTGGGCATATATTTGGAATCAGTGCTCATGCAGAGGTCAGCGAGGGACAGAAGACGCTAGCTGGTTTTGATTACTCAAAAAATAATGGCTTATTAATATGATTTAGGTGTATCCACAGGAGAAGACACAGATGTACTAGATTATTTAGTTGACTCAGTCAAATATTTAGTTGACTCTGTCAAAGAAGTAGCCAGAGTGTAAATCTCTCTGCTCCTTTCATCTCACACAGCAGGAATCAGAGTTGTGTGTTTGTCAACAGGGGACTGAAGCCATGAGTCAGCGTTCAGCAAATGCTTCCAATCCTCTACAAACAGATACTTTACCACTTGGCAGTTTTAGATAACTTTAATGGAGGCCAAATAATTTTATCTTGGAGCTTAAGGCTCCAGGAGCAGTGGACATAAGTTTTTGGCGTTCTTTACCTACAACAGCAGCATTTTATAGCTTGCCCTCTTCAGATGAACCTGTCCTGCCATTAGGACACAGCAAGATGTTGTATCCCTGTTGTGTTCCTCAGCAGGCTCCTGAGCTGCCCACAGGCAGGCACAGTCAAATTAGAATCTCTGCCTCCAGGACATCCATCTCAGTCATTGCAAAGGACTCAAACACAGGTGTGATTTCAGCTACCTTTGTCAAACCTTGTGACTTTGCAGAACCTGCACCATGTTGGCTCCAAACAATTTGAGGGTGAAAAGCTCAGAGATCTCACTGCCTTGCAGCTACTACATCACACATGGAGACTGAGTCTCTTCTTTGCATTTTCACAGCTTTATGTCTCTGATTTCTATTTGTCTATGCTCATAAACAGAACCACACTTGGCCTGGTCTCTTGACAGTGCTCAATTCCAATATTCAGCTCGTGTCTTAGGGATGGGTAAGGGTTTTTACACTTGTCTTTCACAGGTGACAATCACCTGTCGACTCTCTAAGACACCTTTCTAAAGAAGTGTACTCCACATGTCCACCTTTGCTTCCCTACTGAGAGAGTTCAAAGGTCAACACATTTCAGAAATGATAAGAGCTCTATCCAATGCTTGTGCTCATGAATTCTCCCTCTTCAGCCAAATTTCTCAACTCCCTTGTTTATTTATTATAAATTCCCCCTGGTTCAACAATGGAGCTGGATTTTGCAGTAGGTCTTGCACAGCTTGAAAAGAAATTTTGAAAGGTTTGTTATTTTATGCACTGCAAAGAAAGCAGATCAAGACCTCTGTAGGTGCCTGGAGTCAAATTTTCCTTGTGCCAAGAGAAAGAAGAAAACACATTTAAAATTCTGCACTGTATGGTACCTGCTCTGAAAGGGAACATTGCTTATAAAAGCAGTCCCAAAATTTGTGCCAATTTTTACAAATTCCTGAAAAGACATTTACTGTATTACCACAGTGAGTGATGGATCTGGGAGACAGAAAAGAGAGACAAACGATACACTAGTTTTGCTTGTTTTCATGGACAAGAATCTTGTAGATAAAACAATTTGTCCTGAGGATAAATCCTGGAAACACGGAAAGCTCCCAGATAACCTTTTTTGCTAGTCCACCCTCAAATCCAAGGAGAAAATATAAGAACCTGGCACTGTCAGCCTTGTCGTGGGTCTGACATGGCAGCCCCTTCTTGCATGGCATGGCCTTGGTCTCTCACACAGGGCTGCACCTCAGGCTGACCTTAATGGGTGGGACTGGGAAGAGAGGGGTAATGGTTTTTGGAGTGCTTTCCTTCAGAAACTGCCAGGCTAAATTCAGTTCATACCTAGAGGTGCTGAAAGTGATTAGCATCTGAGGGCTGCTCAGCAAATCACTGGTCTCCAGTTCCCTTCCTTTGAGATGACTGTACAAAAAACCACCTTTGCTGCTGGCACTAATTCAAATCTTTTCTGCCAGTGCTAGGTCTGAGCTGTATGACCTGTTGTGCCAGTAAAAGCTGCCTTCTGTCAGCACAGCCTGTGTCCACATCCAATGCTGAGGCCTGGAAGGGGGTAAAACTTTGTCTTTCTCTAAAGAACCACCTAAAAAAACCTCAGCCCTTTCCTGGCACCATTTCACTGGTGCAGATGGTGGATGCTACATATTCCCTGCCAGTTCAAACAATGCCAGAGCAAGTCTCCCATAATCACATTGGGTCTTAACCATTTTCAAGGTCTGATCACATCTTTAAATATCACTGCTTGGAGCAAATGAAAGCCTAGACACAAAGCTCTCCTCTGTGCAGAGCCTGATCCCAGGTCCTGCTGTGCACTAATATGTCTGTGCTTCCTCAGCATGGGAAGCACTTAGCACAATACAGAGAGGAGTCTGGGTCCCAAATAAAATGTTTACATTATAGACAGTCTTACAGACCTGGCATGATCCAGTGTGAGAGCAGAAATAAAGGACTTCAAAGGGGCTGGGGCTGATCAGGTGATGGAGCCAGAACTCCAGGCCAGGTCTGTGTAGGTGGAAAGCGGGGACTGCAAATGACCATACTGTGTCAGCCTGAGGGTGAAAGACAAGCATTCCTTCCCTCTCTGGCACTCCTGTTAACCTATTGCCAGAGACACTCACTGACACTGAAATTTAGAAACTATTTGCAAACTTTCATAAGCACCTTGTGTAAACTCGCCTGTCGAGTTCACAGAAGGCAATCCTAGCTGCTTGTGGAACCTTGACATTCTGTCTGTACTAGAAGCTGAGGAAAAAATAGAGTCATTGATGGTTCTTCATGACTTCATTCCTCACCTCGAGTGAAAAAATTACAGGTGGACAGGGAAAAACCAGACTGACTAATCTTCTGGTGTGGGGTTCCCAGATCAGTGGGAAACACTATAAAGGGAAGAATGGAAATCCACTTCCAGAGATACTGAAAACATGACTGGGCAATGTACAAGAGTAGGAATAAGCATTCATTAGGGTGATATGGCTCAACATAAGCTTTGGGAGTGATATGTCTTAACATGAGCTTTGGGTTTCATCAGGTATTTTTCCCCTTGAAGGGATGATGTCTAAATAAGCAAGGATGAAACTCCTTTACTACCAGATGTCCAAGGCTGACTCTAACACAAAAGGCCAATTTAGGAAACTAGAACTGAGCTCTCAGTTAGATGTCCCAGAAGCATTGAAATGCAGGTACTGTTGCATTTTGAGAGCACCAGCCATTCCTGTTAAAAAATTTTCACATCCTGATGCAAGCCTGAAAGTCTAAAAGTCCAAATAAAGAAATATATTTTAAAAAAATAACAATTCTTCCCTCTGCCCAACCTGTTGGAAGGAATTTCCTTTTCTAGAACACTTGACACATCAGAGAATGGGAACATGTGCATGCACAGGTAGGATGGGAAATTTCTTGGCAGTTTTTGTATTTCTAACAGGTTTGAAAATGACAGTAGATAGTTTTTCTACTGTTTTGACTTTTCTCCAACTTTGAATGTTTGTTAATTTTATTTTCTCTATACTGTTACCCCATTTTGTACCTATAAGTTTTAAATAGGGAAACAAAATACCGAAGAAGAAAATGTGTGTGAAATGTTCTGATTTCTGGGTAAAAACCAATTTTTCTCACCTGTGTCATGTTTTCTCATATGCCTGGATCAGCCAAGAGCTTCCTCCAAGGTCTCAGCAGGATACCAAACTTGCTTAAACACATGTATGAGGCAAATCCTTTACTGTATGTGCATGTGTATAACCAAATGTTTGCAAGAGAGGCCACAAAGTGAGCACCATTTCAAAAGCCCCTGTTTGTCTTGGCATCTCTCCCCTCTCCATTTTTGTTAATTAGTTGACGAACCCTTGCTTGTGCCTGATGTCCTTCCAAATGAGAGGAGCCTTCAGCCAACTGTGCACCATTATTCAAACCTTCAGTTATTGCTCTGCAAAAGCCTCTTCAAAGCCCGGTCTGCTGCCCCTGTTTCTGTTTATCAAACAGCTGTGTTGAGGTTGGCTGCGTTCGGTCAAGTTCAAGGAGAGGAGCTGCCAAAATTGTGAGAGAGGGAGCAGGGGAAAGTGAAAATGCCTCTCACCTCACAGGGAGTGAGAAAAGGGAAAATGGCAGATGCTGGTCCAGGATGCTATAAATAACCAGTTTGGCACCACTGCACAAGAAACAGCTTGGCTAGCCCTCTCTTCTCTTCTCCTTCCCCACTGGGTTTATTATGTATTTAACCCTCTGCAGCATTTACTGAGGGAGGAGGCTGTGTCAGCCAGAAGACCTCTCTGCAGGTAACCCTTTGCACACCCATGGACCTCCACCATAAACCAATGGCC
The DNA here is from genome assembly GCF_027579445.1 of Ammospiza nelsoni. Classification (NCBI taxonomy): domain Eukaryota; kingdom Metazoa; phylum Chordata; class Aves; order Passeriformes; family Passerellidae; genus Ammospiza; species Ammospiza nelsoni. The sequence continues at coordinate 25,270,705 of NC_080639.1, forward strand.
CTAGTCTAGGTCAAGGCTCCTTGGCTTTCAAGTGTTTACTGATGCAACAAGCTCTCAAGCAGGATCACATCAAGTGTAAAATTAAGTAGAGGTTGAAAATTGTGTTTCAGTCCTTTGATTATAATAAATCCATTGAGATAAGTGAGTGGAGGGGAGGAAAAGCTATCAGTTTTTACCAAAGAGAATGCGTATTGACCAAGATGTTGGGCAAACCTTATTGGCACACGAAGATATTTCTTCAGCTTAGTTTCTGCAGGAAGTGTGCAAAAACCCCAAGAGTCTTTCTCTAGAAATGTGGGCATTAGGAAGGGGGAGTAGCTCAGAGATATCCAAGTAGGGGAATGGAATTAACAATTAGAAGAACACTGGGAAAGGGCCCAGGAAAACTTTTCAAGCTCTCTGAAGGTTTTGGATGTTTTGCCTGTTTTAAGATGCTCCAGTGTTTCCTCCAGTCTGCGGAGTGTTTCTTAGTTTTGAAAAAAATTGCACTCACCTCCTCCGCAGTGTAAAGAACTTTAAATCAAAAGAGTATAGTGTCATATCCAACAGTCCCTCTGAGCACAGATAAATGTGTTGTGTTTATCTGCCACTGGCACCAAGCTGGCCCAGGCAGGGTGATTAATACCCTGAGGCTGAGGGATAAGCCCTGTCTTTACCTCAGCCTTGTGTTGGGGAACAGAACCACAGAAGGTGTGAAAGTAGAGACACAGCTGGTTTGCAGAGAGTTTCCTAGGCAGAATTCACTTTGTAGCAGTCCAGGAGCAGATATTCCTAAAAGGCAAGATTTTCAAGGAGCCCTTCTGGCAAAATCATTTGTTTCCTTTGTTTGTTTCAAGAAACCTCTTTCACAGTTTCCCCTCAAAACAGTTTTCTTCCATCTCTTCAAATAACCTAGACATCATCTGGATCCTTACTTCAGGGTCCAAGGCAAGGCTCCCAGCAGTGTTTCCATTTACTGACCTCTCTGCCTCCTTGTCAGCACTTTGGAGGGGTCTTCCCCAGGTCCCTTTGTTCCAGGTCTCCCTGACCTTGGCTGCCTCTTAACAAAGTCCTTGGACCATCAGTCGCACACTCTCTTTCTTACTTGATTTGGCCAGCTCTCTTGTTTTCCACTCCCCTCTGGTATCCTTGTCAGCCTCCCAGATAGCACCCTGCCCCTCTCCATTTGTCTGCCTTCAAAGCCTCTTGCAATACCTCTTTTCTAATCTCTTCAAAATCTCTATCCCCGTGTTATTCTGTTCTGCACAAAATCTAAGCAACCACTGGAAATAATCATCTGCTCATTTTACACCTGCCTTGCTCCTAGAACAGGCTCTGTGCAAGTGACTGTATTTATTACCAGAAGAAAAAAAAATGGTCCAATATTTTAGGAACTTCCCTGGGTTCAAGGTGGAAGAAATATGTTTCAGGGAACACCTATGTAAAAACATGTCAACTTGAAATACTCTTTGAATGTAGCCCTAGATCACTTTCCTTCTCTGCTGTATTCAACAAGAACTTATTATTCATAAAAAACACAAGAATGGCCAAGCTAAAGATACCAGAACCCTAAATCCCATCTTTGAAGCTGGTCATAAGCTGAGGTTTACCAAAGGAATAAGAGAAAGAGAGGCCACGCAGGGTGTTTGTGCCTTTCACCTGCTGGTAGCACACAGGGACTGATGAGCCCCCTTCAGTGGTGTAAGTAGTGGAAAGTAACCAATCACTAAAAATTCTCTCAGAATGGTGCTCTCCTAAATTAACAGCTTACAGAGTACTTTTTCTCTTTTTTTATCTTTTGGTAGTAGTTCATGAAGATAAATTTACCTCAAGAAGTGCTTGATTGAAAAGAGATTGTGTATCTTTACCTGGGAGATGTGGAGTTGGCATATGCCCCTGATACAGAAATGAGATATTGATGCCAGCTCAGGTGCCTGAGAGCAGGAGTGAAGGCTGTTCTACCCAGTTTCTCAGAGCCCCTCCAATAATTCTGCCAGGAGCTGGTCAGGTTTTCTCCAAAATATCTTGTTTGACTCAGAGGCAGACATGATGAGAGCTGATCATTTGGTCACATAAACTTACTGTTCCAGAATAGTGTCTAAAGGACCCTCTTTTTTAACTAAGCCATTTTATCTTATACAGCTTTTCATATCCCTAGTTTTGCCTAGCTGCAGTGAAGACAACTGCTAAATTCAGTAATTTGTCATTGAAATTTTCTCCTGAGCAGAAAATCAGAAGGTGACCATGCAAGTGGAAATTTTTTGTGCAGTGCCTTGCCTGAGCATCCACTATTTTCTTTTGGGGATACTCCCTCATTTTCTGGTTTCATTGGGAGTCTTTGGTAGCAAGCAGATTGCCTTAATTCAGATGTTTGTGGAATTGAGCAGCAGAAAGAAAAATGCCAAGGCTCAGACCTTTTGCTTGAAAAAAGTGAAACTTCCTTTTGATATATTTCCCCTCAAAACGTGGTATTTATTTAACAGACTCCCTGACTGACTCTGGAAACCTGCTATTTTGACTCAAGAATTTTTCTCAGTGAATTATATTAGATAAATATAACCAAAGTGTGTGATTATGCTGGGTCGATTAACTCCTGATGTCAAAATGAAACCATTTCTTTGGCTCTGTTTTCTCCAGAAATTTGTCACTGGTTTATGTTAAAAAAGCCCCTCCCTATGCCTGAGTGATGGAAACTTTGAAAATCCATTAAATCTTTCATCTGCAGTTAATTGTTGCTGATGTTGCACACTGCACCTATTCACAATCAGACTTTTTTCCCTTGCAGACAAGGTGCTCTCTGCAGGACCTGCAGTTAGCACAGCACTGTGCTTTTCCTGCTGTGGTGGAACATGTATTACAAATTTCAATTTCAATCCCCTTTACTTTGCTGGAAGAGTCCGAGCTAAATCCTGCAATGTGCTGACTATCTTCAGCTCCTGCTGTCAGCAGGAGATCTCAGAGGAAGAATGTGTGTGTGAATCATGCTTTTTCCTGTATTTTACAAGTTTTAAACCATGGTATTTAAACTCTGTTTCAGACATCTTATATGCCACCCCTGTCTTGTTTGTTCTTCTGTGAAATTAAAATAGCATTTCTGTCTCTCTTTTCCCTTTATTTTCCCCCGCATGTCTAGTAAGATAACTTCTGCTTAGTGAATGGTTTTTTACTCTGAATACTTTCTAGTGCCACAGTGGGATAGTCTTCCAAGAGAGTCATGGTCATACCAAGTTGCCACTAGTAGCACTGGTAAGTGCTACTACTTTCAAACCTCTGTAAAAGTGGCAAATATCATCACAAATACCAAATTATGTTTCATATATTTCATATATGGTCTTTATATATGAAATTTAATATTCCATATTTGAAAAAGGAAAAATGAAATTTTGTGCTTTTAATTTTTTTTAAGTAGATAACTTTGACATTTGCAACAAGGAAAGTGTATGTGGGGCTGGGAAGGGTGAGAAACCAATTTGACTCAGTATTGCAGCAACACCAAAATTCCAGAGAATAGTAAAATGGATTAGTAATCTCCCTGGTTCTGTTATTTCTAATCATTAATTTGCTCTGATCCCTATACTTTAGGCTGGGGTGGATAGAAGTCCACCCCAGCAAAAGTTAATTTTATTTAAGAAAAGTTTCTGAAATTTGAGTAGGCCTTGGGTTAGCTGCTGGAACTTTGCCAGGCATGACACAACCTACCTGCATTGTTTGCAGGCATTTTACTCTACAAAGAAACTGCCTGACAATTTTGAGGAATAGAGTTTGCATTGAGGAATAGAAAAGTGACAGCAGCAACACAAGACTGTGCTCAGAACCAGGAGACTTAAATGGACTTGAGTATACCAAATGCTCATCCAAATTCCAAAGTCTCCTCATGGGTGACAGGGTGCCATCAGTAGACAGCAGCCCCCTCCTGAGAGAAGGCTAAAGACATTTGCAGACAGTCACATTCTGTCACTGGCTGACAGAGGCAGAGAAAGAAGACTGTGGCAGAAGGAAGTGAGAAAGAAATTATACTTTGTCTCAGTCCTTTGACCTCAGAGATTTCCATGTAATTAAAGCAGGAATATGGTTCCCAGGGATTCTGGGAAATGAATGGTTGCCAAAGCAAATACCACCCCCATGACACCCTCCCTCCTTCCCTCCTTGTAAACAGTCTGTAATCGCTTCATAATAGGCTGCACCGATGGGAAATGGTGATTAATACTGTTTACCACTGAGAAACTCCTGTTGCTTTTTTACCAAGGAGTCATTAGAGCTAGGTTATACTATGGATGTAGGGCAACCTTCCTTAGAAACCCCAGCTTAGGGAGTGTACGGCCTTCAGTTACTGCTCTGTGATGGGATTAAGGTGAATGAAGCAAGGAGGAGGAGGTTTCCTCCTCTCTGTGGCACTTCCCTTCATAGCTCCAGAAGCTCCTTAGAGATTGGTGAGCATTTGCAGGAGCAGAGGTGTGGGGCAGATAAAGCTCTTTCATTTGTTCAGTGCTCACCAGTGAAGATTCCATCTCTTCTGGTGTCTGTGGAAAAGAATGACACAGAACATTTCTTAATTGAGATTGTAAATTGGAGAACTGGAACTAAAAGCCACTTTGGTAAAATATTTGAGTTAAAGAAAGTAATAGATTCAAGAAGGTTTTTCCTTTTCTGTGGTAGGATTAAGACCAGGTTAACTGGACATTTTAGAGGCTGTGACTAGAGCCTTGTGGGACATAATCTCGGTGCCCTGAACTGACAGAAGGCAAATTTGCTCAAAGATCCCTTATAGTGCCAGTGTTCCTCCAGGCAAGTAAACTCCTGTTTCTATGTGTCATATCGGCCCTTAGGAAACACTCCCAAGCTGGGCCACTTGCTCTGTCTCATTTTTCCAAATCAGTAGGATTCAGGCTGAGCTCATGGAGAGAACCAAACAAATATGTTGTTGGAAACATCATCACAGACTCATACGGGTTCCAGTCTGAGGCAGGAACCAGGAGCCCAGTCTCGATTTGTGCCCAAGCAGCTGTGATGCCAATGGAAAGTACCCATCTGCTGGACAATTGTAGTTGTCTGCTCACTGAAACTCCTGCAAACGTGTCTTGTGAGAATGCTGAAATGTCTTTAAAGCTCTCCGTGACCATTGGAACTCATGGGATCTTACTTCCTGCATAACACTATAGCACAAAATTTCATGGGGAAATCCCCTCTTCAGGCCCATAACTTCTCACTGAGTGTTAATAAATCTTACAATGGCAGCATTTGACCTTTGCGGTAACACATATGAGGGAAAATGGTGCAAATGTTATCATGTGCCATCTCCTCCTTCTCTTTCTTTTCTTTTTAAAAATCTTTTTATTACTCTCTGTGTGTGTGTGTGTGTGTGTGTGTGTGTGTGTGTGTGTGGTGAGCAAGGAACAAAAATGGTCCCACATATCTTTTTTTCCCTACACCTTCTGTAGCACTTTTCTTAAATGACGCAATTGACTCGAGCCACAATAGGAGAGCAGCGGTGTGCAAAATGATGAAATACACACAAGATCAAAGCTGAGATGGTTCCGAGCCAGAGAATGGGAACATGGGTCTGAACTTTCCCAGAGTCTGAAGGAGCTGGTTCAGCCCATTGTGAAAGTTCTGGGTAGATTCCAGGTGCACATTTTCCTAAAATGTGGAGATATTTAGATCATTATCTCTCATTTGAACTTATTACAATGAAATGTCTTCTCTGTTCACTACTTCTGTAACTGGTTTCATGATTTTATTATGCTTTTTTAAGAGACTTTTATGGCAGTGTGGTATTTGCTTGAATGTGAATGGGAACATCATGTTTAAAGATTGATGATGCATAACACAAGGTGAAGAGGGGTTCATAACCTTACATGGGATCTTACTCCTCTCTGGCAGCTCCAAACAACACAGCAGTGTCTGCCCAGCAGATAACATTTCTTCCAGCAGCTGCTATGAGAGAGTGAATTCCAAAGGGGCAGTAAGCCAAATCCACCTCTGTGAATAACAACCCCTACCCGTTCATTAATGCATTATGTAATTAACATTGAGAATAACATTATGGGAATTAAACTTTTCTTAACGGTCTCCAGTGGAAGTTCTTCTCTTCATGGATTTATAGCTTTGTCAAATTTTAATTATTTGGACTGAAACTTTCCATGTTCATGCTCTGTCTCAGGCTGGCGGCTGGCATTTTTATTTTTTTTTTAGTGGGGGCATTTTTTTTGGTGGGTTTTTTTTTTGGGTTTTTTTTTTTTTGTAATTAATGTTTTAACAGTCTGGCCATTTCTGAGAAAGGAGATGGAGGAAAATAAATTACTCTTCTAAACCAGACATTTTTTCCCTAACTGTTTTTCTTGAAACAGTGTAAAATCTTAGGGCTTTTAGAAGGAAACCTGAGAGGGAATGAACTGGGAAAGAAGGAGGTGCTGTTATATTGGGCTTAAGCCCATGGACATGGCAATGTGCATGTGGTCCAGACAGCAAAGTCTCTGCACTTCTGAAAAGTGCCAGTCTGTACTATAAACTTTTTACATGGCAGGCAGATGAGTTGAAATCCTAAACAGAAAGGCATAACCACAAAAAACCTCAGCAGTATAGGTGGTCACAGCACTATTTGTTCTTTGAGCTATAGAAAAGTGCAGTGAGCTGCCAACCTCATGGAAGGTCATGGTTGTTACTCTCAACTCCTCAATTTTTCAGTTTTCCATTTAAGTCAGCCCAATATCATTGCCTGTGGAGACAGATAGAGACCATTTACACATTTAAAAAATAAGATTTTAGAAAGGTTTTTTGAAAGATGTGTACAAAGTTAGAATCTCTTTTAAGATAATATGCCTTTTAGAAATATTGCACACTAAATCTAAGTGATTGATTGTGTTGAGTGTACTGGCTTAAGCCACATTTCCTCCCAGAATCAGGAAGAGGAGCCAGGATTTTGAATTTCCATATATTTTTCCTGGCTATCAGAGACATGTATGTATCACATCTCCCTTTAACCATCTGTTCTTGTACAATAACAACATACTACCTCTGCCAGTTGCTCCTTCAGTTCCCATGGCAGATAGCAATGTACATCCAAAGGTAGTGGGATTTGGCTGATGCATGAGGTTCATGCTCACCCCCCCATCTCACCTTTTGCCTTGCTAGTGTGAATTTACCTGGGGTAATTAAAGAGCCAAGCCTACTGTAGGGTTGGCTCCAGCTTGTCAAGCTCTCCAGGCAGCATGGGGGAGGACTCTGAAATGTTCTCACATCCATCCTGGGTTACTTCTGCAGCATGTTATCCATGGGCTCCTCTTTCAAAGTACTGGTTACCCACAGCCACTGTCTGAAAAACATGAGGAAGCCACTCCCAATACAGGCTTGTTCCCTCTGGTGTGTTTCTTATAGGAGATTTGAAATAGGAGAGGGAAGAGGATACTCCAGACTACTTCAGATAAAAGAGCGCTTTTGTTAATATGCTTATTTTAGAAATATTTCTTCTCTTGAACATCCCAAATTCCTCAAATCTTACTGTCCCAAAAAGCAGATGTTTGTAGTAGCTGAAAATAGCTCTATGCCAATTTGCCAATTTAGATGGCTGGGACTAGAAAGGATCACATTTGATTCCTCCCATGATTTCCTGTCACAGTCCCCAGTCGGTGGAGCTGAAACCTCACGAGAGGCCTTTCTGCACATCTGCAGCGGCAAATGACAGGGCAGCTCTGGAGAGGTGGTTGCACACTCAACACATTTGCATTCCCCATGAAATCAGTCAAGGCCTCTTATCAACCAGGATGTTGTAGTCTCTAACCAGTAGATTCTACTCTCCACATTCTGCTGTGAGCAAAACAGGTGCAGCTCCTTTTTTTTTCTTCTGGTTCCAATTGGATTACCTCAATTATTCACTTTATTATATGAAACCTAAGGAAAAGATAAAGTGCACAAACTTCTGGCAACCTGGCAGTTGCAGCTCAACCATCCGAAATTAGAAATTGATGCTGGTTGCTTTGTATGGTTCCATGGAAGATTTATGTCTTTATGTAGCCAGTGCTGATGAAATAAATTAAACTGGGCATGTAAAAGGAACAAAGTTTTACTTTTGCATTTGAAAACTGGCTTCAATGTCTCATGGGAGAGTGTGGCAAATATTCCATAGACATGCAAATACATCACCCTAGCAAAGAAAACCTGGGTAACTTGTCCTTAAAGCTGCAACATTTCACCCCAGTGCCCTCTCATTCCCAGAAAAGTCTTCTAAGCTGCTGGGGAAAAAAAACTATACTGGGCTTCACAGACCATCAGATTTTAGAAATGGACCTAAAATAAGACTCAGCCATTATCCCATCCTTCTTTCAAGATGAGCTATGTTGTCCCAGCCAAGGAGAAACTGGTTTTGATTTGCGCCACAGTTTGCTTTCATGGGAGAGATGTGTTTGGTTGAAATCCAGACTGTAATTTTTTGGGCCCATAGGGCCAGAGACTCTAGGAGGACTCTCGGAGGAGCATGTAGGCAGTGAATGGTGTTGGAAAACTGCTGTGCCTTTCCTTGCAGACTCTCTGGCAGAGTCACCTAGGCTGCACTGTGCTTACACCATGCAGGGCTTTTCAGTAAACATATTGGCACACTGGTATTATTTTAATTTTAATTTTGAACAAGGGACTGCTCAAGGAAAGAGACTAGACTTAAACAGATCATCTTTCCTCCAAGCTTGCTGCCAGCAGGAATAGAAGTTGGTTTTCATTCATGCCCATTTGGCAAGCCAGGTCTGTGACTTAGCCTAGATTATGTGTTCAGAGCTATGTGCAGGATTTTAGTCATTCTTCTTGCACTGCTTGTACAGCATTGGTCATTTTTGCCCAGACATTCCCCAGGACACAAAAAGGACATCAATTTTCCAAAACTGTCAACATTCCAAAAAAGTCACCAGACAAATCAGGGAAAGGAGGGATTTAATACCCATGTCTTGCCCAAAAAATAGAAAACTGCAGAAGGTATAGCAGGGTTTTTTTCTGCATTTTACATTAAGGGTCCATTCAGAAGCTTTGGTCCCATGTAAGACTTGAACCTGAAACATGCTGCCTCATGCAAGAATTTTGCTATTTGAGACTCCTTGTTGCAAATACATTTCTTTGTCAATGATTCATAGCAGGTTCTTTCTTGGATGACTTGCATTTCATTTTTTGCTTTCAAATGTATATATTGTGTGAGTCCAGCTGTGAAGTCATTGAAATAAATAGTCCTTTTCCATTCTCTGTTCATGGGCAATTTGTTGCTGGGATTTATATCTGTTCTGATTGGGCAGCTTGGCCACATGATTAATTTTAAACTCACTCTTTGTTAGGTTCTTTCTAAATGTACTAATTTCCAGCCTGACACTGGTTTCATCCTTTCAACAGGTAAAAGAATGCCAAAGCTTGCAGGATTGGATAAGCTCAGGACTGAATGCAAAGTCATTGGCAGGAACATTTAATGAGGAGCAGAGAGAAAAGGACTGAATCAGAGGGAAATTACTGATTAATACCAAAGTGTATGCATAAAAATACATGTGCATGAGTCATCCACAAGAGAAAGAGAGACACCAGATAAATCTAACTTGCTCTCTAAAAAGCAAAAAGTAGAAGGACTGTTCTGGAAAATAAACTAACAATCACTTGTTAGTTCAGATCAATCTGACTCCCACCATCTGCTGAGGCTCAGTGGGAAATGCATCAAATTCTCCTTCCTTACACCTTAATTTTGCAATCTTCCTGCTTATAACACTGCTTCTTAGATATGTCAAAATAATGTAATCTGTGCTTAAGGACCAGGACGTGCCAAAGCCCAGATCATCCATTCAGTGTCCTTGCTGAAGAAATTATGGGGACAAGCCAACCTGAGGCAGACCTTAGTCCCACTGGAGAGCAAGGTTATTACAAACTTTTGAAGACCACAAGAACTTTAGAGATAAAAGCAGAGGCTACAGCATGAGTGCACTAGAATTGGTTGAGTTTTAAGACTGATATGAACTTGTCATTTACAAGCTTGCCCCACCAATAATAAAATAGAAAAGCGTATACTGGAAGAACAGATAGAAGAACAGATAGATGCATCTACTACCTACACTCTACTTTCAAGCCCATTTAAGTAGCAAAAGTGCCAAAAGAGAGCTACTGAAAAATATCTTAATAATCTGGTAATTTCTTATTACAACTCTTAGGGAATATGAGGAGGAAGAGGATAGCCAGGTTTGCTGACTCAGACTGCTCAGTAAATGTGGAGATTTTGATCAAGTTTGTCCCAAGAATAAGCCTCACAAAAGTACCAAGTGTCACTTTTCCTGTAATTTTCTTTGTTTTAATATTATTCCATTTTCCCTTGAGCCATCCTTGAGCTGACATTAACGGGATGCACTCCATTAACCTCCATGAAGCCAAGGCCTTCAAAGCTCTTAATCTGACAGTGTTTTACTTTACTATGGGGTGTAAATCAGCTTTAATGCCAGTACTGGAGGCACTGTAATCTAAGCCTGGAAAAGTTCAAAGGGTGTTGCAATGCATGTAAAATCTATATGAAATAGAAGGATGCTTCTTTCCCTGAAGGAAAGAAAATGCTTTATTGGTTAAGCACTCTGATGTTCCCTTGGAAAGGCTGGTGGTGGTTTTTCCTTTTTTTAAAAAGGGGAAAAAAGAAGTACAAATTACTTCTGCTAGGAAATACCAGCCAATAATTGGTAGATGTAATTCTGCAAAGTGTTAGTGGCGAAATCTTTCTGCAAGATTCATCAGGCCAGCTTTGAGGCCAGTTTCTTCCGGGTAACCCCACCAAATCCCACAGCACAGTGCTGCAAACCATTCAGCCTGTCTCCTGCCTCCTGCCTCAGACACTGGCTTTCTTAGGAAAGTGTTTTACTTCTTTCACCCACCTCAGAAGCTCAGCTCCTGCCACAAAATGGTCAAAATGGTTTTGAGATATTCCGTTAAGGCCTAAAGCCACTGACCTCAGTGCTACTGAATTTCAGGCAAGATGTCCCTGCTGGTTTTACCTCTCTCAAGCATTCTGAGCTCAGAGGCTGTAATTGTGGGTTACAGGCATAGAAACACTGAGCACAAGAGCAGATCCTTGCAGAAGGGAGGCTTTGAATGTGATAGGAAGGGAAATATCTGGATTGAACTCGATTTTAATTTTTATAGCTGGCACCAAAGTATATTTGGATTCTTTTATTCTCTTATAAAGACTCCATTTGTCCACTGAGTTGGGGGAGGGGGAGGAAGAGAGATAATGAGTGACTTGGAACATCAGCACTAGAAGTTGGAAAGAAATGGTGTCCAGCCCCATTTTAGAATGGCTGTTCTAAAGAAATGCTGCAAAGGATTAGCTTTGATATTTTAGACTTCCAGGGAGGAAACCAAATTAGCATCAGAAAGGAAGATGTGTGGGTTGCCTCAAGTACAACTGATGGGTTTAATGTTAACATTATGAGAGTCATGCCAGAAATTTTCACTGCCACAGAAACCCAACAGCAGGAATAGGTAGGTACCCAGAAAATGGCACGGAGAATATGAACTGAAGTCCAGATGGCTCTTCCAAAAGAGACACTGGGAAATCATCCTGGCAAAATACAATCCCTGTCTTTGCTGCCTCTTTACAGACAGGGCTACAACTAAAAATCAATGCAATTAGCTGGATGACCTAGAAAAAGGCAGAGAGAGCCTCTCTTTTCAGAGAGTTTCTTGTGGTTGGACCAAAGTCCCATTCAGGAGAAGCATCCAGCAAGAATTTCACAGCTTACTGAAAAGTGGTTCAATGCAATGTGGTTGAATTGAATGCAATGTTTCACATTAGTCCTGTGCTCAATTGGAGCCAATCACTTTCCACCCAGTGACTCCAGGGAGTCCCTAAATTAACGAGGTAGTGAATCCTGATTGAGATTCTAAGGGATGGGAGCTACACAACACAAAGTAACATTCAAAATGCTGAATTTCCTAAAGTCTGTGTCATGAATGTTAATGACACAATATGACAGAATAAGTTTCCACTACCTGTGGTCTCAGACAAAGACCCACAGTTCAGAGAAATGTTTCCAATTATGACAGCACCCACAGGGTTAAGATGCCAGTCATCCCAGAGTTATTTGTAGCCCTGAATCATTTCCCTCTTTTAAGAACTATTCTTTCTCTTTCATAGTCTGGCATTAAAAGCCCAGCATCTAGACCCCAATCTCTGCTGTCCAAAAACCCCTTAATTCCTCGCCCTTGTTTTCCTTCATGGTCTCATCAGCTCATACTGCTGTGCCCAGCCAAGAAGGCACACGCAAATGAGACACAAGGGAGCCTGCTGTAACAAGACCCCATGAATCTCTTATCCCTAAAGAGCTTTAAAGCCATTTTCCCTCCTCCAGGGACTCAAATGCAGCATCTCCAAAAAGCACTTAGCCTCTGCCAGCCTAGGTCCTGGGAACTTGAGTTTGTTCACAAACTCACATGTTCCAGTTGACAGCATTAAGCAGTGGCTGCCAAGCTAACAGGCCAGTGAGTGAATGTTTTTTTATTAAAAATAAATAGTGTTTTTAAAGCAAAACATGGTGAATTATACCATCACCTTTGAAATAGGATGGATATCATAACTCTGGGTTGGAATACACTCTTTACCTGTTGGACCTTCCAAAACTGACAGAAATCACCCGTCTGCTTTAATGTCTTTGATGTTTTTGATTTTTCTCTCCTAATGGGTATGGAAGAGAAAACTTTTTTTGTTTTTACATAAACTCTAGAGAATTGTTTTTAAGTTTGAGTACAGTAAGGCAGACAGGTTTCTAAGATACGTGCTTCAAATACACGTTAATGTTCTTATTTGAACGCCTACAAAGTTGGCCTGATATATAAAGATACAAGATGTACTGATACATGTGCCAGTTGTGTTTGATACAAATCTAGAAATCAAGCTGCAAGCATTTTGTTTTGAATCTCTGGGCCAAAATGTAAAGACCTTATACCTAGGTGCAAATGAAGCCTGTTTCCATTAAAGTCTTTTTTTAGTACTTTTTTTTATTAAGACATTAAGAGTATTCTCAGACAATAAAAATTTCTTTTAATTTACCTAAATAGGGGTTTGCAATGGTAATTCAAGAACCTGAACCAAATTTCAACACATGAATAAGGGAAAGAATGGGTTTTACTTAAATGAGGGGTTTTGGTTAGTCTTACACTGAAAATTTGTATTTAAATTTAAAAGGTGAGCATTATTTCTAAAAAATAAATCCTTACCAGTTATATGTTTTTAATAATTTTTGAAAAATGTTTTACGAGTAGGTTCTGGTGATTCAAAGCATTTTACTATAAAAACATCTAAAATACTTTTTTAAACTTTGGAATCAAGCGAGTACCTGCTGAGAAAGCTGTCTGTCCCCACTGCATCCAAAGTAGCTGGATTTTTCCTTTCTGTGAGATTCTAGAGGGTGAATAGCCAAGAAAAAATGTTCCTGGTAATGAAGAGAGGAAACAAAACACTTTTAAAGAAAGTTTCTGCAATCTTGTCTTCCTGACTGTTTGTAACATGTAATAGACTTTTAAAGGGCCTTTAAAAGAAGTCATTCAACCAAGTTTGCTGTGTCACTTTCCACTTCATGAGTTTTTCAGAAAAGTCTGAGAACAGCTGAGTAAAACATAGGAGCGAGCTTTGAAGGATGTGTAACCCATCACAAGAAGGAAACATCTTTGCCATTCAGTCCTGAACTCATAATTTAGCCAATCTCACCCTGTCTGGAAGTTTCCAGATGAGGGGTGACCATAGCCAAATTTTACCTGCAACCCTCTTTGTACCAGCACAAAAACTGACTCTTGCACATCCAGCATGTTGACAAACCTCCCAGGAGTTTCAGAATGAGCATCACAGATGAGAAGTGTATATCACGCAGATCCTTGTATATTAAACTGTTATTCTGAGGTGACCTGGTAAAATTGTGGTGGAGCTGAAGAGTGATGTGATTTCTGAAATCTTCAGGCTAAACTTAAAGGGCAGAGTGATTGGCGCTGGAGAAGATGTTCTTGAACTGATGTTGTCAAGATCCAATCAGTGTTCTGCAGTTTAACTTCCAATCAAATGTTACTGAGTGTATTGTGTGGGAGTGTATGTAACTGTATAAATATGACAGATTTCTAATTAGAAATCTATAATTAAGATTACTAACTTCCTACTTACTTAAGCAGTTTGAGACCATTCACTGTGAGGAGGAAGGACAGAGTTTGAAGCCAAGTTAGGTTTTCTTCAGTTAATATGACTGTGTAAGGTTTTCTATCTACAGAGCTGGGATAATACCTAGAAGTTGCCCAAACGCTGCAGAGGCCTTCCTTAAAAAAAAGAGAGAAGTACCAGGCAAGGAACAATAATGTCAACAAAAACTCAGCAGATGGCTTTTTATTAATGTATATCATGAACATTAATTCAGAATTGAAAATCCTTCCCTATACTGTTTGTTGCTTTTTCAGGGGTGGGGTTTTAGGGGAAGAGGAATTATGTCTATGTCAAATAGAGCCATTTGAAGGCATTGTGGGAAGGACTGGTTTCTCTCCTCTTCCTTCCATTCCTCTTCTGTTTATTTATTCATACATATTCAGTCCCTTCCACTGTGTCTAAGACTCTATTTATCCATCTGTGAACATAAAATCACAGAATCATAGAGTATGCTGAGTTGGAAAGGACACATCAGGATCAATGAGTCCAACTCCTGGTCCTGTGCAGGACACCCCAAGAGTCACCACAGGCCCAAGAGCATTGTGCAAACACTGTTCAAGCTCTGTCAGGCTTGGTGGTGTGAACACTTCCCTGGGGAGCCTGTCCCAGTGCCAGCCACCCTCTGGGTGTAAAACCTTTTCCTCATATCCAGCCTAAGCCTCTCCTGACTCAGCTTCATGCTGTTTCCTCTAGTCCTGTCACAGGGCATGAGAGTGAAGAGATTGGTTCCTGCCCCTCTACTTTCTGCTATGAGGATGTTGAAGCTTGATGTCTTTTTTTATATTGTGGTGCCCAAAACTGCTCAGAGCGCTCAAAGTGTCCTGTACCGGCCCCACTGCTGTAACCAGGAAAAGATATGATCCCAGGGACCCTGTGAAAGCCATATAAGAGTCCTTGCAGAGAGATAGTGAGCTGATCAATGTCCTTTCTGATAAGCAGAGAATCTGTAAATCTCTTGCCAGAGAGGAGCTAGAGAACTAGAACAGCTTTCAGCTGTGTCAGGTCAGGCAGCTCAAGTCTGAATATCTTCAGATATTCCTTGGCTTTCCAAGTAAGTACCATCTAATCTCTACAGCTTCTGGCTTCTGAGGATTGATAACTCAGATTCTGACCTTAGGCTAGGTTCTTTTCAGTCCTGACCCAAAATAACTCTGCTGATTTCAGTAAAGTGACTCTGGATTTGTGCCACTCAGTACAAAATTGGAATTTGTCCTCTTAGAGACTAGCTGTCCCAGCAGAGTTTATGTGTGGTGCTCCTTCAATCACTGAGAATAAAGCACAGCAAGCTGGGGGTGCCATGACCTTCTTACTGCCTCCCTTATGTCACCCAAATCAAAAGAGGTCCTGCAAAGTCAGCCACCCAAAGCACAGAGCAGGCTGTAAACAAGCCAAAGGACCCTGCTTTCCCAATGCAAGGGAAAATGCCTGGGCAGCTCAGAGATGTATGGATTGTGTTTAGTCTACATGCTTAAAAATAATAATAATAAAAATATTGTTCAGGCCAGAAGGAATTTACAGGCTTAGAAAACCATGGAAAGCAACTACCTTAGTCTGCAGAGTAAAAATATCCCAGAGAAATCCAAATAAGCTTCTCCTCATCCTATTAATTCATCAAATTTGGCCATGAACTGTTGTCTAGCACAGCACCCATTCCTAGGCATAATCTTCCTCTTCATGGTCAGTCATAGGCTATGAGAGAGTCCTCCCAGCCTGTGTGAACTCGATTGGCAAGGGACATGAGCCAAACGGCCAAATTTTCCTCATGAGATTAAAGGTCTCAGATACCAAAGACCCTCTTCCAGCAGCATTAGTCATAGGGTGCTGCACTGTTGTTTACATGAGGCTCAGATGCTCAGTTTCCCTTTCATGGGGAAGGGGATATGTCTGAAATCACACCCTTAGGAGGATCACACGGCTCTGGAGCAAGGCATGAAGATAATTAGGCCAGACATGTTTCAACGGCAAATCGTATTTTTCACAGTCCGGACAGCCAGACGTGTTTACCTCAATTCCCAGGGTAAGCAGAAGTTAGAGCACTGAGACACCCACCGTCATTCAGCTCAGAGGCTTAAGCTCTTTGCTGGGAGCTAATTTGGGAACACTAGGCAGCATATCAAGGCCGTCTCAGCACCACCATGTGCAGCTGCAAAAAGCCATTCAGAACTGCAGCTGGACGTCTTTTGCCTCGTCTTAACAGCTGCCATAAATACTCCCATCTGATTTCCTTCATGTTGGGACAGCAGGCTGAAGATTTAACAACATTGATGGCAAGATCTGGACTGGAATGTTCGATAATTTTTATAAGAATTATAACTTTGATTCTTTAGTATTTGTCTATTGAATCTTGTGTCCTTTTGCAAAAAGAAATTCCTGGATGGAAACTTCTATTTGTGATTCTAGATAATCCAACCATTTCACAACATCTGTCACAATTGTTACTAGACAAACAGCATTAAGTTCTGGACATGTCTTTGAAACTTTCAGGTGATAGGACTTCATTATTTATTCTGGAAAGAAAAATGCACTGACTCCTCGAAATACACTTTATGGATGCTCATATATGAACAAGGAAAGTCCAGGTGAATTCACTCCGGGATTTGTACCTCCATGTGCATAGAAAGACAAACTGACTGCTGAAGTAAATGGGAAAACCTCCTCTGAGATCAATCGCTCCACCACCATGGATTCTAGAGCCTGGCTGCATATGTGCAGAAAGTGTCAATCATTCTCATTTTAGAAACATACACCCATTCCATAGCCAAAAAGTATAAAGCAAGTCAGCCAAAGGAAATCCTGCCCCTCCTTGAGTGTGGGTTAAGTGGCTTTGCCAAAGAGATGAGCACAGCTTACAGAATAAAAGCCATTATTATTTACTGAACATAGAGCTTCTGTTTAAATGGATGTATGTTCATGAACAGTATGGGCTGCCCTACTGTTTTCTGAAGCACATGGAGTTTGAGCAAGACCCCTTTAAATTAGGGGTTTGTTGTGATCTCATTGTTCACACATTGTCTAGAGCCACCACTGGGCACATCCTCCTGTCCAGCACCAAGGGGTGTCCTGCTGCTCTGTCCTAGGTAGATCTCCAGACCGCCCAGAGGCAGGAGAGAAGTAGCATTCCTCTGGGGAATTTGCTAACTTCATTAGTCATTAATGTTCTCCCTGAAAACCAGAGTGGCTGGCAGTCAGCAGAGAAGAGAGCAATACAAAGCAAATAAAGTATAACATTCACCACAACTCAGTGGGCAGGGAAGCAAGGTAAGACCCTGTGTTTTCCCTTCACTCCTAGCTCAGCTCCACTGATTGTTTCAGAACCACAGCTATGACCTGTGAACAGGACAGGGATTGTTTGCATTTTATCAGGTTGAGTATTTCACTACGGCACCGAGTTGTTTCTGAGATCTTTAGATCTGTTGCATGAGCCTGGGCTAAGCAAGTCATGGTTCATTCACATAAGAGCTAGAGTCATTGGCATTTTCTGTGAAAATATGTATCTGGTTTTAGCTTCTTTTCAGATAAGACTCCAGAACACTAAATCTGATAATCTGATGGTTGATAGCTTCATAGAACATGCATGTGAAATATACACTTCCTTGGATGTCCCCTGATTTGTTTCATTTGTTGGGGTTTTTTTCAGCAAAAAGCCCAACACTTCTATGAGGGTCAAGATCCATGATGCTGGAGCTTTCAACCAGCAGTGTGATGCATGGGAGGCATTAGAAATGTGTTCACCTGGAAAAATCTGTGTTCACTATAACACTCAAGAGAGAAAATGCTTCAATTTTACTCTTAATCTTTCATCTGACTATGTCTATTCTCCTATGCTGGGGTAAAAGTAATCCCAGCCACAAACAAAGCCACTCTCCCAAAAAACCTATCTCATCTTGTCCTACAGTTGCTCCTCTGGAACTGAAACCCAAGAGAGTTTCCAAGAAAGGTGTGGGTGTGGCTGTAGGTGCCTGAGTGGGGAGGGAAGTAGCCACAACTCAGAGCTGTAATCTCAGCAACTCAGATATTATTTTTTGTTTACCATGGGTCCTTGCATGTACCTTTCAGGACCAGCTCAAGCATCTTCAGTATACAGAGCAACCAGGAGACATGCTGTGACTAAATGCAGAAGACTGTGCTCTAAGCACTTCTTTTGACCCTGGAATGATGGCAGAAGATTATTTTGACCTCTTCATTTGTCCCAGCCTTGGTGCTGTAGAGCATAAGATAATACTTTGCTACAGATTATAGTTTCAGACTATTTGATAAACAGGAGTCTATTTTTAGGCAATAGAATTGCCTGGGGCACTTGTGAAATCTCCATGTCTGAATAGTTTTAATAGCAGGTTAGACAAATCATTTCAGCAAAGGCAATCTTACCATGAGGCAGGCAGATTCCCTCATCTCTGTTTTATGTGACTCAGTATACTATAAAGAGAGAGGAAGAAAAGGAACTTAAACATAAATTGGCAATAGTTGCTTCTATTTTGCAGCAGGAAAACAGTACTGTTTGGGGACAGATGGAGATAAAGGAAACAGGAGAGGAGCTGGAGAAATGATGCACCGGAGAAAAAGAACTGACAAAGAAAAAATGGGTAGAAATTAGGTTCCTGACAAGAATTTGGAAGCAAAACAGTGTTGCCTCTCCCACGTTTAAGAGACTCAGCAAAGGCAGGATCTAATAAATACTGAATTTTAACACGCTGATTCAAGAAACATATTAGATCCCCCGCCTTTGAACCAGCCACCTCCATGAAAAGGGAGTGAGCAGCTAATGCTGGCTTGACACAGCCAGTGCACTTTTAACATGTAATCCATATACCTACTGAGTATTTATGCTCTGTCATCCATCCCCTTTTCTGTTCACTTTAGCTTTTTTTTGATGCTGAATATCAGCAAAACCATAGCTACAAAACTAGCTGGAATCCTTGTGTCCTCCTATTTCTGTATACACCTGTTTGCTATGTTTAATACTTTGTTCTTGGGATATGACATAGGATTTTTTTGGATCTGAGCTTGTGCAGCCCTTGGGACAAATGAGAGGAGAGGTCAGCAAATGGCTAATCATGATGTGAAAGTCATACAAGCAGGTAGGATTCTTTTTGCAGGTAAAATTCACCTTGATTTTCAGCTCTTTTTTAGCCTAATGTGGGAAGATATTAATACTTTCCAGGTCAGGGGTGGAGCAAAACCTGCAGTAATATTTGGAGACAGGTTGTGTGGCCTGCTCTGACCATGCTCTGGGGTGGGAGATGGGACTCTGTTTTAGCTGTTTCACTTTCCTCCAGGTTTGGCTGTGCTGTCTGAGCTGTCTTTGGTGAGGGCTTTGCCAGCAGCCTCCTGCTCTGTCCCACTGTGTCAACAGACCCTGCTGCACTTAATTAAGAGCTAGATGCTGCAGACAGCAGCATAGCAGTCCCCAGCAGTATTACAAAGGAGCACATGTGTAAGGGAAAAGAGGGCATTTCCCATGCAAACCAGGGCTTGCATGCTCTGCCAGGTCAATTACAAGCTTTTTCACCCACATAGGAAACAGCTCTTTCTCCGTTTTATTAAAATGGCTGCTCCATCCCATTGTGTATTGAAAGAGCTACTTGGCTGCCCTTGCATCCCAGCTGACCTCCAACCACAGGCCTAGGTCTTTACCAGAAAGGAGGGGGAACCATCACTCTCTAAATGAAGACATTGTCCTGCTGATTATCTCTTTGTTGCCAGTGTTGTGTGAGGTTATAGAAAGGAATAAAGCCGTTCCAAGATGGCTGTGGGTGAAACAGTGTGTCCCAACCTGGATGAGCATTTTCTTCTGGCTCTCTGTCAGGAAGAGCTATACTTATGAGGCATGAATTTTCTGAATTTTCTGGAAAAGTCTGTTGTCCCCATCTTCTCCTGCCACCACCATTTAGTTTAGCACACCATTCCAGCCCATATGTCCCAACACCACATTGTGTCTGGAGGCCTCTACCAGTTTTTTTCCTTGTCTAGGTTTGGATTAACCTGGCCTTTAGGTCTAGAGAATCAGTCTGGATAAGGTTTTGACCAATACAGGCAGGAAACAGGTATCAGTGAATGGGGTTCACTGAAGTAAGGAGAAAATAGGACATTCAGAGGTACCTGGGTCAGGATAATGAGGGGAACCCTATAGGAAAAAGGCATAGATTACATGGCCTGGTCTTCTGCTAGTTGTCTGCAATGGCAAGAAAGAAGTTTGGTGGATTAGTTTGTATGGGAGGGCTTCAGGCTGGAGATCAGGAGGATCTGCCAGAAGCAAGGTTCAGATCAACAGCAAGACTGGAAATCTTGCACCAATGAAGTTTATGGCAAAGCTCCAGCTGCTCTCACTGAGCACTGGACAGTATTTTTCCTTGACCCTAAAAAAAGAGTCTAATCTGTCTAGTGGAAGACATGTTCTTAACATCATCTACTGACTTACCTACCGTCTGGGAATTCAGTGCTAAATTTTTGGAGAACCAGTTCATCTGAGAGGAGAACCCTTTACTTGGTTGGAACTCTTGATCCTGGTGTGTAGAATTTCTGTCTGTGAAGGCTAAAGGATGGGGGGTTATTTTGGCCTTAGCAACTGGTTGTTTCTTTTTGTGTGTATATTTTAATTTTCCTTCTTATCTACATGTCATTCCTCCTGACTTTGATATCTTCATTGCAG
Source organism: Ammospiza nelsoni (assembly GCF_027579445.1). Classification (NCBI taxonomy): domain Eukaryota; kingdom Metazoa; phylum Chordata; class Aves; order Passeriformes; family Passerellidae; genus Ammospiza; species Ammospiza nelsoni. The sequence continues at coordinate 25,291,509 of NC_080639.1, forward strand.
CAGCCTGTCCATTTAGCTTGGGACTCTCTTAAATGGGCAGTGTATCCATCTTCAGGCTGGGAGGCTCTGCTCTTTGTGGGATGCAGGATGTGCCCTCTGGCTCAGTGGTCCCTGAGTTAGCAAATCACCTCATCCTCATCAAAGTGTACTGCAATATTGGAGTACTCCACTTTTTCTGGGGATGTACCATACAAAGAGGGCTTTCTGTTTCTGTCACTTCTGACCTTCCTGAATTTCAGAATACTTGGGGGAAGATATCGTGGGTTCAAATTACTTTTTGCTGTCAATTTGCATACCTTCTGCCAACGCACACTATCACTCAGTGTCCAAGCACAGTGAATCATACCTTGCAAAATGCCCCTTCAGTTCCTAATTAGCACATTCTGTCTGAGCAGTCTCAAGATTTTCAATTTATCTTGCAGGAAACAGGTTAATGATAGCAAGACAGACACTGTATCTGGGAAACAGAGCAGCAAGAAAGGGCCTCCACTTTTCCAGCTGCTGAGTACCATGACCTTAAGAGGGAAATAAATAGTTGTTATAGTTTCTGTGATGATTTGGTTGTTTTGGGCTAACCAAAGTGTAATTTATTACACAAAGTATAATTTATAGTTCTACTTTGATGTGATGCTTCTTGTTCCTTCCCTACAGAAGTTCTTTGTGCTGTTCAGGCCATCTTCTCCCCACTAGGTGTTTTCTACAATTCTTTCCATTGTCATCCATGTTTTGCTGTTGTCAGCAATGGTTCCCTACAGCTTCAAAACATGAGCTTGGCCTTTAGGACTTCAGTCTGAGCCCATTATACTAAGGAGTCCCTTTACCCCTCCACTATCCCAGGCCCATGCTGAAATGCAATTTGCACTGGAGGACAATATCTGGAGTAAACATTCCCCACTGAGTATTTTCAAAGAGGCTTGGATGTACCCCTTGAAAGACAGCAGTGGTTGCTCCAGGGCTTTCCAGTCTGTCCTCTGGAACAGATCTACACACACAACAACATGGTCCAGAAACATGGGATTAATTGAACGTGTTGGTTTCCGTATGCCCACAACACAAAGGGACCCAGTGTCTGTCATATGCATGATGATCCCTGTATTAAGCTCCTGTCATTACAGACACAAACTATTTACTCCAGTGTCACTCTGAGGCTCCAGCAGCTGCTCAATTTCTTTTTCGGCAGGCCTGTCTTTGCTTTCCACTGCTATTTCATCCCCAGTCCTGCCCATGGGAGGGATGAGTAAGCGATGGGGAGGAGGTGGGCAGCGATGGCTCTGACAGAGGCATGTTTATGCTGGACTTTCATGTTGTTCCTCTGTACCCAATGGAGAACTGTCCATCTCCCCTACACAGTGAGAGCTGTATAAAGCATCTCTGTGTGTTTGGAGGGAAAGGCTGAGTTGTGCTGGTATTCCAATTGGTTCATCATGTGCAATTGGGAGGCTCAGATGTACTCATTCCTTTCTACCACCCTCACTGACTCAGATCTCCTGCCTGCCTGTGATGGGATCAAGCAGTCGGCTCAGTTCTGATGCAGAAACCCAAATGCAGGCCTGAATCACTTCTCCATTTGTTAGTACTTCAGCACCTCCAAGGTATTGTCCATGTTATGACAGAGCACTGGCTTCAAATCTGAAGAAATTCCTCTGTGGTATTTATGTCCTCTCAGCATGGGTAGGAAAATTGCTTCTTGTGGCACCCACTGGGATCCAAGAAGGGAAAAATGAGTGGTGCTGACACCCACTTTCCCAGATACACAAACAAGGATTAAAACACTATGTCCCCAGCTTTTTCATGTTTTTAAACTGTGGAAATGTTCCCCAGAGAAAATTTTTCACATGGGATTTTTTTGCAAGTTTACACATTTCTTTTTGGCTTTGCCACACTGTTCATTTGTGGTTGTGTATTAATGAAAAATCTACTAAGATAAAAATTAGCATTCTTTGAAACATTTGGATTTTCCTGTTCAAAAGAGCTCTTCATTTTGAATTTTCTGTTCTGTCTTACGCTTTAAAGTACTCAAGAGTGACACAAGTTGACCTATTTCAGAAGAGATAAAATATTTCATTGATACAAAGTGTGTTTTCCCATGCTTTGCACAGAAACTGGCATGTAATTTTTCTTCTTCTTCTTTCCTCTATTGTTTTTTCTTTGTGTCAGAGTCTCCAGGAAATAAATAAATCCCCAGAGCACTCTCGAGCCTTGCTGCTGACACACATGTTTACTAGATTGCAGTGCATTTCAAGATCCTGCTGAAAACTGTCTCTTTTCTGAACACTTAGTGGATGCACTCCAGCCCACATCATGGCTTCTTACCCATCTCTCCCACCCCAAATTGCCATTATCTGGCCTCTCTTTTGCTGCTGTTAGTACTGTGAAAGGGAGCTGCCCAAATGACAGGTTTTCTGTCCTTTCTCCACATTGCTTTGCTTGGAGCTCTGCTCCAGCAGGGCTGCCACTGGAAAGCGTTCCTGGTCCCTTTGGTTCCTTGTCTTTACCCACAACGGAGGCTGAAAAGTATCTTGTGTTATGTTCAGCAAAGTGTGGGGGAATAAAGGGAAGAAACCAGTCACTTCTGGTCACAAGGGATGGCCTGGTTTGCCAAAAACAACCAGCTTAGACGGGATTCCCATTCCAAGCTGGTTGTGATGATTCAGAAAATGGAGTAGATAATGAGCTGTTTGTGATCAGATCCTGTTTGTTTACTTTGCTGCAGAGCTCTGAATGGCCTGTTCATGAGAAGTGTCCTGGACTCTGACTTTGTAGAGGGAGAACCTACCTGAGATAAGCAGAGCAGAACCCAAACCTCCACTTCTGCAAAGAAAACAGTGTTTTCCTTCAAAGGCCACCTGACAATTGCCCATCCCACAAAGCCACACAGAGGACATTTGGCTGCATGGCCATCAAATGAGTCCCTGTTGTTAGAACACTCATGGAATATCCCCAAGCCCTAACACATCAACTGGCCCAACACCGAGTTTGATGAAAGGCAGAGCAGATATTTTCCTTGAAACCAGATTTCTAGCTGGAGTGAAAGAAAAAGAACACGTTTCCCTTTCCTCCTCTGTGCTGGCATCTATCCAGACAGCAGCCAATGAAAGCTGAAAGTCATGATGCAGTTTTGGGGAATTGAAATACTTCCTACACGAGAAGTTGAAAGAGGCTACTCTGTTCTAACACAGCCTTTAGGAGTCTTCTCATCTAATTCCAGTTTGAAATACTCTTTCTTCAGGCGAATGTCCAGCCTTGAATTGAACCTTCCACGTGATGTAGATACCCTCTCTTTTAAATTATTCCCTATTTTCTCCTTATTACACCTTGTTATACTTGTGGCAACTTGACTGAAAAACCCTCCACTTCAATGTTAGCATATGGAGTTTATTGCCACAAAATATGAGAAAGGACAAGCACTTAGCAGGATTCAACCATGGGAAATACGACACGTCTTCCCCAAATTTCTTTGTCTCTAATGGTACAGTCCAGGGAGTTCTTCTATGGAGGGACATAATTCGTTTCCTTCAAAAGCTGGAGACAGGGTAGTTTTTCAGAGGCTAATTCTACAAAATGAATGTGTTGCATTTCTGAAAGAAGGGAAGGTGAATTGCCTTTTATGGAAATAAAATTAAATTGGGCAGACCTCAGGGTTTTGACATTGTGAGATTCTGGATAAATATTTAAGGAATTTTCTTGGGATATTGAGGAAAATGGGGAGGAGAAAGCAGTAAAAGGTACAGGAAAAAGAAAAAAGAAGAATTCTGAAGGAAATTCAAGTGGGGGTGGTCTAGTGGCAAAGCAAAGTGTTTCACTTTGAAGACTGAGTGCTCTGTTTCATGCTTGTGAGAGCTGATGAAACAGGCTCCAATCCTAAGAGATTCTAGTACTGATTAGTGAATTTATACATTAAAAGGGTGAATTTACAAGAAATTTTCAATTCTTTATCATGTTCTATATGCCTAAGCGTACACCTACAACTACTTGCAGGCAGTATGTTTTGTAGTAACTTGGAGGGGAGGGCAGGGTCTGTGCTGTAAGACCAGGAAAGAGTGGCTTGAGAGCTGCTCAGCAGAAAGAAACTTGCAGTGCTGGTGGACAGCTGGCTGGATATGAGCAAACAGTGTGCTCAGGTGGCCAAGAAGGCCAAAGGCATCTTGACCTGTATCACAAACACTGTGGCCAGCAGGACCAGGGCAGTGACTGTCGCCCTGTGCTCGGCACTGCTGAGTTCACACCTGTGATCAGTTTTGGGCCCCTCACTATGAGAAAGGTGTTGAGGTGCTGGAGCACGTTCAAAGAAGGGCAGTGGAGCTGGTGAAGGCTCAGGAACACAAGTTCTATAAGGAGCAGCTGAGGGAGCCTGGGGTGTTTAGCCTGGAGAAGAATCTCAAGGGGGACTCCATTGCTCTCTACAGCTCCCTGAAAGGCGGCTGGAGCCAGGTGGGGTTTGGTCTCTTCTGTCATGTCTCTAGGAAAACAATGAAAGGAAATGACCTTAATTTGCACCAGGGAAGGTTCAGATTAGATATCAGAAGAAAAATTTTCCTGAAAGAATGGTCAGGCTTTGGAATAAGCTGCCCACAGAGGTGATGAAGTCACTGTCTCTGGACGTGGTGAAGAGGTGTCTGAATGTGGCATTTGAGCATATGGGTTGGGATGATTATGGTAGTGCTGGGCTGGTGGTTGCAGTAGATAATTTGAAGGTCTCTTTCAACCCAGATGATTCTGTGATTCTGTAAAAAAAGAATACCCAAATGGGCATTGTTTGCACGGGCTAGGTAGAGGAATATATAAACTTACTGAGTGTTTTGGTATTTGATTTTTCTTGTGGCGTTTCAGGCTCTCCAGTCAGTACACCAGGCACTCCACCAAGCACTCCAATCATTCAGCAATTGCAGGAAAACTTCAGGCAAGACATATTTCCCCTCCCCTTACAATTAATAGCTGGCATTTTAAAATTGTTAAATTTCTTTCTTTTGTCATGACTCTATGCTCTATTATTATGCTTTTCCTCTGAATAATCTTTAAGATCATGCATTTGTGGATGCTGCCTTATATAACGTGGAAATGGAGGACATCAGTTTATATTAAAATATAGAACGTGCATTGATTGCTGCTCACAATGGAATATTCCATGGCTTTGTCAATCCTGCTTTTGTAAATTAATTGATAGGTCCTTGGAGATGGATCAAAGCCAAACAACTTGGATATTGGCGTGAACCCACCAAGAGGCAGATCTGAGATATTTGTTTGTTCTATTATAGGAAAGCAGTTTGAGTACAAACAGCAGGACAGGGTGTAGGTTCTAGTGTCTGTAGGTAATGAATCACATCCACATAGACACAGACAGTGCTATGGGAACAAACTGTGGCAGCCATGACAACAAAAACACAAGCCTTTGTTACATGACTTAAAACAGAAACTCTGTTATCTGTGCATAGACGGACTTTTTTTCCTCCAAGGCTAGCTACAAGAGAAGAAAACAGAGTTATAAGGCAAATAAAGGCAGCACGAAAACATCTCCACAACAAAAAAGTTTGGGGTTTTCCTAGTATATGATAAGATGGTGATGATGATAGGCTGGCACTAACAAGGACAGAATGGTGAGTTCACTGGATGAGAACCTCTACCATAAAAAGCATTGTTACAAAAGCTATTCCAAGAGCTTTAGGTAAACCAAGAATGACCTTCCCTACCTGGTCCATGGCTATTTAGTGGGACAAAAACAATTGTAGCAAAGGTAGAAAATTCATTACCTAAATTATTTGCATTTCAAGCCCTCTATCTTTCAAGAAGACAGAATTTAAATTGACTGAAAACTGGGTAAAATTTTTTCACGTAGGAAATGCACAAAGCTAGGATGGACAGTTCCTAGTCAGCAGGAAATAAAACTTCAGCATGAAAGACTAAGAACAAATGCAAAAACTACTTTTAAGATTTGTATTCCAGTAATATCTACAGGTTCATTCTGGCACTGGCACCAGCATGCTAAATTAAATATAAACACAAATCAAGACTTAATCTTTGTAGCAAAGCAGGTACCATCTCTGGCTTTGGCAGGACAGCCTCATTCATGTGGCACCAGAAACTTTCTTAATGCTTTGCCCCACTCTGATCCAAATTCCTGGCCTGGAGTCATGCTTTTCAACAATGGATCAGTTATGTCAACATTCCCCTGTCAAAATCCGAAACATCCAAAGGAAGGTCATGAGGATGGTGAGGGGCCTGGAGGGTAAGTTGTTTGAGGGGCAACTGAGGCCACTCAGTCCATTTATCTTGGAGGAGACTGAGGGAACACTTCATTGCAGTCTGAACTTTCTCATGAGAGGAAGAGGAGGGGCAAGTACAGTGCTCTTCTCTCTCATGACCATTGACAGGACTTGAGGAAACACCATAAAGCTGAGTCAGGGGAGATTTAGGTTGGATATCAGGAAAAGGTTTTCACCAGAAGGTGGTTTGGGCACGGGAATAGCCTCCCCAGGGAAGTGGTCACAGCCTCCCTGTGGCTGTGGCCTGGTGAAGAATAGAGACACTAAAATCTGTAGAAAAACTGTGTTATGAACTTGAGACTCCCCACACCGCACCCAAAAAAAGAAAACAAAACACTGATCAATAACCAGCTCTGGAATAACAATCTTGCTTGATTCCTCTCATTCAAATGCATGTCAAGACACAAGGCACAGCTTGATCTCTTGTGCAGTGCAGCTGCATGGAAAACTGAGTAGCTGCTCCAGCTCTGGACTAGCTGATGTGAATTCCCCACTATGGTCTCATTCATCCCCAGCCCCAGATGTTCCCTGGTGGAAGTGCCCTGCCTACCATGGAAGACAAGCATCTTTCAGCACAGAGCCAACCTCGGGGATCTTCCCTAGGATGTGTGCTAGCCAGCTTTCAAGACACAGCTGAACAAGAAAGTACAAAGGAGGACTCATGCACTGCTTTGTGGTCTCAAAGGAAGTCACGAAATGGGATCAGCACAGAAAGTCCTCCGGGCGTTCACACATGTCCCCCTGCTTTGTGTGAGAAGCCCATGCTCTGTGCTAGCCATCTGGGACAGCATCACCCACATTCGTGCTCTGACATTTGAGAGTGATTAAATATATTCCACAAAAGTCAAAACCAAAAGAGAAGCCAGTGAAACAGCAGAGATAAATAGATACATTTCTAATCTTACCCTGCAATGCATCTATAAACTATTGCCCTTCTAATTTTTGTTCTGACTTTTTCACCCGCTGTTCCTTCTCACTAGGACTTCTTTTAAAGCTGCTGTAGAAGGAATTATGTTCCAATAATGCCAAAATCAGTGGGATTTAAGTTAACTTAGTGCTGAGTTTTAGAATCCTATTTCCCAACAGAAATGTTTCACAGATATGAGCCTGCCAGGCCTGAAGATGGGGTGTAAGTTTCTAAGTCACCTAAATACAATTTGGAAATGCTGCTTTCCAATGCTGTGGGGATTTGCCATCATTGTAGGCAACTGCCCAATTCATTTCTCAAGTGCTGGCCCACCAGGATTCTTCCACACACAATTTCATACCTGCAGCATGCCCAAGGATTATGGAAATTGCTCCAGTGGAAATCCCAGGTGCTGCTGGCTCTTGCATCCAGGGTTCAGACTAGTGCAGCTGCAGAGCTGACTGGTCATGCTCTTTGAGAGCCACTGTGTCCCTGTATTGCACCCTGCAGCTGATCTCTGCCTCAGAGAAGCAGGAAAAACATGACCTAAGCTCAACCACCAGTACCTTGAACACAAAGCACTGTAAATCTTGGTGAGGCCTTGACCTTAATTTTTACATAAGCTCAGCTTGGCTGCTGCCTCCTGCACCTCTGCCATCAACCCTGGGTGCGCTCGGAGCTCTCTGTGATGCCCTGGATTGGGAAAGGCCATGGCTCTGGCTGCTGGCAGCACACAGAGAAGATCACTGAAAACAAACACAGAGCAAGCAGCTTGGTTTTCATAACCTCGGTTAAACACAGGGGGTGAAGGATCCGAAGCGGCAAAGTCATGTGAATTCAAGAAAGGAGGAGGGTAACCTCTGAGGGGCTCTTTTCTTTGGCAGCACAAGGGAGGATGGCGCACAGAGAAGGGGGGAAAGGAAAAGTTATGGAAATTTTTGGCCCTCTGTGCACAGCAGTGCTGTCTTTTTCTCCTCCTGAGGCTGTAGTAACAGAACTGACGTTCATTACTGACAGTGACAAAACCACTTTCCTGGGCTCATGTGACAAAAATGGTTCGTCACAGCTGCCCCCTGCCCACAGAGCAGAGCAAATTAAAACTGAACTTATCCCATGGACCAGCTCACTTCTGCCTAGCTTCAGAGGACTTGAATCATCCTTCTTCCTCACTTCACCTGAAGCATAATTTAGCTTATTTTAGTTGGAGTGGCAGGGAGAGATTTCTCCTCCCCGAGCCATGCTGGGATGGCAGGAGGTCTGTCCTGTGGCAGAGATTGGGTGACAGCTGGTCGCTGCAGCCTGTGACACCCAGGCTGTGGGGTAGTACCTTCCTGTGGGCAAAGGTAGGACAGAGCTGGGTCTTCTGTGGCTGCCAGGGAAACAAAAAGTCTCCATAAATCACAGGAGTAAGCTCGCACCCCCAGAGTTTTTGGGTATCAGTGGGAGCAAGCACCAGACTCAAATGGGGTCAAAGAAGATGCTTGCAGACATAGAGCTTGCCACCACTTAGGAAACAATGCAATAACTGAGCCCACACCTCTCAGCAAGGACCGACCTCCAAATCCCAGCAACCCCAAGAGGTCTCCAGCATGCATTCACATGGTTCTAATACAGCACATATCATCAAATACAGTATAGCAACAGAGATTACTTCCATAGAATAAATCAAATAAATGCCCAGAGAGGGAGCCTGGATGAAGATTTTAGTAGTTCCTCTTCAACCTGTAATATTTACCCCAAAGGTAAATGCAGGCTACCACTACCATGAGCAATGCTGACAACCTGTGCACCTTTCAGGATGCTATCCATAGCCTGGTGACACTTCCAATGTTAGAAAGCATGAGATATAAACCTATGAAGATGGTCTCTGGTCTCTCCCAAGACTCAGGTAATAGTTTTCTGTCCATAAGGAGATGGGGGTTTTGCACTATTTAAGTTTGTGCTCTTATTCTTACTAGAACATAGTATCATGAAAATCTACTAAAGGTTTTTCAAATATCAATAGAAATCCAGGTTGTGTTGAGGCATTCGGATTATGGTCCAGATACTTATTGCTTTGCTGAATATCTCATTTATCCAAGGGTAGAAGGAAGCATTTTGGCCATTTGTGTATGAATTTGTTTGTGCACTGAGTTTGGAGACCTGAGGAGATGCCTGTGCTTGTTGTTGTGACTATGACATTTGAAGGTACAGAAGGGCAAAACCAACAGCCTGAATTACCCATCACTCCTATGAAATTCCATATTACCATGATTATCATATCACAGCAAGAACTTGTCACAGTTGTTTGTAGACAGTGCACAAAATAGAACTGCAAGTGACTTTCTTCAGTGCCATCAACTCTGTCTGCCTTCCCACAGACAAAACCTGTCCTCCCTCTGTCATTCCTGAGACATGCTATGTCTAACCTGTCTCTAAAAATCTCCCTTGAAGTCCAAATCTCAGGCTATTTCAGGATTTCATTTATCTTTCCTATTAGGAAAGTTTTTTTCATTAAATCTAACTTACATGTCCCTTTTTATACTTTAACCCTTCTCCTCTGCACCCTGGACATAAAGAACAAATTGTTTTCTTCCTCTTCATGTATTTAAAGACTTTTATCATATTCCTTCCCAGGCTGGTCTTCTCTAGACTAAATAATCCCCATATTTCAATCTCTCCTCCTCAGTCACATTCTCTGGATTTCTAATTATTCTCGTTGGCCTCTTCTGGACATTGCTCAACCAGTTCCATCCTTCTTGAACAACAGAGACCAAAATCGGAGAGGAGAATACAGCAGAAAAATCACATCCCATGGCATGCAAATGGTACTCTGGTTTATATATCCCAGTATGGTGTTTGCTTTTCTTATGGCAATCTTAATACTGACTTCTCTTCAGCTTGTGATTCACAATTGCTCCAGATCTTTCTCTACTGGCTACCTCACATCCCTTGTTTGTACATCTGGTTGTTCTTGCCTAAGTCTAGAACTGTGTATCTTGCATTTCTCTTTAGTGAACTTCATCTTGTCCCTTCACAAACCCCTGGATTATTCATCCACTTATATTTGATAATCCTGAAGTACAAGGCAGTCCTCTTGTTGTCTTTTTTAATTTATGTTACCTGCTACTTTTAAGAGCATATTTTATTTTCATTCAATCTAGGTAAATAATAAAAATCATGAATAGTAACAGGTTAAAAGAATATCACTGCAGAACCTTACCAAATGTGTTCCTGCAATATGATGATGATCTGAACCCAGCTGGTTGACATTTGAATTCAAACATGAACCTACAGCTACACAGTGATTCTCAGTGTGCTTCAGCATCTGAAGTTCTTCCTGACATTAGTGCGACCTGAAAAAAACTCAGAAGTGCCAAAGATCAAGAAATATGATTGCCTATCAAGATATATGTGCTCTGTATTCACAGATCAATGAGTTTGATCCATGTCATTGCACTTCATCTTTGTGACACAGCAATGCAACAGAAGACAGACTGCACACTGGTACCTAATACAATAAATACCTAAACTAAAATACCATAAGCAAACCCTGATGAAAGCTAAGTAGCAGGCTGTTGGGTTTTGGGGAGGACATAGGCCAATTCTTAGTGTCTAAAACATTTGTTCAGTATGTCCTGATGAATTCAGCCCTTGTTTTCTTCTCCTGTAGCTGGTCCAATTTAAGTAAAGGTACCCTTTACTCACAACTATTTGCTGAATAGTTTTGAAATTTGTCTATGTCTTTCTATTGCTCTTCCTTTCTGCACACCATTCTCCCTGCCTGTACATTTCCTCCTCCCCGTTTGCAAGGGCATCGGATCAGAAGCCATTTCTGCACCATTTGGGATGTGAAGAGTACAAAACTCAGACTTCCCAAGGTAGGCTTTTATACTCATTATTTATCATGATAACTGTGTGGTCCTCTGATGTATTGTTTCATCTGCAAATGCTTATGTCATGTCTAAGGACAGGTCTGAACACATGCTCCACCTGTTAAATGGGAAAGCAAAACAAAGCAAAAAAATAGGAAAAAAAGATCAGCCTGGGAAAACAAGTCACTCAGAGAGATCCCCCTTGGCAACACGGCCCATGTGTGTGTTTCTATGCAGAGCAGCTTTTTGCTAAGCCCTGAAGAGACCCAAGACCCATTTGTGTAAACACAGATGGAGAAAGCTGAGATGCCTGGGAAATTGAGTCCTTTCAAATTCAAGTTAATCTTGATGAACTGCTGTTTTGTGGGCTTTGACCAGTAAATTCTGAGTCACGAGAAGGGTGAGACATCACCTTCCTTTTGTGACAGCAATTCCAGCAATCAACAGTCTCTGCAGCTCAGTCCCCAAGGCCAAAAGTCTTGCAATCTGCTTCAATTTAATTTTTTTTTGCTTTTCCTCCCACAACTCCTACTTCTTAAAGTCACTTATCGTTACCTCGGGATTGTTGCCAGATTCTCTTCTGGCATCACTTCTCCCTCTTTTCTGCAATCTTTGCCTATAAGGTACTTTAATCACTTCCCATGTCAACTACCGCAAAGCTCTTTTTTATAGCTCTCATAAATGCTTACAGGCTTTATGTATATTTCCTCTCCAAACTTCAGGGGATGCAGATCATTGCTTAGCACTGAAGAGATGGAAAGGAGGGAAGCCTGCTTCAGATTTCCACATGACCCAGGCATGGCAAATTTTCCTGCAAACTTAGATGAGATTGACTCTTGCATTAGAATAAAAAAAGGGTGGTTTGCAGCCTTGGCTCTCCCTTACTTCCCCACTCCCAGATATCTCATTCTGCTTAATGATTGTTCCTTCCCAAGCATAAAGTCATCAGGTTACATAGAAATCTGGCTTTATTTCTTTTCTTTTTTTTTTTTTATAAGTTTGAATACACTGGTGATAATTTTGTTGCTCACTTAAGCATTTTTTTTTCTGTAAAGTACTTTCAATCCTCCCAGCAATCAGATGATTTTCCTTCTTTTCTTCAGCCTCCTAAAAGAGGCAATGCACAGACATTACAGGTCAGAACCAGCCAGACATTTCTTAGTGACCTCTTCTGCAATTTTTCATTCTATATGGGATATAGTTTAGTGTCTCAAGCTAATTGGAGAGGAATTTCTTTTTCTCCTGGTTACAAAAGAAAAACTGTATTTTGGTTTTTTCCGTCTTAGGGCTTTATATCAGCTGTCTGTTGGGTGTTTCAAAAGCAGTTTTCTTGTCTCAGCACAGTAAACTCACAAGCAAATTCCCATAACGCTGGCAATACAAAGCAGTCAGAGCAGCCAAGATATTTGTGCTTCAACATTTCAAATGCACTCTTGACTGCCTTTAAGCAGTAATTTTATAGGGCTTTCCTTCCTGAAAAATTGTTCAGTGATGACCTAGAAGTGAAAAGTTCTGTCTCATTACCATTTCCATCCAATTCCACATTAAATTTACTGAAATAGCCGGCTTTGACTAAGCCAAGAGTCAAATATAAGAGTTACAAGGCCCTGATTAAGAAAGCACTTAATCGCTTTCTCTGCTTTCAGTTGGACAGATGCTTTCCCCTGTCAAGGACCATATCAGTAGCTGGGGGAGGATTTGGGGAAAGAGCTTGGCTCAAAGCCTATGAGAATTCACAACCCAGAGATACAGCTGCAGGACCTTACTAAAAGTACTGGTATTCTAGGACTATCAGCTGTCTCTCATTCTGCTCAGGACTTTCCAGGATACTTGCTCAATAAAACTCAGTGGCTTGGGTTGCATCTGAAAACAGAAGCCACAGAAAGCCCTGGGAACCATCCCAGGAGCACCTACCTTTCATGGAAAACAGAGAGGCGCCCAGAACAACTTCTGCCTAGATTAGATTGCCCTTACTAAAAATAGGGAGCCCTTTAGTCCTCCATCTCTCTTGATAAAGCTTTATTTTTAAGCATATGTTTTGTTTGACCTTGAGGTTTTTGAAAAAAATGGAATGAAAGAAAGAAAAAGAAGGAGAAAAAAAGCCTCCTTGATACGATTCCAAGTAACATTGAAGATAAAGCTGTGCTGTGGTTATTTAGGATTCTGTGACTGACAGGTTTTATACAGTCTCACAAGGTCCCATTTGCATTGTTCAAGACAATATTTTTGGCTCCAAAGGGATGTCAAACAACACTTCATCCAGAATGTGTCTAGTTCTGGTCCACAAGGTATCCTTTTCCTTCCTCTGGCTTCTTAATAAGATTTCTCTGTTTATGTAAACCCCACGACTATGGCCAAGAAAAGACAGCAGTGAAAATGGTCATCAGCATCTGAGGATCATAGTAATTTGATTTACTGACTCTAGCACCATCCTATCAGCCAAAAGGCATTACCATACCTTGCAAAAGCTTGACAAGTTCTCTCAGCAGTGCAGCCAGAGCAACCCAAAAAGTCAAGGTCCGGGTATCTTTTGCAGTGACAGGAAACAAATCTCCTTTCTTTACATAAAAGGAAGAGTTTTTGGAGCAGAGCACACTGCTAGAGGTGCATACTGTAGACTAATACTGTAATTTGCAAAGTGTGAATTTTATTTCAGGTATGAAGCAGCCTTCTGATACAAAATTTGTGATAGAGCCTGAAGAAGCTGTTATGGATAACTTCCATCTAGAAAAAACATATAAGCAGCATTAGACATACCCAAAAGAGAACAACCCAAGCAGAAAATACTTTTCTAGCTGTGGAAAAAGCTCCACTTCAGTACTGAGAGTTGCTTATTAAACAATTGAAAGTGTGCACAGCGACAGAGGCACAGGGCTAGCATAGTTTCAGGATCAACAGGCAAGAGGGATGGAGTGAACCTTGCACGACCTTGTGAAAAACAAGCTCTCTGGTGACTCTGGAGCTTCAGCTCGTGCTGTTTGTCAGTGTGAAGCTGGTGTGAGCCAGGCAACCAATTTGCCTTCCATCCCAGGAGGATGTTAATTCTCCTCCCCCCGCCCTGCTCTCAGTACCAGCTGGGTCCCCACTGCTCGCACGTCCAGGGGCCAGGGAACCCGTGCAGATGTTTGCATGGACACAGCAAAAGCCCCTTCTGCCTGCCAAGACTCACACTGGGCTTTTCGCAGGAGCAAATGCATCTGTCACTTCTAAAGCAATGTGGTTTTGGAGCAGCTCTAATTTAATCTGAAGTTGAGAAATAAAATCCTTCTGACCTAGTTGTTGTATTCTCCTTGCTCTAAACAATTCTGACAGTACAATGGCTATTTTTTTGTCTCTAAACCTGGAATATCAACCTGAGGCAACCTCCTTCTATTGTAAATTTTACACCTGGATATGGTTTTGAAAGGTTTTTTTGGTTCTTTTCCAAACTAGAAATTCACAGACTCATGTCATTGTTATTAAATATCTCAACTCTCAGGCTACTTATAGTTCAAAATACATAATTTCAGATTTCCAGACTTGTTGGCTGAAAGCCTTTTGCCACATATGCTCATCCCGGGGCTTTGAATTTCCAGTCCTGGACCACAACCAGTTGAATTTGGTAGCCAAACTGAGATTAGGGTGCCATGCTTTGAGGGGCATATGAGGGTCCTTGAGGTGAAATGTTATGGGAGGTTCCTAGAAGTGTTGGAGTTTTTGAAGTCTGGATTTGCACAGGTCTTGTACAAGCCTGTGCATTCTGTCAGCTTTCTGTCAGATCTGTGCCATGTGTTGGATCTTTGAATGAAATTCACCCTCTGAATGGCTCTTTTTAACATTCCTGTGCAAATCACCTTAACAAAGCAATGCAAGGTGTTTTCTATGCAGAAGGGTGTTCTTAGAGGTGAAATGCAGCTAATACAGCATCTCCCAGAATGATACCTACTTTCTGGTTATTGGCAGTCACCAGTGAAGATGGATAAAGGAGACCAAGTCCTTCCACACCCACCTGGAAGCATCAGGTTTTGTTTGGAAAGTGACAATCCTTCTAATAAATATTGCTAGAAAGAGTCAGCAAGTTTTATTTCAGTGTTAAGTTCTGAGTTTTGATGGTCAGTCCTCAAAATACACCTTTTGAAATTTTTGGAAAATCTTCCTTGCTGTATGCCTGAAGGCTGCAGAAATTAAAATTTAAAGCAACACAACCAAATTTTTGCAACAAGATACACCATCTAATATTGCAAAATTGTTTTCTTTGGAGTCCAAGGTACAACCCAGTAAATCTTCATTCTGTTTCTTCAGAATTAAATGTCAATGTGGGATGGTGCATCTGTAAGCTGTATTTTTATTAATAGTTTTTAAAAAGAAGAATGACTCCCTCTTTTCCTCAGTTGAAAATTATCTTCCAGAATCACATGGAGATTCCCCAACCTCAGAAATTAATTTGCAATTCTGGAGACTTTTATTTTTCCCTTGTCAATGGTCCTGCTTCTGCTTTCCTTGGTGCAGATTTGTTCAGACCCATCACAGAGACAGACCCTGTGCAGAGAGCACTACTCCATGATTTCTCATAGAGAGAAAGCAGAATCAGACCAGATATTACATTTGGGACTACTGTTATTCATGAAAAAATGTCAAAATGGTGAAGAGAAGTCACTAAAACTCACCATCACAAGCTTCTACATCATGGTGATTTGTATCAAACGTGCCTATCAACAGATAGAAGAAGGTTCTTTTAGTGTAGCCTTTTCCAAATCCTGTTTTGGGCCACCCCTCAATATTCCAGCACTGTCACCTGAGGAATTTGACTAACATGCTGAGTCCTCCCTTCTGCCTTATGAATTGCCAGAGAGCAGAAAAGAAAGGGTTAAGCAATATGCCTATGTGCAAAGTTAGGAATACTGTGCAGCCATGTAGAAAACACCTGACTGATAATTTACTGTGTATTTATAGCTCAGAACAGTTATGACAGAAACTAGTCCTGTAACAGCTCTTACTTTAAAGAGAGTCTGCACTTTGCAAATGGCTCATTGAACAGATCATCTTAGCTATTCATTATGGAATGTGCCATCCTTACAAGAAAGAAATTTACTGGGCTTGGCAACAGGCTAGTCTAACAGTTCAGTCCTCTGCAAACCTATTTGCCAAATTATGAGGAAGAGAATTCTGCAGCATCACCTCTATATCTCATACCTCTTGACTATTGAGCGATCATGCCTTTATTTAGCTTCCAAAAACCAAGTTACCTCCTTTCTTCAGCATCTCTGAACTACCTGGATTTGTCCAACAGAGCAATGGCAGAATTTGTATCAGTCTTTGACTTGAACCTGAGCTTTCCCAAGGATAAGCAGGCCTTGAATTATTTTGGATTTGTTATGAAGAGAGGCCAAACATGTTTTTCTAGTCTCCATTACAGTTCCTAGAACCATTTCAATCTTGTTTTGTGGGACACTGCAAGCACTGTTTCACTACAGCAGTGGAGCAGTGTGAGATCCAGAAAATAAGGTTCTGGTTGTAGGTACGTGAAGCAAGATACCAAATCCACAATGAACAAACATATGGGCCTGAGCTGTTCCTTACAAAGCTGGCACAGGGTAACTGAGAGGCAGAGAAAAGGTTCTTTTCTGGTGGTGTCCTCAGGGAAGACGCTCATCACTTGACAATACAACTTTACCTGCATCAAGTTCACTGAAAATACTTTACTGGACACAAAGATGAGATTTGGCAAGTAGAAGCACAGGTAGTAAAAAAGATCAAGACATTGACCTCCACTGTAAAGGCTGGATACTACAGGCAGCTTTACAAGGTGCTTCCAACAACCTCATTCCACTGGCTACCTCTTTTCTCTGTTTTATTTACCAGGATAAAATTTTATTTTTTGCTATTTCCATTTTTACTCCAGAGAAGAATGCTTCTTTTCAAGGACTGGAAAACCTTTTGTTTGCCTATCCATTCCTCTTCTGTTTCAGTGGAATGCACTCCTGCAGTAGCCTGGGGGTCCTCAATTCCTTCCTCCAGCATGCCTAAAGCATGCATCTGCCTTGCCAAAGAATCTCTGAAGTGCACCCCAGAAACCATCCAACTGCAACAAAGTCAATTTTATCTCCTTCAGAGCAGAGACAGCACCTGCTCTAAACAAACAGCATCACCTTGCACAATAGAAGGATTATTTGAGAAATTCTTGACCTCTTGCACCTAGGTTTTTAGTCCAGGTGTTAAGCTAAATGGGCACAAGGTAGAGACAAATGCTTTAGAAATTGACATATATACATCAAAAAAAAAAAGAAAAGAAAAAAGTGAAGTTGACTGCTCATAGCTAGTTTGCTCTCAAAGAGCCATGGGATAGGGAGAAGGGAAGGTCTTTTGGGAGTACTGCCCCTCTTTACAACACTGATGTGGAGGCACCAGGTGACTGTCACTCCTGGATAGCAAGAACAGGTCACTTCTCCCCGTTCCTAGCTAGAAAGAGCTCAGCTCTGTGGAGATATAAAGGCAGCTGGTCATGAGCTTGGTAAGCACAGCCATGGTGTGCCTCACTCCACATCTTCTGAGTTTTCCAGTTCCAGCACTGCAAGTACATCTGGATTTGAAAAAGGTTTAAAATGCCCAAAACCACAGAAAGGGACCAACTTTGAAGAGACGAGGCTGCTGCACCCCTGGCTGTTTGGATTGCTGCCTTTGGGGAGCCACAGGTGTGGTTACAGCTCAAACCAAAACAGGCTCTTTCTTTCTATTTTCTTTCTTTCTTTCTTTCTTTCTTTCTTTCTTTCTTTCTTTCTTTCTTTCTTTCTTTCTTTCTTTCTTTCTTTCTTTCTTTCTTTCTTTCTTTCTTTCTTTCTTTCTTTCTTTCTTTCTTTCTTTCTTTTCTTCCTTCCTTCCTTCCTTCCTTCCTTCCTTCCTTCCTTCCTTCCTTCCTTCCTTCCTTCCTTCCTTCCTTCCTTCCTTCCTTCCTTCCTTCCTTCCTTCCTTCCTTCCTTCCTTCCTTCCGACACTTCCTTCCGACACTTCCTTCCGACACTTCCTTCCGACACTTCCTTCCGACACTTCCTTCCGACACTTCCTTCCGACACTTCCTTCCGACACTTCCTTCCGACACTTCCTTCCTTCCTTCCGACACTTCCTTCCTTCCGACACTTCCTTCCTTCCTTCCTTCCTTCCGACACTTCCTTCCTTCCTTCCTTCCTTCCTTCCTTCCTTCCTTCCTTCCTTCCTTCCTTCCTTCCTTCCTTCCTTCCTTCCTTCCTTCCTTCCTTCCTTCCTTCCTTCCGACACTTCCTTCCTTCCGACACTTCCTTCCTTCCTTCCTTCCTTCCGACACTTCCTTCCTGCCTTCCTTCCTTCCGACACTTCCTTCCGACACTTCCTTCCGACACTTCCTTCCTTCCGACACTTCCTTCCGACACTTCCTTCCTTCCTTCTCTCTCTCTCTCTTTCTCTCTCTCTCTCTCTCTCTTTCTCTCTTTCTTTCTCTCTTTCTCTCTTTCTTTCTCTCATTCTCTCTTTCTCTGTCTCTATCTTTCTCTCCTCCTCTCTTTCTCTCTTTCTCTTTTTCTTTCTCTCTTTCTTTATATCTCTCCCTCTTTCTCTCTATCTTTCTCTTTTAAAGTTCAAGCAGAACTCCTACCCTGAGAAGCATGAGGCAGCCATCCATGCTGTAGTGTGGGGGATGCTGTGTTGTATCCTTTTTGCTAATGTCCCAACTAGAGCTGAGAAAAGAGAGAGGCACAGAGAAGGTGAGAAAACAAACTGAAATTCTAACTTCATTGCTGCAAAGGAAGGGAAATGAAATTAAATTCTGAAAATTGGAAATATGTTTACACTTCTTTTAATTCAAAACACTCTGAGATTCACAGAGTGCCTGCTGGGTACCCCTGGAGAGAGGTTTATGCATACGGTCGCACACTGGTGATCTTTATTGTACCATCTTGTTGAATCTGCTCCTAAAAACGTGCAGCTGTGCAAGAAGTTGGTATTCAGCTGCCCAGTAAAGGTGAGAAGAAATGACTGTCAAGCAGTTATTGAAGTTCAAGGGCAAGATTAATTTTTCAGGCCAAGCTTTAAAGCTCTCTTGGAAAGTGGCAATTGTGACACCAAAAACCAGTCACCCATAAGAGGTGCCTAAGGGTGGCATTCAGGGAGCCATCTGGCCCATATCTGGTCTGCATCAAGCCTCAGCAACTGCGACATTGCAGGAGGATACTTTGGAAAGAGTTAAGTGAGGCAGGAAATCTGGAAGATTTAGGGTGGGAAAAGAATTACAAAAAGATTAATTACAAGTTCTCCCCATGCTTTGGACCCAGTCCAACTGTTTGCTTCTTCCTCAGAACACTTGGTCCAGAATCTGGGGCAAAAAATGTGTGTTCATGTCTTTGTGGATGACCTTTCACTGTTCCAGGCTGCAGTGACTCCTTATTGGCAGTCTGAACCAAGTTTTGGCTCTATTATTACTCGCCTCCTTGCAAAACTTGATGTCGCCTAAAGTCTTTGGCAGAAGATATGAAAGATACTTCACAAAATAAAGCAGGAGGGGGTTCCCACTGCTACTAGAGAGAGATTCTTGCTAGCTCAGCATTTCCTTTTGTACTGTGCTTTACATAAGGTATGTTACTCTTCTGGCAACACCTCCAGGCCTAAATTTTCTCCTTTGTGCTCATGTGGATCTGGGGTAAGGGTTCCTCAGGGAAAGGTTCTCACACTTTCTTGAAGAGTGGCTGCTTCCATATTGTATCCCCTATGTATGTTTTTGGGCTCAGCCCTGAGTAAGCCTGTACTTTCAAGTCTGAGAACCTGTTCTGCACAGATGTCACTGAAATTATCTTTTCTCTATGCTGTTGCTGAATTATTCCATTGAACCACAACTCTGATTTTTAATGCATTTTTTCAGGATGATTTTGTATTTTTTTTTACAGTACCAAGAGATACACTAAATGTGTGAGTGTGAGCCATCACCTCCTGTGGGGCAGGGATGCTTGGCACATGGGTCTGAGACTGTGATACAGCATCACCCCTGAAGTTATTCATCATTCCTGAGGCACAAAGAGAGGGTGCCAACATGTAAGTACTTCAAAGGATAACCAAAGCATTGATCTTTAGTACCTTTTCTGAAGGACAGTTTTGTCCTTAAAAAGCAGCACTGAGAGTAAAGATTTTAAGGTACTGATTTTTGCCTTACACCTGACATCCAGTCTTTGAGATTTCCCACTACATTTTCCCTCCATTGATAGAAAAAAGGGCAATATCTATGGGTACAATGATTTAACCCAGACCATCAGTCTCCTTCACATCACCTGCCAGTGTCTCTCACAAGTATTTCTTGAATACAGTCCAAACATTTTGATTAGGCCAGCTGTTCCAGATGTTAAAACCACTGGGTGCTCTATGCAGAAAACACAACCTTAAAGTTTGTCTGGAGGTCTGTGATAGCAGTGAGCAGATGAAGTGGTCTATGAAATAAAGACTCTACTTGAGACTATCCCTCATGCCAAAAAAGCAAAACCCTTCTGAGGTGCTGCCAGTGGAAATTAGGGGAAAACTGCCATCATTTGTTTCAAGTTTGGGAACTGCTGCAACCCTAAGCAAAGATTTCCCTCTTGCCACTTTCACAGGCTCTGTGGCATTGGCACAAGCCAATGACAAACTCCCAGTAGAGCCCAACACAGACAATAAAATGCCAGGCTTCAGCATAAATCCTTCCACTCCTAAACCAGAATTTACTTCTTCTGATCTTCTCTGAGCTCATTGTCATTTTCTGTCCAATTTTTTTAATGGAATCTGAGGTCAAGGACTGCATTGTGTCTTTTGGATCGTATTACACATGCCTAACTAATACTAATAAAACTCAGCAACATAGTTAATTCAGCAGCCCTGAACTCTATGGGCATGAGGGCAGTAGAAGATCCCATTTTCTGTTTTGTTCAGCAACAAGATGCAACAAATATTTTTACACTCCACCAAGATTTTTTTTTAAATTATGAAGTAGGGGTATTTAAGGATTTGTTTGTTTCAGAGTTATTAATTTTCATGAGGTATGTACGGGACAGAATATGAATGGTTGGTACCTTCATGCAAGACAGATCATTGACTTGGGTCACCAAGTTCCTCAAGATTATAAACAGTGTCTCTGTAGTGTTTTAATGACTGGCCTTGTGTCACAAGATTGGACAACTGGAGGCATGTACACCAACATTTACACCACAGCCTGTGTCCCACCTGCTTGAATGTACGGTTCCAAACCAACCCAGGACCACACCCAGGAAGGAGGATGTTATGTGCCCCTTCTGCTGTACATCCTGCCATGGGCAGGAGCTGATGGCTGGTGAGCTGGCACAGCCCCAAAGCCTTGGGCACCTATTTCTCAGTAGTCTTTGGTGGCCTGAGCATTTAAAGGCATCAAGCTGCTCAACACCTGCTTTGACACGAGCCAGGAAGTAAAGTCCTGCTTTTCCAGTAATGACACTGAATGAAAAAAGGACCCCACATGGTCATGTTGCACAGATTTCGGATCTCCAACACCTAGTGGTGATTCAAAAACTCTTCTTGCAATACCCCTTTTTGCCCCATGTCCAATCAATGTTTCTGGTTACATTTCTTGACTAAACCTTCCTATGATCATAAAACTCCATTGTTTCGTGCTAGTGGGTAGGAATTATCTTCTTCCCTGAAGGTTTCTAATGGTGGCTTTCAAGAGATTTTTCAAATCTCGCACTTACATGAGCCAAGTCCTTCACTAATGTCTTGCAACTGTTTTCACCATTTTCTTGCCCACACAAAATCAAGCTGGAAAGGCATTGAAACCAGCTGATGAAGTGAAAAAACACACAGGTTTTCAGATTACATTGCTAGATTGTATCTGTTTTGAAGTTCTTTTCTCAGCTATGATAACATTACATGTCCATGATCATACAAATAAAACTTTTGAAGAGTCTTGCAGAAAAACCCTGGAATGCATGAGAAGCAGATAAATCTGGGATACCCAATATGCATTTTGTTGTGTGGAAAGGAGATTTGTAGTGCCTGCCTCCACTTTTTTAGAACAGTAAAGGAAAATGCTGTCTCTTTTGATAGTGGTAAACTGCCTCAAAATGGGATCCTTAGGACTAAATTAGAAGGACCTTTCCCTCACTTTGCCTGATCTGCACTTTGGCAGAAAAAATGACATGAGATTTCTAAGAAATCTGCATCAAATTCTCCATGGGATTCAGCGCATTTGGGGTGGCATTCTTTGGATTATTTCATTCTGTACCTTGCCAACCTCTCTCTCTGCTGGAGAAAAGTCTGTAAAAGCTACTGCTTCTTTACCTTCAGGCCAAGTCTTGAAGTGTTAAAGCACAACTCCTAGTAACATGGATTACAATAAAATCTGGGTTTCTTTGGTTCGCTTTCACTGCTAGTTTATAGCACAAATGACCCAAAAGGTTGTTTTGCAATATTAAAGAGGACCAAGTGTCCTGTAAACTTTTTAATACCATGTGAAATCTGAAAGCCTTAACAGCAGAGGCTTACTAGTAGTGTCTCACACTGCGTGGGCATTTAATGAGTTGCATTTTATGAGTCTGTTTTTCTTGTGGGCAATAAAAGCATATATGAAAGGGTCAAAGTTAGGAGACTGTAGGACAATGTGTCTTGCCAGGGTTAGATACAACCTACCTAGAGTTTCCCAAGGGAAGGATGGCTTAGGTCTTCTGCCATAGAATATTCTATGTGATTTTTAAAGGTCATCAAATAAAAGAGAGTACTGCAGACCTTCTTTTGTGAAATGGAGGTGAAGGGGAAGCAGAGACAGACATTGGCAGGCATCTGCAACCTGTACAGTTCAATGCACAAGTGTAATCCCCAGGCAAGCTGCAAGTTGGGCTCTAGTGATGAGGCTCCTTTTGTCTCATGACTTTTGCTTTCCACCTTTTTCCCCTCAGGGGTAAACATGTGACATGAGATCAAAACTTGTATAGCTATTCTCCAGGCTGTCACTTGAACTTCCAATTAGCTAATTTTTGGCTGTTATCAGTATTGTTGCAGTTATCACAGAGATATCTCTGTTCTGGAGACCTTATCTATGGACAGCTGAGGTAGAAGTGTCCTAGAAATCCCAGACAGGCAGCTGGTATCCTAAGTCAGTTTCCATCAGTCCTTACTGAAGGTAAATTCCTAAAAAGTCCATTGGCTTTGTATCTATGAACTCTTACCCAAAGCTTTCTCAATACTACATTTCCACAGAAAGACATTTCAAACTGTATCTGGGAGGTTCAAGTGAGGAACACAACAACAGCTTGGGAAAAACAGCATCCTATTCATGTACCTCTTCACTGCTGAATAGACTTGTGTATTACCTGAGAAGTTTTTGAGCCCTTTTTGTTGTCCTTCACTTTCGGAAAGGGACTCTTTTTGTGTATGCATGCATTTTGTGCATTTTTAACTAAATCCAATGGGCTTTCAATGTATTTTGTTTGTTATTAAAACTGAAACTCTTGGAAATCCCTGGAATGTGGAGCTGTGGCAAGCCATGCAAAAAGCAGATATGGATTGTCATCCCAGACAGTGTCACACCTGTCAGTGTCCCACAGCTTTTGCACAGCCACACACTGCAACGTGCCTGCTACTGCCCTCCCCGATGTCTTTGAACATGCACTGAATAAATATCATGACAGCATTCAGCTTGTGCCTGCTGACTCTTGGCAGCAGCCCCACGGCTTGTGGGGAGTGGAGAATGTGTAGCTGGGTTGGAGCAGCGGCCCTTGGCTCTTCAGGGACCAGCCCTGAGCCATGCTGACCCTGTCTGCGCCCAGCCGAGCAGCAGATGCTGCCAGAGAGCCTCCCAGCTGCCAGCGGGTGGCCGGTGACTAACTGGGACATCTCCCTTTTTCCAGGAGCAGCCCCTCCTGGCGCTGACCATCCCTCTGTGCTGGGGCTGCTGCCCCTGGCGTTCCCTGCCTGAAAGCAGCCGGGCTCTGCCAAGCCCCAGATTCATGTGGTTTGGCACCCTCTGCTCCTCATCCAACACTTACTGCTGTGTGCAAGTCCAGCAGCAGCCACGGTGAGAGCTGGGACAGGAGCTGGCCCACCAGCTCCTCTCTAAGCTTTAGGAGGTGTGTTAGTAGCCCACCAGCTCCTCTCTAAGCTTTAGGAGGTGTGTTAGTAGCCCACCAGCTCCTCTCTAAGCTTTAGGAGCTGGGTTAGCAGCCCACCAGCTCCTCTCTAAGCTTTAGGAGCTGGGTTAGCAGCTGCAGGGACAGGGTGACAGGAATGCTCTGTGCTACACTGGAGAAACAAGCCAAGTGTCCGCCTGCAAAGGAAGGGAGACAGCAGGAGTTTTACAAGCTGCGAGGGAGGTAGGGAAGAGGCCAATAGAACAAATATGATGTGTTTTAAATACTCATTTCTACCAAAATATGTCACCTCCCCCTTCCCCTGTTTGCAGCCTTGATTTTCAAGGCTGGAATGATAACCTCTGTGCCTGCTACTAAAGAAGACAGTGCACAGCTTTTTCTTCAGCCCTCAGCATGACCCGCAAGCAAGTGTGCATGGGAACAGAGGGAGAGGGCTGGGAGAGGACAGACAGCTGCCTGGATTGTCCTTCTGAGCCACTCCTGCCAAGATGTGGTGCAACATCTTATTTTTCTTGTCATTGCTGCCATCTATTACAGGAAATCTGTTCATTTAATGTCTTCAGCGAAGCCTGAGGATGCGAGGGATGGTAACACCAGGCAGGATCTGTCCCCCTGGATTGAGCCACAATATGGGCCCTGCAGCCTCCAGGGATCCTTCCGCCCTTTTGGAACCACAAACCCTGCAAACACCCATGTGGCTGAGGCTGGGGTGGGGAAGTGTCAGTGCCAGGGGAAGGAGGTAGGGTTGGGAAGAAGTGAGTTGCAGCATTCACACACCCCTAGAAGCTGGAGCTTTCTCAGCAGCAAAAAGAGCCAGCTTCTGCCTCCACCCCAGCCCAGCAAGGCTGTGGGAAGCACAGCGAGCTAGTTTCCTGTAAACAGGCTCTTTTTCCCAAAGCCGTGGCAGTAAGACAAGCCACTGAAACACAAGTGAGTCCAAGATTGGGACAGGTGCCACTGCTGGTGAGGGGTTGAAAGGCTTCACTTCTCTCCATCCTTCTGCAGCATCCTTCTGTTCCCATGCTGTCACCCCCTTTGCCCTCCACATGAGCTGTTCTCCCTTCTTTTCCCTTCCCACACACATCCTTCCCAGTTCTCAGCACGGGAGGGATCTCTGCAGCTGAAACTTTATGGTAAATCACAGTCTGCCCCTGGCTGACTGACGTTCAGGACCTCTGTGTTGCGATAGCTAAACCTGAGTTGGTCTTTTCTTAGCCCCTCTCCATTTTTGGAAAGAGGTGGAGGGTTATGTGGCTGCACATATTTCATGCCATGCTAAAACTTGGCAGATAAATGAGCTTCTGAGGAATATTTTTAAGAAGGAGCTAACATAGAATTACACAAGGCCAAGCAAACCCTCCTGCCCATGCACGTTCTCTGTAGCTTTTCCCAGCTTTAGCCTGACAATGTATTCAGGCTGTGTCACTGGAGGAAAGGAGGGATGATGCCAAAGTCATGGGAATGATCCCTTTAGTCCCATATGCAGCTCCCAGCTTGGTATCAATGAGTCATTTGGGACCATTAGCTGGTATCAGTTCCTGTGATTTTTCATACCTTATTAAGTCAATCTCAGCTGGAAACATGAACCAGGTGAATTGGCCTCAGACACCAGACATGACCCACAGTTTTGGCATTTCTGTTTTAAAGGACATGCAATACAGGTTGTCAATTCCTGTGATAGCTGCTGTTTTCCTTAAATCCTCAGTTCCTGAACTCCTCACTCTTACCAGAGAGTCTCTGCACACAAACATCAGAACTTTTGTCAAAAGCCTGATGACGTGAACAAAAAGCACTCAAATATCAAAGGGCGAGCAAATATATCTTGTATAAGCTCATTTCCAAAATGTTTCTTTTTCTGTTGTATCTTGTGATTTTTTTTCCTTGTCTGTGTCATGGCAATTAATCACTTACTACTTGGCAACATTAGGAAGATGATGAGCTGGCAGGAATACTGGTGAATTCCCCAATAGAATGACATACAGCCTTTGTTTTCCACCAAAACCTAAATTCAGGATATGTGGTAACGTTACATCCTGTAACTGCAATACTGTACAAGGTGCTTGATGCCAGTCAGTGTCAGGATGTAAGAAAAAATAAAATAGACTCATCCTCAAGTCTGCCTGCCAGGGAGGTGAATTTTTTTTTGCGGGGGGGGGGGAGGGGTCTGGTTTAAATTCACTGATTATTGAATTTTAATCTTGACCTGTACATACATAGTTGTTAAAAAAGAAGTAGGTCTTCCTTTCTTGATTAGAAACCAGAATATAGGTGGGAAATAACCACAGAGACAAAAAACTCAACCAGCCACAGAAGATTTGTGTTTGTTGTATTGATTAAAACTCTTTTTTTTTGGTTTGGTTTGGTTTGGGTTTTTTGGGGTTTTTTGTTTGTTTGTTTGTTTGTTTTGGGGGGGTGGTGGGTGGTTTTTTTGTTTGGGGTTTTTGGGGGTTTTTTTTGGTGAATCTTAATCCTGCTCTTGGATGTCAGTAGCTAGCAATTTTTCAATTATGATTTCTCTCCCTGGACTAAGTGGGCTTCTAAACTCATGAAGAAGTATGTGTCATCTCCCAGGGCCCTGGGTCCATACTTTCCTTCTCTGGCCAAGAAGTCCCCTAATTTACATTGCTTAGGAGAATTAAGAAGGGCTATGTCACCATGGCAATGCAGAGTTGTACCTGTTTTTGGAAAATACATAAGCACCTAATAGTAAACCTTTCCAAGTCATAGCTTGTCATGATATCCTCAGCTCTCTGCCCTTGTTGACAGATAGTGGGTGTGAAATACATTTCAATATGACTAGAGCACAAAAAAAAATTATCAGAGCATGGTCAAAAGGCCCTCCTGGGGGCAAACTGAGTAGTGATCAGTGAGGAGCAACCAAAACACACCCAGGCTCAGAAGAGGCCAAGAAACCCAACCCTTGGATGTGGGTGAATCACTGCAAGGTAGAGTTATTTTAAGATCAAACCTGAAACCATCAGAGGTGGAAAATGCAACCTTGAAAGATGAGGTCAGTGGGAAAATCCAAAGGCCCACAGCCAGCCTGTTGTCAGGGGCTGATGACCAATAGGGTGCTAAGCCTTCCCTGAGAGCTGCGGATCACCACTCCTGGAAAGGAAACAGCAAGGAAAGAGATACAGAAACACCTGGAAGCTTTCACAGAACACCCTAAGTAAAATAAAAGATTGTGGGAGAGCCACTTCTTGCTCTAATTGAGGAAAGAGTATAGACAGGCTGAGTTTCTTCCCCACCCTATACCATCCCTTCCTTCAGAACGACCTCTTGAGCAAGCTAATTCCTCCTTTCCTAGCTTATCATCTGGCATGGATCTGGGGCCTTCCCTTGACTGAGCTTTGTTTGAGAGGATGTCTCATATCCAGTGCTTTGGAGGTCCTCAAGGTACCTCTTTCCTTTGCCTTTCATCAGGGATTACACGGACTACCACAGTTTGATCTGGGTAGCACCGAACACATTAAATTGTGTGTCCCTTAATGTGTTTTCTTCCAGTGAGGAAACTGGAGTTTACTGTTTGGGAGGATTTCAGGGCTTTCACTGAATGAGGAACTCAGCATCACAACGTATATGTCTGCAAGACTACATTTACTTCATACTCACCTAAAATGTCAAGCTGCTGCATTGCCCATTCCTTGGGAATTTTGTGAAGTTAATGATGATGGGATTTTTGGTGGTGGTGGTTTTTGTGGTTCTTTTTTCTTGTACCCCTAAGAGCACATGACACTTTGCAGGAAGGATGACAATTTTGTTTGTTTGTTTGTTTTATTTTAATTTTAAGTGCCACAGTCCACTACTGGAAATTCTGGATGGTAAAACAACCCTCCCTGTGCTCTCACACTATGAATCCAAAACCAAAACCCATGACTGGGAAAACTCCAGATGTGATGTGGGCCTCTGAGACTGAAAATAAGCAGTCAAATTGTTGGCTGGAAGAAGCCCTCCCTCCTGCCTTACATCCCTGAATCACTGAGCCAGATGGGGCTGGCTTAATGCACAGAAGCTGCTGATTATCAAACCAGTGCTGTCAAGGTGGGTTGTTGAGAAGGAGGACAAAGTCTGTTTGTGTACCGCCTTTTCAAGTATTTGGAGTTCCTTTCATACCTGTGCTGCTTTCTGCCATGAGATAGAGCAGATCCCTTTTGAAGATGCTCTACAGCCAGCTAGCACATAATGAAAATTGTTACCAGCTCTGCAGCAGCACTGTATAAACTAATCTCATAAACAAATAACTCAAACTCATCCCAACACCACCTCTGAAAAGCACTGCAAAGTAACCTCCATCACTCTTTGTGCATCTCTGAAATGCCATGAGAGCTGTAACGTACAGGCCGTGAGAAAACACGTGTCTGGATCATTACAATAAAAATCCTGAATAAGAGCTGAAAGACTTGGCCTTTGAAAGCCATACTGGCTCTGGTTTGGAATGGTTTCATCTCTAAGTAAGAATTGTCTGTGCCTGGCAGTAGGTAGAAATATACGGTTCTGACTCAGGAGGCAGGAAAATAGCAGGAAATTACTCTGTTTGAAAATTGGCCCATAAATTCAGATATGGCTGTTCTGATCCTGGCATGAGTTGTTACAAGTAAATCAATGTGTTTTTGGCAGAGATCATGAAACAAATAAACAAAAAGAAAGAGCAAGAGGGAGAGAAAAGTAGAGAGTAGAAATAAGAGTTTTATAGAGGAAACTAAACAGGGACAATGCCAATTTGTGTTAACTGTATCGTAGACATCAAGTCACTGGTACTGCAGCCTATTGAGAGTTGCCTTCAGGCATATTCAGCACAATCAGCTGGAAGGAGCTTGGCATAGAGGCTCTAGAGAGTTGAATCCTGGTTTTGCATCTGGTCAGAATTGCCATTTTGCAGCTGTCACTGCCCTTGGCACTTTTCCTACTTTACCTCTACTTAAAGGGCAGTATTTGGGGCAATTTGAGGAAGGTCTCACCAAGACCAGAAAGCTGCACATGCAGAAGAGGCTGTGCCTCTGATGCTGCAGCTCAGGGAAGCAATGCCTGGAGCAAGCACAGAAATGAAAAGGCTTGGAATAGGGAGTGAAAGTCTGTGGAACCTGGAAGAGGGGTCAGGAGCTGAGCAGCAGCCTAGGATTCGTGTGTGCATGGCAACCAGGTGTGAAACATCTGTAACTAAGGGCCTGGTGCCCTAACCAAAAACAGGCCAACCCCAGTACCAAAGGAATAGGGTATCCAGACTATCCAGAGGTGCACTGCTCTGCCCGTTCTGCTCCCATTCTGAAGCTGCCCCTCATGAGCTAACCAGTGATGTTTCTCAACAGGAAACATCACTGTGGCAGGTCAGTATGGTGAGGGTATGTTATGACAGCTGGAGAGGAACTTTCTGAAAGCTCCATTTTGCTGGACACAACTGGACAAGATGAGATTAGGAAATCCCCATTTATAGTCCCTGCATCTCCACGTTGAATCCCACAACAGGAAACCAAAGTATCACTTAAGAAAATGTCCCAAATCTGGGAGGGGACTTGGCAGAGTAAATGTTTCTGAAGATCAGACTCCAGAAATCTGTTTAAAGTAAAGCCCTAGAAAAAATATCCAGCTCTGCTGATGTGCATAATGAAAAAGTGGCTTGTGTCATCCAGAGGGGTGGGAAAGGAAAGGAAAAGCCTAGAACATGATTCATTTGGCACTGTCCTCACGTCCTCTGTTGGAGCCCTGCTAAAACCTGTGCAGCAGGCAGTGCTCCATGCCTGCCTCTGGTCCTGTCACAACCTTCAGGAGCAGTGCACTTCCTGGCCTGCTGCCACACAGCCTGCAGGAAAGGTGATGGAACTGCCTGATCCACAGCAAGGAAATACCCAGGCCAGCAACTCAGTGCAATTCAGAGTACAGTTTCTAAGAAATTGATTACAAAGAAAGGTAAAGAAACAGCAAAATTGCTGGGAAAATCTAGGTAGGTAGAATACAATTCTGTCTCTTTGTATTTAATGAAAATACTGGTTTTAGACTGTGAAAGCAGAATATTTCTAGCAGCCACAGGCAGATAGTTCTTTGCTTTTCTGTACTCCCTGCATGGACTACACTACCAGTTATTATTATTATTAATCCAAATTAGACCCCTAGAAAGATGCTTAGATTGCCTTTAGGCATTTAGGCCTGCGCAATGCAAATAGCACCAAATGAGCAATAATATTTGTAACACAAGCATTTTTAAGGCGGCAGCCAAGAATTACGGCAGTGGAAAGAGCTTCACAATCCTATTGTAGAAAGAAGGAAAGCATTTCACCCTCTTAGAGAGCCTGTCTTTCCTCATTGATGGTCACGTCATACCCATCTTAAATAGACCCAGCAATGCTAGAGGAAAATAAGGAAAGAACATAGCATTAGAGCTGAGGTCAACATCTGGATGGACTTAGGCTTCACAAAGGAATTCACTGACTCATTGGCACATGTGAGGACTGTCATCTCCTCTGCAGCATTTAGTCTTTAATCATGAGAACCCATTGGACTAGAGCTTGGCTTTCAGGAATATTAATGGAGTAATAATGCTATGAAAAGTGAAAAAAACAAGGCAAGAAAATGAGAGGTTCCGAAAAACATCAGCATTGCTCCCTCCCTACACACACTACACATACTTAAACACACAGGGATGGAGCAGCCAAAAGACCAAAACTGAAAACTCACAGTCACCTGCTGGGTGTTTGAACAGGAAGGGGATGGGAGCCCCATCTGTGCTCTGACCCTGCCTGACCCTCCAGGACTCCACCAGTGGTGCAAAAGGTTTGTGGAGTGGCTCGTGTCTTCCTGTGACCTTGGGGCATAAGATGAGCTGTCCTGACAGGATATCCACATCAGCATGTTCCCACTGCTCTCGGGCAGTGGTGCCCAGTCCAGGGAGAGGAAAGGAAGGAGAAATAGAGTGAGAGACCATGGGCAGGGCTTTCCTGTTCCAATTGTCTGGAAGAGCATGGGCCATAGTGTCACTTCTGGACAAAATGTAGCTTGAATGAGTTGCAGCGGGCCCAGTGCCTGACACACCCAGCACACCCCTCTCCTGCCTCATCAGAGAAGACCCACAGGTTATCCAGGGCAACAGGTTTCAGATCTGTGCCAAGGCAGGTGGCTCAGTGTGGCACTAACCTGGGCCACATCCTTGCCTTGTCACTTCTTGGAGATCTTTGTCTGGATATGAAGCTTCACTGGCCAAGGATGCAGAGAAAGGGCTCAGAGCTGATGGGCCACCACAAGTTCCTGGGCCCACAGTCCTGCTCTTCTCCAGGTGATGAATGAACTTGTGAACCTCCTGAGGTTGATAGATCACAGGTGACAAGAGGAAAAGATGGAGAATTCAAGTGATGGGGAATTCACTGGCTCGTGAGTCCTCAGTTGTTGTTACTTAAGTGTTTTATTAAGTTCACTCCTTGTGACCAGGAGGATTTGGAAATGCCTGGCGTGGTTGTGCTATTTCAGGTGACCTCATGATTCACAAGGCCCCAGACTGTATTCCTCACAGAGCGAAGGAATTTCTATTAGCAGTTCCTGTGAAGCAGAGAGGATGAGATCTGTTCATGTATCCCCTGTTCCGGATGGGGAAGGCCTGAATAGAGGAGGAAATTTAGATTTTTACTTGATTTTGAGTAATCAGTTCCACCATCCCCTTCTGGCATCCTGCATCCCCCAGCAGTGGTTCCAATTTTTGGAGAAGGTAAATCACTAGCTTGCTCCAATCTTTCTAGTCTGTTTCAATCTATCACCACCCTGCTCCTATCACATGTTGTTAGATGAACTTGAGAGCCATTCTCTCAGTAGCAAAAGGTGGCCTTTCCTGGATAATGACAATTAAAGGCTTGTATACTATTCACAATAATCAGCTGAGCAATGGATTAACAGCTAATGATTTCCAGAGATTTACGAGGCAGTTTTACAGACTGAGGTTGAACAGCTACTCTAAGACAAATCTTAACCATTTGCTTCCCATGTTCTAATAAATCCTCCCAGGCCTGGACAGCCCAGAACATATCCATGTGCACCAAGGTCTCTGACATCATATTTTAAGAATGCAACAAAAAACAAGGAACAAAACGCATCCAGCTCTGTTCATTGTGAATCAGATTTTACGTCGGGCTCTTCCCAGAGAGCAGAGCTGTCCATCATGCAGTTGTTTCCCACCTGTTTCTATGCCACAATACATGGCAGAGAAGGCAGTCAGGGTCCAAATGCAACACTCACCTCCTGTAATGGTATTTCTTGCTGCATGTAGAAGGTAGGAGAGCAAGGGTGAGAAACATCCTCCTTAATCTAAAAGCTGCTAAGGGTGTTAGTGGTAGGACTGAACTGTCCCGTCTGCTCATGCCACATGTTACATTGATGGGGTTTGATTTCACTTTACGTAGTGCTCCCAGGCACCTCTGGGACATGGGGGGAGGTGTTGCTATGGGTTTATGGTTGCCTAAATATGATTATGTAAGTCCTTGTCGCCTTCCTATCTTCCAGCCTCTCTCTCTTCACCTCTGAGCATTCCCTGTTGTGCTGCTAATGGCACTGCCTGTTTGTCACCGTTTCTGCTTTCAGCGTCTCTGCAGCCTGGCAGAGTTGCCTGCTGGGTGTCCTCTGTTGGGTGGGCTTGTTCTGTATCAGATGGTGCCTGGACACGACCTGGCCTGTCTTTAGAGATCAGCCACTACGACATACTGGGTAATTGAGAGGCAGGAGTCACATTTGCTATTTAGTTTTCCATCACAATAAAATCTGCTTTGTGATTGGTCTGTGACTGTGAAATACTACTTTTTCCTTCTATCTCAGAATCCATGACCTTAAATTCAAGGTACAAAAATTTACCTCTGGGATGTCACTTGAGTGTTTTCACTGTGTTAGGGAGAGAGCAAAGACAGTGAAACTGAGGTCTGTGATCTCCAGAACAGAAGCTCAATAGTCCAAAGCCCACCCATGTAATGCTATAAAGCCTGTCTCTTATAATCAGCTCTGACATGACATGACAATAAAAGGGGAAAAAAAAAAAGAAATAGGGAAGTTTGTCAAGGATAGGAAGTACAGACTAGTGACTGTTTTCTATTAATGATTTTGTTTTCAGTCCAAAAATCTCACCCATTAAAGCACTGATGCCTGCCATGTAAGAATTAAATGTCAGAAAAACCAAACCACCCTGGAACTACAAGAGTATTTTTTTTTTGCTCTCTTGTTGAAGTGACATATGAATACTGTGAGGTTACTCCTATTGTGCAGCTGACACATTGTTATACCACATAGCAGGATGGAGCTGACTCTAGAAACTCCCAACACACAATAAATTGCGATCCTCTTTTGGAACTGATGTTAATAGTATGCATCCCAGTAATGATAGCCTTTGGGCCTTGCTCTGGAGTCATAGGGAGTTTATGAGATGTTATATTCTCCCATTTCCTCCCTGCTGAAACTTTCCTGGGAAGGTCTTCCAGCATCAGGATGTGTCACTTTCAAAAGCATGTTTAGTCAGACTCCACAGAAAAAAGAAATTCAGACTGCTGATCTGGAGCTAGGTAGGCAGAGCAATGCATTTTGGAGCTGCAGCTGTTCCCAGGTCTGTGCCACCAGCCTGATTTCCAGAACTAGATGTGCAGAACCTTGAGCTGCACAAACCGATTCCAATATGTTGGTCACATTGGTTGGCCTTTATACATAGAATGCAAATATAATGCAGTCACATGGTTTTGCATCATAAAACATCATCCATATTGCGCTAAGGTCTCAATATGGCCAGGAAATATCAAAGTAAGTACTAAAAAAAAAATTCCAACATTTCAAACAGCCCAAAGCATGTGATATTTAAAGTCAATGATATAGAAGGCATAGTTTGTTCCAACCCACAGTATTACACCAGGGTATGGATACCATAATGATGATTTTATAACTGTAGATAAAGAAAAATGCTTTACTTTTCTCTCATAATCAGAAAATCTGAAAAGCACAGTGAGTTAATTAATATGTCTTTTTAATAATTCCATGTCAGGTATATGGTGTGATTGATCCAGGTTATTGTTTCCAATAACACAGCCAACATGAGGTGCAATTGTTCATAATTACATCTACAGTATTGGATTGTAAATGTAATATCCAGTCCCACACGATATGAGCATTTACAGAATTAGACCACAGCCTTTCAGTACAACACAGCCACCCCCGTGTGCTGAAGAAGGTCTGCTGGCACTTTGGGTCAGTCTACCTATCATTTGTTACAAGGAAGAGTAAAGAATACAAGACTATCTGCTCTGCAAGTAAGCTAGAGACAGACTTCTTTGGAAGAGCAAAACAGCTTCATCAAGCTACAGAATCTTTACAAAAATCCTTTCTTTATTTTCCTAGGGAAAATTTGAGACATTGTCAGTCTCTTAAGAGCACTTGATCTCTTAGAGAAAGAGCAACTACATTAAAACAAGGAAGAAGTTTACTTTTTGGTAGGCAAAAAGTGGTTTGTCCCTGTCTTTTATATTCCTCTTTCAATTTCAAGTCTACAAAAAAAACCCCCATGTATTATTAAGTGCAACTCTGTGACCATAACTACGGAGGTAAAACAGAACTCAATGAACTGGAAACAATTCCTGGCAGTTTGCAGATGGCAGGCTCAAAATGGATAGGAGATAATTATTAAATAATTATCTTATTACTCCAAGAAAATGGAGTAAAGAATTTTCAGTTGCAAACACCAGGGGTGCCAACAGGTACATATGTATATAAATCAATTTGATAAACATCAAGACAAAAATCCATCAAAAACAAATAGATACCATTTCTGCTGAAGCAGTCTGACCAGTGGGGTATGATTGGCACAAAGACAGAACAATACCAACATGGACAATCTCAGAAGGAGTGATGGAAAATCCTACTGTCCTCACTATCATATATCCTTTGCCAGAAGAAAAAACAAACTAAAACAACAACAAAAAACAAACAACAAAAACCCCACAAACAAAACAAACAGAACAAAACTAAAACCCCAACAATTAGTTTTTCCAGGGAAGGACAGGTATGGTCAGTATGTCTCTCCTTAGGGGCTGGCATGAGCAGAAATGCACTCTCTGGTCTTTCAAAAGCACCATCCTCAGTGGACCACAATGAGGGCTGGCCCTATTTCTTAGCTTTGTCCATAGCCTTAATACTATTTCTTAGACCTAAATAATTGTTTTCTATTTAAATACCTCCTTCTAGGAAAGAGGGCCACCAGATGGGGAAATGTTTTATTCTGTTAATAATGCAGTTTTCTGGAGTCCCTGGTTGATTATGCCTGTTTACCTTCCGATAGTTGTGTTTCCTGGCTGGCTGTCATGTGTTTTTCCTTTCTAGTTAATCTTATGGCAATGATCATGGCCTTCAACAGATATAGAATGTTTATCCTCCTGGAGTTCAATGGGACTCTAAAACAAACATTTTTTCCTGTGTTTCTGGGTACACCAGCATGTAGAAGCCAAACCCCTTTATGAGCAGCAGTCACATCCAACACCAAGCATTTCCAAATCTCTTTGGAGGCCTGAATTTTCAGAGACCTGAATTCAATCTCTCTCTGCCTTGCAAGGCAACAAAGCTTACAAATTGCTCCCCACTCTTCTGGGTAAGAAAGCTAAAAAATTATCCAGGCTGCAGGAGCAAACACTAATCATATAAACAGATAACCAAACATATAAACAGGTAACCATCTAAAAGGCAGCCAAGGAACCTTTCTGGCAGAGGTAACTTTTTGTAGCAGGAAGCCCTTGCTTTGTGCTGGAGCAGAAAACTTTGATCTTTTGTCTGCATGTCTTTCCTCAAAGTGCATGTTACTGCCCTGGGAACCCCTCTGACATTTTTGAGCCCCGAAGCCCAATCATTTTTAACTTTTGGTTTCGTTCTTTTTTTTTGTTTTTGGTGGGTTTTTCTGTTTGCTTTGGGGTTTTTGTTTGGTTGGGGTTTTTGTGCCATGCTGTTTTGCAGGTTCAGCTCGTGTATCTCAATGAAGCCTCTGAGTTTTCTGCAGCTCCCTCAGTTCCACAGAGTGCTCTAGGAATGCTGTTAACCGAGTAAGACTTTTCCCTGACATCAACACTCAGCAATGTTGAGCTGAGAAAGCAACAGACCGTGGCATCTTATTGTATTTGTCTGAGATAGGATTCAATATGAAGAATCAGCACATTGTTTCAATGTCTGCACACCAGTTAACTATTAATGAATTCACAGTCAATAAAATATGCTTTCTGGATACTATCTGGTCAACAGTTAACCTAGTAGTTATGTTTGGAAAGGAGTTTATGAACAATCCACTGTTGCCACAACATTAAAAGTTCTGGAACAATCACTTGTTAGCCTGAAACTTGCCAGAAATTTTAGGGTGGCAAAATCAAGTCCTACATGAGCAAAAGGAAGAATACAGTTTTCCATAAATTCTGCTTTGAGTAGAATATTATAAAAATAATAGTCAAGTTTAAATATTTTTGAGTCAGAACAAAAATTCATATCCATCAGTTTGGGATTAAAGTTTGCCAGGGCAGGTCTTTTTTGCACAAATAATAACTGTCCTGCTTAAGGAAAGAACATGGATGGATATAGCAAAATTAGGAGCACTGAAAGAGAACCATTCTGAGGATATAATTTTGATTCTCTTCTTTGTACATGTACAGCTGTTGGATCACTTCTGGAAGAAATTTTATGTCCATAATTCTCAGGACTGCTTTGTCAGACTCCACTATTCCCAAGTTTTATTTGCATGACTGCACTGCAAGTCTTCAAAATTGATTGCCTGGGTATCTCACTGGGTCCTTAAAAAGAATATAATTAGTTAGAGCTATAAACCAATTTCAGTTATCGACATTACATGCACCCACATATATAGATATAGCATTACACAGTCACATGCAGTCTTCAAACACTTAAAATGTTAATAATGCTGCAGTGGTTGGCATCACACTTCATGTCTAAATGCCTTAAAGATGCTCAAAAACCAGACAGCCAAACCAATAAAACCCCCACAGTTCCTAGCTTAGTAGTTTTAAAATGACTCATATTTCAGCAAAGGACTCAAAACCATCTAAAACTGGAATCAAAGCACTCAGAATTTGGTCCATTTTAGATCTGGTGCTGCCTTTACACGTCCAACCCTGTTACCCAGAAGTCATGTACACATGCATCTCCATGGGGAGGTGGCACAGGAGTGGGTACAAGGCAGTTTAATGGGCTGGCTAGAAAGCTGTGATAAGGAGGGGGTGTAAAAAGGGTTTCTCCTATGTTGAGGCTTTCTCTACACTAATATAGAGTGACTTGATTTTGTTTATGGTGTGGGACCTGAGTTGCCCACAAAGTTCTTTTTCATGGGATGCATTTTCTCAGTCCCCCCTCATTAAAGTAAATCTGATTACATTTCAGTCTCTTTTTTTAAAGAGAGGGGAGCTAGCAGGGGGAGCTGGAGCCACACACTTAGATAATTTCCATTCAAATCCAGCACAGTAGTCCTCTCAGCCAAGTCACACTTAGGGGAAGGAGACAGAGAGGAAAATGTTGTACTATTCTTTGATGGGCTTCACTGGGTGGATGAAGCATGATCAATCATCCATAACCTGACAAGGCCTCAGAGAAGGCAGAATCATGACTACGTCATGTATACTTCTAACACCAAAACAATAGGGGATACTGTTTTGGGTTGCAGGGGTGGAAAGGGAGAGCATTTAAAGCAGGAGTAACAAGGAACAATGATTATCTCGTGGGTGGTGGTAGGTAAGGGGGGTCTGGAAGAGGACATCGGAAGAAGCTGGGAGGGATGAGGTATCCCATCCCCTCCCTGCTTCGATCTCCATCCTGCCTGAGACATTTCAACTTTTGTTATCCTAGCAGCAAACTCTTTTCTGCGATGGGGAAGAAAGAAATCAATTGTGTTTTTAAAAGCTACTTGGAGTACACAAAAGGTGCATTGTTTCAAAATGGGTTGAGGGGGCTGGGTGCTTTGGGGGGAAAGAGCTGAACTTATACCATCATTTTGTCTAATTATGCCTGATGTTATTCCTGTTGTCATGTGGGTTACTACAAAGCCAACTGCCAGCTTGTGTCCCTGAGAGCAAAGACTAAACTGTTACGCTTACAAGGACACAGGGCTTCTTTTCCTCTCCCTCCTCCCCCTCCCACACTACTGCAGGGCTGGCTCCTCCTTGGGATACCCACACGTTTGGAAGGGATGTTGGGAAACATGGGGGCAGAAACTCCCTGGGAGATACCAGCCATTTCTGCCAGCTGGGAGACAACCACTGGGCTGATCCTGTAAAACTCCAGGCACATCCTGAGACACATCCAACCAGACACCCAGACAGTGGTGCTTTTCTGCTTGGACAATGCATTTGCCATATCCACTTCCCAGTCCAGGCACATTGGAACTCATCACGAAACAAACTATTCTGTCATCTCGTCCAGCTTTCCTCTCAGACAGGTATCTTGGACAGAAGGGAAGTGAGAGGCCACCAGGATGTTGCATACTGACAGCAAGGAATGGCACAGGCCCCAGGGCAAAACAATATAGATCACAAAATGAGAGCAGCTATCGCCAATGTAAAATCTCAGATCCCTCAGTATGATCCACCTCCTCATCTGAAGGCCAGATCCAGTGACCTGACCGTGTCTTGCTTGCACCAGCCTTCATCTCATCAAGTCTGGGAACCTTGTTGGCTTTCTAGGACACCCTCAGGCCGTGTTTAGAAAATAAGCAGAGCTTGGGCTGTCCCTGGGTCTCAGATGTACACCCATAAATGCTGTCTCCTGCCAGTCTGGCTCAGCTTGGCCCAGGAAGGGAGGATCCCAAAGGGCACTTGGGGTGAGGGAAGGCTTCCAGCTCTGCCCCTGGGTTTACGATAGCCACAGCCAAAATAAACGTGGTCAGAACCTGATCCTTTGGCAGACCCTGCCAATTCAGGCAGGGTCACACCTCATAGCTGGGAATGGGTGAAAGGCTAACACAATGTTCAAAACTTTTTGTTTGCTTTAATTTTAATTTTGTATGCTGCACTCCCTGCCCTCTGCTGTCATCTTAGCCTAACAGGACACACCATTTCATCATTGACTTGGACAGACATTCAAAACAGAGTCCATGTGTTTCTTCATTACTGGGGAAAAATCTCTGTCTTGAAGCACTGTGGTGCACTGTGCGTGCTGCCAAGGGCTCCCAAAGCCCCACAGGTCCAAGTAGGTTCTTCCCCTGTTCAGGCATATTCACAAAAAAAAACCAAAAAACCAAAAAAAAGCCAACAAAAACAACAAACAAACAAAAACACTAAACAAAAGAAAAAACCCACACCCAAAAAACACACAATCCCCCCCCCAAAAAAACCAAAAAAAACACCCCAATAAACAACTGACCGAACAAAAACAAAACAAAACCAACTAAAAAGCCCAAACAAAAACACACAAAAATAAATATGCCAACTCAAGCAACAACAACAAACTCACAAACAAACAAAAAAAAGCCACACACACACACACACACAAAAAGAAAGAACATAAATAACATCTTTCAAGTCACTATTCTTCCCATTCAAACAGTGTTCTGATTTGGTTAATTTTTAATATGTAGGGACACACGTTCCCATACTCCTACAGTAGAGATGGCAAAGTGAAAAACCAGATGCTTAAATCTAAAAGTCATCCTTGTTTTACACTCACCAACCTCAAATCCTCCTCGACATCCCCTTACTCTTTCTTTATTACAGTGAATTATGGTGAAAGACTTGGAAGACAAGTGGGTCTCGGGCTGAGCTCTCTGACCTGGTTTCTGTGGGTCAGAGCTAGGCTGCAAAGCTCACCTTTACAAAGCAGCCTTCCCAGCTCCAGCAAATGATTGCTGGGGCAGACATGCTGGAGGCTGTAACAATGGCTGTATTGATGGAAGGGAAGATTTTATTGTAAGTTGGATTTTGGAATGAGTAATTATGCAAACAAGCAATTAACTAAAATAAATACGAATGTCTTCCTCTTTCAGGGCACGCTTTTACTTTGACTTGCAGCAAGGCAGATTTCTCAAAGCTGAATCAAGCCTTTAAAACAAGGATAAAGGGGACATTGGGAATGAGGAGATAAATACTACTCCATCTCTCCTCTACAGCATTAAGGGCTATGTGCATATATGTGCAACAGGGCAGCTGTAATTCACAGAATCAGGAAATACATTAAAATACCAAAGATTTGAGGACAGGTAAGGCTCATTTTATTGACCTACCATCTGTGGAGCAGCATCGTTCTGTTATTCCCATAAATTTCACTCAAGCAGGACAGGACACTTATTTTTCTCTTGGTGGTGGTGGTGGCTGTTTTCTGATTTCTCTCCCCCCTGAAAAGGTTGGCTGCAGGCTGTTTGCAAGACAGCTGAATATGGTGACGCTGCTCTCTGCCCTATGGCTTCAGCCAGCTCAGCTCATTAAACCAGACACTTTGGAAATCCAAATATTTTAAGGTCAGCCTTCTCCTCCTGTAGTGCATCACCACCTTGTTTACAAGGCTTGTTCTGCCCCACACTCCTGCACGGATGAAAGGCAGCTGGGATGAGAAAGCAGTGCCAGATTCCAGGAAGAAGGACAGATCTTCCAGTGAGAGAAAAGACAGTCCTGCAAGTTTCTGAGTGGGAGACGAGGTAGTGACAGATAATGTGCATCATCTTTCCCAGCTCAGTCACATTTTAGCAAAATGGATCTAGACTTCCCTTTGGGAATATCATGCAATGAGCCTGCAGAAAGGAATTTGCTGAAGATTCAAGAGTAGAAATCACTGAAGTAATTAAGTCCAACTTGAGAAGCAGAGGAAAAAATATCATGCCCCACCAGCCCTCCACCCCTTCCACCTAGCCACCCTCACCCTAAGATTCTGTTTTTACGTTTTGGAAACAAAATGTGTACAAAATGTGCTCCCATATGACTTTGGCTTTGTATTCCCAAATGATTTCTTTCATTTTGAAATTCCCCAGTCTTTTTGTTAGTTAGCATTTTTAACAAAAGCACAAACAAACAAATAAACCCCAAATCAAAATGGCTTATTTTATTTCAGGTTGAAGGAATAAAATATTCTTTGTGAAACAGAAACAATTATCTTCCCTGTTATTTAGGTCAGCTGCAAAATTAACCATTTGCTGTTTACAAATCCTTTTGTTATCAGCTGAGGTCTAGAGCCCCATTTCCTGGAGTCAGGTGATTATGTTGGAAGTTTGGTGTGATTGCTTGTGACATTTTTTGCCCTTGTGATTTGGAAGGAGATCTTGAAAATGTATTTTCAGCATAACGAACAGTGTGACATCTGCCTGAGTCTCCACACATCCGGAAACAAACGTTTAATGTAGAGCAATCTGTTCCAAGTTTATCAAGACAATTTTAACTCCAAGGCTCACGTACGAGGTTACACCAGCATCACTCACGGAGAGCTTGCATAGAACTGGAGGCTTTTTTTTCAGAAAGATTTAGTCCATCCCCTCAGCTGATCCACTAGGGTACAGCAGGCAGAAAAACCTATTCAACCTGAGTAAGCCTGTAAGCCTGTTCCTCTGTCCTGTGGGGTACCAAGACATC
This sequence comes from Ammospiza nelsoni, assembly GCF_027579445.1. Classification (NCBI taxonomy): domain Eukaryota; kingdom Metazoa; phylum Chordata; class Aves; order Passeriformes; family Passerellidae; genus Ammospiza; species Ammospiza nelsoni. The sequence continues at coordinate 25,333,152 of NC_080639.1, forward strand.
CATTCACTGCTCAACATCCAATGCCAGTGCTGCCATAGCATTCTGGAAAATAAAGGCTTTTGCTGTTCCCCTCAAGGACTGGCATTCCAGCTTCTAGCTCACAGGCAATGCCAACACACATTGATTACAGCTCAGAATCCGAAGAAGAGGAAATGACACCGAGCAAGGGCTCTCATATTTCCTGTGGCTCCAGCGGTGCTGAGGTAAAGCTCAGCCTGTGCTACAGCTACAGGCGTGCAGTGGGCTCATTTTCAGGATGGCCATTTGCAGTGGTAGAGTCAAAAGAGAACCATAGCCTGAGCCAGGGACAAAAACCATTTTCTCTGTAGCCTTGGTATTTATGCCCTTCAGCAATCTGGAGGTTTATCCAGACTTTGCCACTGCCTCAAACAACTTACCAGCTATTCATGAAGCTGTGGAAACTTGATTGTCACTCTGAGCTCTTCACTGTCACTTGGCCAAGCCAGGCAGGCTTCACTTTCTCAATTGCAGCTCAGAAACCAAGCTAGCTCAGCCACTTCTCATCATTTTGGTCATTCTTTCTCTCTGAACTGCCTCCACTTTTTGTCTCTCTTTTCCTGGCAATGACCTGAACCCAAGCTGACTTCTCACCACTTTTTCACAACAAAACTCCACTTGGAAAGAGGTCTCTCCCAGTCACAGAGGCCTGTGAGGCTGTTGAGGGGTTTCTGAGTTCCATGTTGTTCAGTTACCTGGTCTCCCACGGACACACTGTGTCTGGCTTTTAAAATCAAAATTCATCTCTGATGCTTTAGGTCCAACTGTCAAAGGAACAGAGCAGTCCTTTTTTCTAATTTGTACGGCAAGTAAAATACTTAATTCACACCAAACTGAGCTCCTAACCAAAACAACACACACACAAACACACAAAAAAATTCAAAACCCCAAAAAAGCAACCAAACAAACAAACAACCACAAAAGCCATCCTTTTGTTTGCTTGCTATTAATACCTTCTAAATAGAGCAGCCTGTTAAAATTTAGAGATGAAGGGGCCCTGTCCATCTGTTCTTCTGTCCCCTAAAACTCTTCACTACCACTCACCACAGATCTATTGTAATCAGAGCTGTGGAGCTTCTTTGCTGTTCATTTGGACTCCCAAACCTTTCCATGACAGGTCTCATCAGGACTCTGCCCCTCTTAGATTGAGTTTATTTCTCATTGAGTTTATTATATCTCATTGAGTTTATTATATCTCCTGAATGTTCAGCTCTTCCTGAGTTTGTCCCTCCTTTTTAGTCCATTTCTCTTCCCCCTACAAGTCCTATGATCCCCTGCAAAGTGTTTCATGAAAAGCATTGTGTTCACACACTTTGTTCACAGCACCTTGTTCAGCTCAGATGGGGAATTAATGATTTCCCCGGGCAGTGTCGTGGGTCTCCCCATCTCCTCTGCTGACAAAGCATTCCCAAACTTCCCTAAGAGAAACTGAACTTCTCCCTCTGAGGGAAGAGTGGGTCAGAAACCTCTCTGCTGGAGGGTCTTTCTGAGGTTTGCCACCTCTGGGTGTGCAGAGGGATGCCAAAAGAAATGAAAGCCAAGAGAGCCAAGAAAGCCAGAGCAGCTGCAGAGGCTGCTGCTGAACAAGGAGACAGTGGCTTGGCACGCCTAGAAAGCTCACCAGAGGCAAAGCTAGAAGGCAGAAAGGCATTGGGGCTAGAAGAAGAGAGAAGCAGGATATTTAAAGGAGAGGGTGAGGGCAGACGAGGTGAGAGATGATGGAAGCAGGGGAAACGTTGAGATGGAAAGCACTGGTTTAAAAGGGCATCTTCCCACTAGCTGCACCTGGATCAGGAATTCTAAACTCATCTACCTACTGCCCCCATGCCCCTTTCTCAGACAAAATGAATAGGACACTAGGAGTATTTCTGTTCCAGACCCATAGAAATAGGAGAGAAAATTCATTTAACAACTTCCACAGCACTTGAGGGTTGCTCAGAAAGGCCCAAATACCCCTGGGATGGACACTTTCTGCTGAGGGTCCCTGAAACAATGACACAAACAGCCAATCCCTCAGCAGTAAGGAGGAGGCAAAGTCTGTAAGGAAAATAAATATTTCTATTTAAAACAGGCCCTATGTGACTTCATCACTGCAAAATTCTCACTGCCTCTGCCCCACAGAGCTTATAGTTGGAGCCAGGAGGGTCATCTGCTGGGGGTGAGCAAAGGAAACCTGCAGTCCCAACTTGCCAATTTTGTGCAAATTGTAGATGGTTTGAGTCCATGGACTGTAACATCAGTGAAAGTGCAAGTGAATCTGGTTACTGGAAAGCCAGGACACCATCCATAAATTTCTGATGTTTTGGGGGATGATGCTGTTTCAGAGATGATAGGATTGCATGCCAGCTGCTGGCCTTCCAGCACTTGGAAAGGAGCAGGGGACAAAGTTCCTGTTTATGCACAAGTGACTGAGTAACCAGTAATTTGGGGAAAGGAGCATTACACACTCCCAAAGAGCAGCCTTCCACTGGGAGGTTTTCAGTTTGTGGTCAGTTGCTGCAGTGTGAGACTCACAAGCTGCCATCCAATGCGCCTCAGGCTCTGGTCATGGCTCAGCAGCTCAGAGAAAGTCCCCCAGAAACAGCAGGGAATCTGATTCCTGGCAAATGGGAAGCAGATTTGGGACAGGGATGTGACACGTACAAGGAGTCATGCTACAGATGCACATACAGGCATGGGAGTCAAATGGCACCATCTAGAAAGGCACACCAGGAGAGGATCGTGAAAAAAAGGAGCACTCTACCATGAGCTCTGCCTGCACATCTGGACCCCATCCAGTTACACTCAAAATATTACACTTTCTCTCTCCTCCCCATGGCTACAAAATCTGGTAATTTCTCCCAGTTTGCTGCTGTGGTATCAGTGTCCACCGCAGGAGCTGAGAGAAGCAGCCCTGGCCCATGTTCTTGAGTGAAAAGAGAAATAATAAGCTTGCACTCATTTTGCTGAGGATCTGCAGTCTCAGCTTGTCAGATGGACTGTTGGATGAGCGTGGGGTCCAGAACTGGAGGTTCTACTGCATCAGTCAGGTGATGGCTGCCCTGATTGACCCTCATGGTGAAAACTGCCCATGTGAGCCTTGCTGAGCATCACCCAGTGCAGGTCTGCAAGAGGGGCCCTGCCTCAGCAGACCTTGCTTGGGGGCTCCTGAAGACAAGGGAGTCTCAGCAAAGCCATGCTGGGGAGTCAAGAGCCCCATCTCAACCAGCACTGGGTCCTGGGGGCATGGGACAGGCTGGTGAGGAAGGCTGCTTGCCAAAAACCATGGATGCTTGCAGTGCAAAGGCAACCAGGTTTTAGCTGAAACAAAAGTACTTCCCTCAGAGGGAACTCAGTGGCACCAAGGGAAGACAAATCTCATTTTCATGAGTGTCAGGCTGGTCTCAGCAGGTCATGCCACATCTGCCATTCCCCTTGCCCTTGTTGCAGCAAGGTTCTCCTTCATGTTTCTTTTCTTGACTGTGGATGTGTAAGGCAAAACTGAAAGATCCCCCTGGAATCTTGGTTTTCAAAATGTCAAATCCCTGCTTAAGAGCCCCTCTTTAATGTTAATTTTTGTTTTATTAATTGCATTTAAAAATTAAATCATTCAGAAGCTCCAGCATGTGCAGTGATTCAAAGGATAGAGTTGCAAGGTCTGGCTAATGATGAACAGGAACAAGACAACCTTCCATGGGCTGCACAGTGCTCAGGTACTAGGAAGTCTGTGTGGAAACCCAAGCCAAGCCTGGGTAGGAATCCAAACCCAGCCTCTTAGAAGAGACAGTTGCTGGTACAGTAGTCCTTGAAGTCTAAATATGTGAAAAAACCCTAATTCCTCTCTCCATGCAGAAAACAGCTCACCTGATATATCTAACTCCACCAGTTTGCAGCTTTCCTACATTTGCCCTGGAAGTTTGCCAAACAGTGTGCACTGAATTTAATACACTGCAGGTTTGTGGCTGTTTTTCTTTCTTTCTCAAGATCCAGAGTCAGAGACGGGACTTTTTTCCCCTTCATACTGATTTTTCCCAAAGGGCAGAGTCAAAGCTATTCCTTACATGAAGAAGCTGAGATCCCAAGAAGCTTTTTGCCTTCACATGCATGGCTTTACATATCCCCCTTGCTCAGCTCTGAGAAGGGTTCTGCTTCATAAGAATAACATGGCGTGCAGATGCCTATAAATGGAAGATGAAATTGTTACTATAAAGCCTGGGCCTTGCCAAGGCAAACAAGTGCAGGGCAAACTGTGTGTGCAAAGGAAGGGCTCTGAGAAAACTTGAAGCCAGCTGAATCATAACTTCACTTCAATTTTAACATCACTTAAACTACATAAACACAGCCATCTTATTAATAACAAAGCAAGCTCCTCAGTAGAGCTGTTGTTTGGAAAGCCAAGCCTGTGCACATGAGTGCAATGGGAAGAATGTTGTAGGAGAGACATGCCTTCCAAAGCTGTGTTTAAAATTTAAAATAGTTGGGATGTCTGAGATGCAACAACTTTGCAGGAGCCTTGAATAGTATTTGATGTCTCTGCTGCAGCTCTCCAGGGTCCCGACCTCAGCAGGGGCAGCAGCTTGTCACAACTGGCACGAGGAACAGGACTGCAGTCAGGACAGCTGCTACGTGTCCACCAGCAATGCAACTCCATTTTCTGTGGGATATTTGTACCCCCACACTGTGCAGAGGTGAGAGGATTCTGGGGTGCACAACTGAGACTGTATATAATTCAGTTCTTTGCCCTGTTTGCTGTTTACTGAAACGGAGAAAATGCCACTTTGCTAATTAGGAGGTGAAAGTGATTAAGTTACAGGAACATCTGCAGGAGTTTTGAGGCACAATGTGGCAGAGCAGAGCACAGCAAAGCATTTTTACTGTTGTCTTGCAAGAGTGATTTGGTGCCTGTGGTGATCTGATAATCTCAGGGTGAGGAGTGAAAGCACACTGGTACAAGGCTTGTGCTTTATTACTCCTGACATTTTGTAAAGGCAGACTGGCTCAGCAACTCCCCTAAAATATAGCCCCTAAAGCAGCAGTGCAATTCCTGACACATTCCTGATGAAACTCCCCTGACTTCCATGGCCTTGTGCTAAGGCTGGATTTGGCCCTGTCAGTAAAGTACATTTAGACTTACAAACTGAAAACTGCCTCTGGATTCCAGAGGGACTTGAAAAACTCCCAGAGCACTGGAGTGCAGCAGTGAGATTTATGCTTTTCCCTGACTTTTCACTACTCAGTAATACATTTGCATGGCCAAAATAAAGCCAGATCTGGCATTCTCCCCTCCTGATTTCTCTAATACCCAGGGAACTAAAGGACAGTGTAGACTGGAACAGTAATGCTCTAAGCCCCAGAAGAGCTTTTTGGGGGTATTTTCACAGCCTGTGGAAAGAATGCATACATGGGTATTTGAAATAGCAGGATTTGACACTTTATCTCACCCCAGTCTGGAGAGCTGCTGGTGACACAGGTTCCTGTGCAGAGGCACAGACTAAGCCAAAATAAGCTCCTACTGATATTTATTTGTAGAAAGTAGCACCTCTAGTCTCCAAGTGGATGAAGGACTTACTTGGTTGTTATTGGGCCCTCTTTTTACCCACTGCTCTTTCCCAGCTTGGGAAGAGGATGACTGCTAAACAGATAACAAGACAAGCAGATGGAAGGAGGAAAGAGGCATAAGGAAGGTCACACAGATCCCAGCAAGGGCTCAAGGCTTCTCAGCAGCATGGGAAAATTGGCTGTTGTTGCCACAGTCCTAAGGCAGCAGCAGGGGGATGCAGAGCAGCAGAGCTGGGACTGGGAGCGGGGCAAGCTTTGCACCCCTTCTGCTGCCTGGGGTTGAGAGAGGTGGAGGCTGCAATTCCCTCACACTCCTCCAAGCCTCCCTCCTTGCCTGGTGCTAGAAGAAATTGCAAAGTCTGAGTCCCACTGTCAGCAGCAACCACATCTCCACAACCTCTCATTAAGTGCATCAGGAGTGAGGGATGCTTTAGCTGCTTATGGCAGGGCTTTGGGGCAGAGGTTTGCACTAGAGCAGTATTTCTCACCCAATTAAGCACTGTCAGATTGAAGGGCTGTGAAACGACTGCAAATTATTAATTGTAATATTTCATGTTCTCATTTGCAAACATACAGCCAAAATTGGAAAAATATTAAGAGGAACATGCCAGGGACAGTCTTTGCTTTAGAAAACTGTGAATTAAAAGTGTTGTGGCCACACTGATAAAATGATCTCTGGCTTTTCTCTTTTGGGAGTGATTGTCATATTACCAAAGGTTAAAAACCCAAAACGAGCAGCTTTCCAGAGGCCTTCCTCAGCGCCATTTCTATTACTCTATAATCTGAAAATTACTTGCTTTTTCTTTTTTTTTACTTTGTATTGCTCTTTTCTGTCTATTCCCATTGTCTAAATGCATTCATGGGCAGCCTGTACCCAGCTGTTCTTGTGCCAACATTGTACTTGAGTTAAATAGCTCTATTTCCTCCCCAATATTTGTCCTCTGATGTATCTGTGGCAGCCAATCCTACCCTTTTCAGCTTTTATTTCATTAAACTCAACAAGCTCAAGCTGGGGTCCTCCTGTCGTCTGCAATATGAATGTGCTCTTCTCTAGGCTGTTGCAGACCCTTCCTTAACCTCCTGTCTCTTTAACATTGGAGAGATTATGCCAGGATTAGCTGTCCAGAAATTATTGTCTTAGGTAATGTTACCTCGTTGAATTTGGATGCAAGGGGATATGGGAATCGGTGGGAAGCGGAACATCCCTAAAAGCGTTTTCTAGTAGAAGAATTGGCCATATATAAGAGGGACCTTATTGGTGTCCTTCTTTATTTTGCATTGTGATTCAAAATTTAGGTAGATAATCAAGGTTACAAACCAATTTATTTCTTTATTAACTGGCTGGTACTTCTCACGATAGTTCACCCCGACTCCTGACTTCAAAGTGGATGACAGCATCCTACTCTACCAAGCTGTTCTACAAACACTGCAGACAGTATGAACCTGCTACCCTTGGGCTTCACATGCTCTCCAGAGATCTATTCCAAGGCCAAATCACAGTTTCCATCTTCCTCTTTAGGTGTCTCCTGGCTCATGGCACTCTCTGGTGAGGCACCCACCTTTCTCTCAGAGGGCATTGTCCCCTGTGACATGGCCAAAAGCTGTAATCCTCTCTGAGATGCCAAAGAGGAGTCAGAATATGAAGAAGGATTTGCTTTGCACTGGGTCCAGAGTAGTAAAGCCTTATGGAAGATGAGGTAAGGATACAGCATTTCTGGTAGGGCACAGAGAGCAAACGCCTTGCTCCTACCCACCTGGGGAACAGCAGAGCTGTGAGGAAGAATAAGAGTAGCAGGTCTTGAAAGGTTACCATGTACTAAAAAAGTACAGCTGCTTTTAAAGAGAAAGGGGAGTCCAACACTCCCAGAAGGATTTTATTGTTTGCATTTGTAAGACACAAGGCATTTTTAATGATGTGTTAATGACCATATTCTATTCAGATGGGATTCATCACACTGTCCTTCCTCTGCTTAAAAATTCAGCATCTACTCCTAGCTGGCTATTCAGGATCCCCTTCTGCTGAAGGGCAGAAGATGTGTCTCTCTCCAAGAACACTCTCTATGACAGAGAGGATGCACTGCCATCCAGAGCTGTCAGCTTCTTTCCACATGTAGCAGCACATCCCTGCTCCATCCCAGCTGTGCCTCACACATCGTTCCTTAAGCAACAGCCACATCTCCTGCCATGGCCAGGGATTTAAAAAACAACTTGAGTTGCTCCAGAAGCAAAGTCAAAATTAGATGACATGAATCCCATTGTAAACTCTGGTGAACAATAGATACACACAGGCTCACAGGACCAGAAACACAGCCCACAATACATGTCACATATTGTTCTCCCTACCCTGTAACATTCATGCATTTGCAACCAACGTTAAGCTTGGGGAAAGATTTGGAGCTATTTTGGCCAGTAAACTGCCATCCTCCAAAAAGTGCTAGTGAGTGTGTTCCACCCCCTGCTGCTGCTGGGAGCCAGAAAGGGCTGAATGAGGGCAAACGTCTGTGGGCATAAGTTGATGGGGGAACCAAGATTTTCTAAAGGCCCTGCTGATGTATCCAGTCCAATGATGCTGAGAGAGAACCATCTTATGTGAAATCACCCACTTTTTGCTCTCTGTTACACTGCGCTGTCAAAACTGGAAATCTTCCAAATCCTGAGTGATTGTAGAAGATGGAAATTGTTATTTTAAATACATTGGGGAGGGACTGAAAGCATTGACTGCTATGACTATTGCCTCTATTTTTGGTTCTTCAGCCCTCAATAAACAGGACTATAGAAAGGCAGAGCTAAATCAAGAGGCCTGGCCTCCCTTTACAGCCATTTGTGTCATTCATTGACTGATGCAGATCATCTTAAAACCTGATACCAGTTTTGACAAGTGCTCTACCCATAGTTGACATGCTCCAGACCTCCTCTCCTCTGCTGCTTAGAAACCCTTTTCTAATTTCTAGTTTCTAAGTAAAGTCATGGCTATATCTGAGGACTTTTTTTCCTTCTTTTTTATCTTTTTTTTTTCTTTTTTGTCTAAGCTCCATATAAATAACCTCCAGCAGCCTGGACAGTTTGTTATCAGTAAGTTGTCCCCCACTAAATGCTTTCAGAATCCCAAACTTCAGCAATGAATGGCATTTGCTTTTCATGGGAAAGAAGAATGAATTTTTGTGGTTCAGATGTTGCTGTGACCCAAGTGTTGTGTTGGAAGACACGTTTTTGCATAACAGCCGTTTTATCTGCAGTATTAGTCAGAGATGAACTTCTCTGTCCTTTGTCCCAGGGCTCTGTTTTTTGGCACCACCTGATATTTGACTCAAGAACTGGTCAGTATTTCCATAACGATTAACCCACTGACTGTCAGCATTAGCATATCGGTGTTAAATATGGGAATACTTTGATTGCACTGATGCCAAGTGAGCATTGCTAATCAAATAAAAATGTGCCTGGAGAGCCACCCTCCAGGGCACCCTTCACGCTCCTGGGCAGGCTCAGAGGATGAGCAGGAGGGCTCATGCTTTTTGCTGGGCTACACAACCCTTCCAATGCAGTAATTACAGTTCAGAGAAAAAAATGTGTGATTGGATTTATCAGCAATTTCAAGGAAAGAGTTAAAATTTTAAAAATAAAAAAAAAAATTTAAAAAAGGAGAAACTTTGGTGCTGAACAAATCTGAAGGAAATGTCATTTTCAAGGAAATCTTATTTCTTGAAATACAAAGTTTTGTTCAACTTTATGTCCCATTGTGTGTCTTCTGAAGCAAATTTGCTTCTCCAGAAAAAGCCAACAGTTTTCATTTTTAGCTCCTATAAAAGGCTTGGGCATATTTTTTTATCTTCTAAATGTTTACAAAAGGAAATATGGAGCCAGAAAGTTATTTCAAAACAAACAAAGAAATAAGAAAATATCAAAGTGCCTGATTATAAAACAAAACACTTCAGGTCTTCTTCTCCTACCACCCCCCCCAAAAGAAAAATTTTAACAAATTTTGAGATTTCTCCCTCTCCATGTTTTTCATTAAAGAAACTTCCATGTGGGAAATGTTTCTGGGAAGTAATCAATAGCTCCTGTGAAGACTACAGGTGCAGCAGGGCAGCAAGCTTCAATTGAAAGACAGTGAGCTGGGAAATGTCCTTCTTTAATTAATTACTGTCTTTTCTTTTGCACTCAGGCAAAAGAAAAACGTGAGAACTGATAAGGGCATGAGAATACCTCCTTATCTTTAGGGCCTTGCATCCTGCAAACAGGGAAACCAGCTCTTCTCTTCCATAATTGTTTGGTTTTGATGCTAAGTGAGTCACTACATTCAATATGATGGAGCAAAACTTTCCCAACGTCCTCGAAGTCACAGAGACAATCTGGGAAGAGGATGCAGTGATAACCCATTCAGAGGATGCAGTGATAAGCCATTCAGCCACAAGAGGAAAGGATAAGGTCCCTGGGCTCAGAGCATTCAAGGCAGGAAGAGTCTGCTGGAGTAGAGAAAAAAAACAAGTCAGAATATGGATCTGCCACTCCAGTGATGCAACTCTGACCTGGAATAACCGCATATATGGGTCCAGCAGATCACGGGATGTTTGTAGAATAGATCTTCTCTCTAGTGTAAGCAAGAGGATAAAATTATTCTGGCAGCAGCTGCTGTTTCCCAGAATGAGGATCAAGGCTGGCTGTATTTAAATATTCCTACAGTATTCAAGGCATCAGGCTTTCCTATCCCCACAATCCTGTGGCTGCTGTCCTGTGTGAGTGGTCTCAAACACGCAGACAATACACATTTCTCCCTGTCACAGTACCCATGCTAGTGTGGCATAAAGTTCCTCTTAATGTCTCACGCCATGCAAATCTGCTTCCTTACTCATTTCTGCATCATAAAAAGCAATAGCAGAAAGAATAGGGAATACAGAAAAAAAAAAAGGAAGACGGAAAAGGAAAAACAGAGTAAAGCACATGACTTAGAATCATGGAATATGCTGGGTTGAAAGGCACCCATGAGGATCATCAAGTCCAACTCCCTGCCCTGCACAGGACACCCCATGAATCACACCCCATGAGTCACACCATGTGCCCAAGATCATTGTCCTAAAGCTTCTTGAACTCTGTCAGACTTGGTGCAGTGACCACTTCCCTGGGAAGCTTGTTCCAGTGCCCAGACACTCTCTGGGTGAATTTTTTTCCTGATATCCAGCCTAAGGCTCCCTCAATTCATCTTCATGCCATTTCTTTGGGTCCTGTCACTGGTCATGAGAATGAGGAGATCAGTACCTACCCCTCCGCTTCCCCTTGTGCGGATGTTGAAGATCACAACCAGGTTTTTGACAATATAATGCCATCCTGCAGCATGGCCAGGACTTGAGCAACAGACAGGGTTTAAGCCCATTTACAGAGCTAGAGGTCTCATTTCCAGTTTTTAAAAAGGAGAAGGACTTTCCTGAAGGCTCTGTCTGGCCCATCATCACCAGCACAGTGCGGACACATCCCATTGGCAAGGGGTGTACATGGATATTCGCATGGACAAGAGAGCAAGGAGGGTGGTCGGAGGAACAGATTTATTGCCACATGACACCATACAACCTGGCAACACTGGGAGGACAAGAGAGCTGGAGCCATGCAGGGTTCCCTGTTTAGCAGGTGGTTGGGTTTTTGAGGCTTTGCTGCTCACTGGCTGCTCACCTTCCCTACAACCTGTTCAACCTCATGTCAGCAGGTCAGGTGTGAGCTCAGCAAAGATAAGCCTTTCCACCACCCCGTGAAACCACACCACTCCCTCTTCCCCTCCAAAGGAGTCCATATACTTGACTTTTTTATTTTCCTGGACAGAGAGGAGTGTGAATAATAGATTTGCAACTGGCAGGGCTCACCACTGAAGTGTGGGTCTGCATCTGCTGCAGAGATAAATCAAAAGAGATGGCAGCGTGGTCGGGTGAGCATCTGACCAGAGCTTTAACCATGCATTTAATTTACAAGCGGGGTGAAGGTTTAATATATCGTCCCTCGGTAAATACACTCAAGTGGCATCCCCCCACCTGTCTCCTGGGGAATCAGGCTAACTCACACAGGCTGAGAAGCTGAGCCCAAACTGATTTTACAGGGCACTGCAGACAAATGTGGCAGTGAGCAGAAGCATTAGGCATTACAGTATTGTGCTAAGTGCCCCAATGATCAATGGCTGAGGAGCAAGCAAACACCTGGCTGGCTGGGTTGCATTTACTGTAATGTAACAGCTCACTTTGATTGTAAAGACATGCACAGCCAAATGCTGGCTGTTGCAGGGAGATGCGGCAAGCTGTCAAATTTGGCCTCTCCATCAAGACCTGCCTCCTGCAGGGTGCAATCTCTATCATCCAGATCCAGTGTATCTGTTCTGTATCCCATCCTCAGCATGTTCTCCTGACCTCACACTCCCAGAACTTCCTGATCCATAACCCTGGCAAACTTTCCCCCCATGAGCCTCAAGAAGAAGGGCATCATGTCCATCCTGTCCATAATACCACGTTGTAGTGGCTTGTGGATTTCTCCAGCGCCCAGGGCGGTGTCTCTGGAGCCATGGCTCACTGTGGGTGGGAGCAGGAGACAGCAGGGGTGTCTGTCAGTGCTGGGAAAGCTCTGCCTCCCTCTCCCCACACGTGCCTGCTGGGCATACGGGAGCAGTGCCCCGGGTACACCGTGGCTGGGCAGATTCAGATTATCACAGATCTTCAGCTGAGATCTTTTCACACGGTGCAAAGTGCCAGCCACTGAACAGCTAACCTGATATTGAAGGACACATTGCCTTACAACCTCTGAAATGGCTTTGTTTTAAAGGTTCTGCCTTTTGTCTGTAATTCTTCAACTTTCTGTCTCTTTTTACCTTCTCTGGGGCCACTCTCTGATTCCCTCTTTCAGCCTCTGTTTTTCCTCTCTCTACAACAGTTTGTGGCTTCAGCTCACTGAAATGAAATTGTAAGCACCTGTACTAAACTGATGATCTAAACTCCTATGGCCAATGGAAAAAGAGACCCTCTGAAAGTCTTCCCCTGTCATTTTTATTTATTTGTTAGACTAGCAGAAATCCTCTCCCAGAGGTGTCAGTACCTCTCCAGCAGCTATAGAGCCTGTTTAATTTATGTAAACCACCCACTTTTTAGGTAATCAGGGTATGGTGAGATGACTCCTGCCCGTGTCTTCAGAGAAGCTAAAGGTGAATTTTCTCCCAGCAACCTTTTTAAATAAGCATAAACATTCAGGAAGCTTTGGAGGTTTTTAATTTTTGAAAATGAGAGGCTGATATGACTGGGGTTTTAGGAAGGTTTCATCCAATATCAAAGTAGTGCTTTCTACCTATGATTCCCATCAAATTATTGTTCAGTTCACCTATATCTAGTGAGTAGGAACTGCCATCAGAACACATGACAGCTGCTTTCTTGCTTTGTTTAAGGTGTTGGACCAGAGTCTTGCAGACTAAAAGCAATGAATTTGCACTGCTTCCTCAAAAATCAACCTCTCTCCACCACTTTGGACCTTCAACACAGTCAGGAGTCTTGTACAAGGTCTCATCAGAAAGTGAGACTTGCATACCTCATTGTCAAAGGCCCTTGATGGCTTTTAAAATGCAGATCCACAGGAATCACTTATTCTGGGACCTTAGTAAAAATACCCCACAGCAGACTCTTGTTTCTGACACAGACTTTCTGCATGGTCTCTGGATTGGATGAGGATGGTTGTGTTCATCTGGGCCCAATGGTGTCTAAATGTTTTTAACATCACTCAGGAGTATCACATAATCCTATCAGGAAGGAAGGCAAGAGTGCTGCTTCCAGTTTAAGCCAGCATGAAATCTGCATTTCTAAGATCAAATGTTCAAAAGCATGAGTACTGCTGCAGAAATCAGTAATTAAAATTTAAATCATAAACCATTATTTAACATCAAGTAGTATGAAAGGAATGGTGTTTGACTTCATGTTTTTAAGTATAATGAATATAACTTTCTAACTGTATAGGCAAAATTTCAAAAGTTAAGGAGCTCATTATTTAGCTGAGCCAGAGATGATATGTGACCATCTGACTGGAAGAACAGGCCTTTTTGGAAAAAAACAGGCATAGTTGTCAGGGTATGGTGAGTGGTAATTTTAATGTAGACATTTGATGCAAAGATGCAATTTTTCCATTCTCCCCATCGCCCCAGACCAAACCTGGAGGTAGAAATGTGAACAGAGATCAATTTAAATCATGGCTTCAGGCTCTGGGATTTTGGCCCGCTCACTTCCTACTGTTAATATCAAAGCACTGGGAGTTTTTCATGCAGAGCAATATTTTTTTACCCAGCTAACGCCCTTTTCCTCTGACTGAAGCTAGAAGAGCTGCTGAGACGTGACAGAGTTGGGTGGAGAGTTGGCCATCCCTGGACCCTTGTCCTGCCTCCTCCTCCCAACCACTGCTGAATATCTCTGCCAAAAAGCCAGCATAGGCAGCCCAGCAGGTGCCTCCAAGCAGAGCTCCCTCAGAATAGCCCAGGCTCTTACCTGGAACAGTTAACAAGCAGTTGAGGTGGTGAGCTGGGAAGGGAATGAGGGTAGAAGATGAGCAGCTGGAGGATAATAACTTTCTAAAGGGATTGGCTGCCACTTGAACAGCTCATCTGATCGCAGATTTATTGCCAAGCATCTGTTTTCTTCCTACCTCCTGATGTGGTCCAGCTTCTTTGTTTTGACTTTGTTCCCTCCTTCATCTTTTGAGATTGTGTTTCTCAAATTCTTATGCATCCTCTGGGTTACACAAAGGACTCAGCAATCCACAGGCCCTGCCAGTGTATTTGAGAATTGCCCCCCATCCCTTTGTGTGCTGTTCTGCCTAAAAATGTCATGCCAAACAGGCTTAATCAAGCTCCCCAAACAAGTCAGATCTCCAGGGAGTCCAAATTTGTATATTTTCTTAGGCAGAGTAATATCACACAGAGTACTGAACGACAGTTAAAAACCACATCTGGATCTTGCTTTATTATAATACATCCATAGCCCTAAGGGGAAGCCGTGTGGTTTGGTGATTCATGAAACCTGCGTTTTATTCCCAGCTCCTCCACTGCTTCCTTGGGTGACCTTAGCTAAGTTATTTCACTGCCCTGGTTTTCGATTTTGCCATCTGTGAAAATGGGTGGGATGGTGCTGCCTCCTGCCCAGAGCCCTTTGGTAGCCTCTGAAGGCAAGAGCCAAGCACTATTGCCCAGCCTGACGAGACATTCCCGTTGGGTTTGATGCAGGTGTGCCCCACGCCCTTCCTCCTGCAGATGTGCACCTCTGCAGCCCCCATGAGGATCTATCTCTGTGTCACCACTGCACTGGCTGTGCCCAGCAGGGTTGGGGACGTGCCCCTGCTCCTGCTGCACGGGACCTGTGAGCAGGACACTTGCCAGAGCGTGGAGCAGCACTTGGGACTGTGCCATCCAGCCTGTCCTGCTAGGAAACACCATGTTCAGTCATTTCTCCTGCTGTGATAGGCACGAATTTAACGACCTGCTGTGGTAATTCACATATGTCAGCAGAGACAGAAGCAGAGAGGTTTGTGCGGGCTGAAAGTCCCAAATTCCCTTTTTCTTACATAAAAAAAAAAGCTCTGGAAAAAAGAAGTGTCTGTGACAAGAAGATTGTGTCCTGCAGAGAAGGGATGAACACACCCAACCCTTTTGCAGGTCAGTATGACATAGCCATTGTTCCTCTGAGTGTTACATGGCTCATTCAGCTGGGGCCTGCTGTGACACAGTTAAGCTGCTAAAGAGCACCAAGTGACAAGCCCTGCTTTTTCTTTGAGAAATATTCCCATATTCCACAGGTTACAATCTACTAGATAACAACCTTTAGTTGAATGTTATCACGGCTGAGATTTCCCAGTGCAGCAACATACAGGATACTTTTTTCGTTTACTAACCATTCCAGAAAAAAAAAAAAAAAAAAAAAAAAAAAAAAAAAAAAAAAAAAAAAAAAGAAAAAAGCATACAGCTAAATAAAGTGAAGGTTCACAGCTCTGACAAAGCCTTTCAGTGGGAATCTGGGACGCTTTTCAAGTGTTACCGACTGCTTTATTTTCCCATGGCTCTTTCCAAGATAATAATTGCTCCGCAGATGTTTCCCTCAGGACAGTGAGATGTTCAGGTACCGGGGCAAAAGCTGAGGCTTTGGGCTATCGTTCACAAGGCTACTGTTACCTGGTGTGTTCTTGCAGAGTGCAGCCTTTTCCCATCACAGAATTTCTTAGGTGTCTGGTTTATCAGAAACACTGTAAATTTGAGCCCTCTGGCTAATGGTGCCTGATTTATGTGAATGACACATTTGTGTCTGTATGCAACATGAATAAGGGAAGGTAAAGTGGTTTATTTCCGCCACACACAATAACTCGCACATACCCAAATGCACAGCTCTAAAATATGTTACTCAGCACTTTGGGAAGACATCTGAGAAGATTTCAGCTTCCAGCTTTTGACATATTACCAGCTTTTTTACAAGTTCTGCAAATCAAAAATGCAATGGTTTATGTTTAGTCTTCCACCGTGCATGTGTTTTTCTCTGTCCTTACAATGGCAGAAGCAAAATGGACTTTCTGTTTGAGGATGGAGTACCACCTTAGGAAGAAGAGACTTTGCTTAATGCCCTCAGTGTCACAGCAAAGGTGGTAGTTACCTCCCTTCCCAGTAACACTGCCACTTCTACCTCCTTCATTTAAAAATAGAGCCCATTAGGCAAATGACTCGGGCTTTGAGAACAACTATCCTGTCATGTGATAATTTGAGCTCTGTAAAAGTGAGCCCTACAGGCACTGACATATCCTTGTAGACATTGTTTATGACTGCTTCTGATGGATAAGGTTATACAGGCTCAGGTGGCTGCAGGAGCAGTTCATATTTGTGGAACCACTGCTGGGCATCAGACAGCTTGGCTTTGTCTTGGTGGGACAATGTTGGAGCAGATCACCACGGTTCTGCTCAGAGATCTATGGGCTAAACCTTGCTCCAAGGAGCAGAAATGGCAGGTTTGGGTACCAAGTCAAACCCAAAAGCAGGCAAGCCACACTGCAAGGGGGCTGAAGAGAAGCCTAAAGCATATTAAAGGAAGTCCTGCTTCATGGTACGTTTATATCTCAAAAGACATAAAAATCACCCTCTTAAAGGAACTGATGGCACAAAGCTATTTCCTTGCTTCCAACTCTGCTCACAAAACACTGGCATTGTCTAATTTGAAAAGACCTGGCCCAGAGGTGACCATTTCCACGACTCCTCTGCAGGAGTAGAAAAGGGAGCTTCCCACCACCCACCCACCACAGAAATGATGACCACCCAACAGCTCCTCAAAACCTGACCAGAGGTCTGATAATAAAAAATACTTCCCACACAGTAGCTTGTATGCAGGACCTCTAAAATTACAAGGAACAGCTTGTTCTCTTTCCTCTGCCCCCTGTAGATCCAGCCAACCTGTATGTCACACGCTTCCAGTCACAACAGAGGTTCTCTTTTCTCTGCTAGCACAAGGGAGAGAAGGCAGTGGGAAACCCTGAATGCAGCTGCAAAACTTGGCTGTGACTTGGCTGGGCAGAACGTTGAGTACTATGAAGGCCTAGCCAGGCAGAGGTTTTACAGAGCTAAAATAATATTAAACTCTGCCTCACATTGCTCTTTTAAACTGGTGCTTCTTTGCTTCTCTTCCACATAACAATGGAGGGATATTTTCTGCCTAGTCACATTCACACGCACACACACAAACCAGCCTGGACAAGAAGCCAGATATATCACTTGGGATCCTATCCAACAGTCTCCTAGAAATAGAAAGCCAACAAGAGAAAACACTTGGTCACTGCCAGACTCCAGTACCTCTGTCTGAGCTGAGCCCCATGGAGCCAAAGCGGTCACTGTAATGTCAGGGCATTGGATTTCATCAAATCTGGGTTCCTTGCAGAGAGCTCTGCTTGGGAAAGGCAGCCAGCCCCACAGCCCATCTGAGGCAGTGATCTTTGATCTGCAAAGTTTCCTGAGGTGGTGCCAACAGCCTGTACCACCGCCTGTTTCGCTGAGTGGCAATGCTCTTGCGCCATAGAAACTCGCAGTAACTGTTTCCCATGCAAACCTCTGTCCCCAGAAGCTCAGAACTGTGGCTGAGGATCCCTGGCTATAGCCTGAGTACACAGGGGTGGACACATCTGGTTTTGGCACCAGTCCTTTTTTAAGAGGACAAACAGAGCAAAAAACCTAATAGCCCTACCTTTGTCTCCCAGTGCACTGACATCCAGCTTGGAGCCGCAGTTCAAGAGACCTTTTTAAACCTCAGCACAAATTCACATTCCTGGAGAAACTGCCCAAATTTGCCATGCTGGACTAAATCCACATCTATTTTAGATGTGGCATCTATTTTATGAGGAAGCATAAAATCCTCCTTTCTTCCCGTTGCACAATCTTGGAGGAGAAGGAAAAGCAAAGGGCACACCTTTCCCCAAACAATCAGCTAATTAATTATCACATGCCTGGGTGCAATGCTTTCAGCAAAGCCTTGTCTATGTGCTAATTAGTATCATTATCTGGTGCCCCAAGGAATGAGCTTTGATTACCCTTCTCTTACTGATTATACAGGAACAGCCAGGCAAATGCTTTCACAGGTCATAAAATTATCTCAGCTCTTCTTGAAGCCCATCTACAGCCCTTAGCTCTCTGACCTGCTGTGCTGATGAGTCATCCATGCATTGACTGAAAATTATCTTTCTTACTGGTTAGCACCTGCCACCAGATGACCTGGCATGCAGGCATAGAAAAACTGTAGCCTTTTATGATGTTCAGCCATTTCTGTAGATTTACATATTTTTCAGTACTAGATGTGGTCTAATGGAGCAGGCATATTTACCTGGGTCATCTTCTAGAGAAGCAGTTCCTAACCCAGATTGTTCAGTTACCCCTGACCAGGCTGTGTAAGAAGAATTTAACTTTCTACATAGAATCATCTATATTATTCTTCTAGTTTCTGTGAACATGTTTGATCTGGACCCCTTAGATCTCACTGCCAACAGCCAAAATAACACTGGACTCACAGGTCCTCCAGGCTCCACAGAGTAAGAAAAAGAACCTGGCATCTCCTGCAAAATATTCTATGATCACTCAGCTCTTCCCTCTGCGCTGGGACATGTCCCAGAGGATCTGTCCCTTACACTTCTTCCCTGGATTATAAAGGGTAAAAAGCACCAAAAAATTGTTGGCTGCTCACAGAGTCTTCCTGTGATGTGATTTTTACTAGCAGAAGTCACATTTCATACTCCTGAGCCCAAACATTTTGCA
Source organism: Ammospiza nelsoni (assembly GCF_027579445.1). Taxonomy (NCBI): domain Eukaryota; kingdom Metazoa; phylum Chordata; class Aves; order Passeriformes; family Passerellidae; genus Ammospiza; species Ammospiza nelsoni. The sequence continues at coordinate 25,351,978 of NC_080639.1, forward strand.
AAACCAAACATTATCTGTAAGAATTATGACACTGGTGCTTTATATGCTCCCTCTACTTCAGACTAGAGCTTGGTGCTTGTGAAAACAAGTATAATTAGCTGTGTCACTCAGCTCAAGATAAAACTTGATAAAACCTACTTTCAAACAAGGTGCCAATCAAACAAATGCAAAATAACAGTGAGCCATCCTTTCTTCACAGCTAGTTTGGTAGCATGAATTAATAACCCCAAAGCACTCAGTTCAAGGGAGCACTTCTGTGATAATCAAGGACAGCAACACTCATGAGAAACACTTTCACCTCTCTGTGGGCAGCCGCCTTTTCTGCTGCATCATGGAAGGTGGTGGAGGGAGGAAAAAGGACTTGCAGGCACAAGAAACTAACATTGTCACAGAAAGAAAGAGGAGGAAAAGGGGCAAGGTCAAGGGCACAGCACTGTCTCACAACTGACAGAAATGGGAGAGTCTGTGGTCAGTAGCTGGGTGCCCTTTTGCCTTCAAGATAGAACTGTAATAGCTGATAGTGAAAGCAAAAGAAAAGTGCAAGCAGGCATGTTTTCAGTTCTCTGACATAAGGCCCACTATATCCATCTGCAGTGTTTGGTGGAGACAAGACCAGAGCAGGAAAGACTCTGTAAAATCCTAGAAGTGCTTTTCAACCCACAGAAACAGGAACATTGTCCAAAGAGCTGAAAAAACAATAGCCCAGTATATTGCCAAACTGCGCAAAATGGCTGACTCATGCAATTATCAGGGCCACTATCACCAAGCAGAACAATATGCCCAAATTGAAAAGGAATGTTAGAAAGACATGGGAAGACTCAACTGATCCAGTCACATGCCAGTTTCAAAATCAGGGCTGGAAGGGAGCCGGGTTGTATGAGATTGTACATTGTACAAGACAAAAATTTGCAAATGTTCTCATTCATCTTCCTGTCAAGCAGAGTGGGCACCCAGAGCAAAGGCCCAGCTGGCAGAGAGGAGCTCTGCAGGCAGGCTGACCCGCCACCCCGCACAGCCTGATACGCAGAGGAGGTGCAGGCTGGCATGTCATCTTATGGAGCTTCCCAAGAGTAGGATCCAGGATCCAGGACTGATGAAACTGCCTGGCCCTCTCACAGAGCCCACGACCCAAGACAAAGCAATGAAGAACCTCAGCCAGCACTCAGCAGTCAATGAAAGCACATTTCACATGTTCTACCTTCACGCTTTGTCTAGGAATGGCTTCCAGGTCATGTTCCACTAGAATAATTCAAACTGTCAGGCACAGGGTGAATTTCTATTTTTAATTAATTAAGCTCTACTAATTTAAATTTTAAAATTGCTAGCTCACTCTCAGGCAAAATCCAACAAAAGTGTTAGGTCAGTCATTCTTAAATTTCTTCTTGTGGTCATTATAGTCTGCACAGCCACTAATCTTAATGTACACTTTTGGATACACCTATAACCATCTGTGCTACTAATCCAACCACTGTTAGAGCCTGGAAAAAAGGTGTAACATGGAAAAAGGAGTCTCTGACTGAGAATCAAAATCTCAGCCTTCAATTACTGCACAATCAGTCAGGATTCAGTTCGTTCCTCAAAACAAATCATGTGTCCAAGGAGGAAGAAACATCAGGGAGAAACATAAATCCTGGTCTGTACAGCAGTCTAGTTAGTGGCCATGGACTTCACAGCTGCCAAACATCAAGAATCAAGTGAGAGCAGAAGCTACAAGCTCAACAGAGGGAACTGAAAGGGAGACACCCTGTGTAGACCCTGCTGATTGTGCTCCTTCTTATTAAACTACCCCTGGACACTTCTGGAAAACAAGTATTTGTCTAGGCATCATCTTTTCTGCTCAGTAAATATGAGGACAGATGCCAGAACACACCTCACCCACCAAACAGTGAACAGATTCATGTGGTCACAAGACAGATGCTCATTAATCTCCAGCCCACCTGTGTAGTGTCAAAATGGGAAGAGGAGCCCCCTAAATCCTGCTTCCTATGAGCCCAAGTTAACACTGTCCCTTCCTCTCTGAGCTAAATTGTAGTTTTGTAGCATTTCAGATGACTGTTAATGAATTAACTACATGGGCAAAACAGGGCACATAAGATATATTTTGCTATAAGGCAATGAGGTTGTTAAAATATATTGTGGTATAAACAAGAGGGAAGGCACAATGCTGATGCATAAGGATTGAAGACCTCTTTACTCCTCAAATCTGCTTTTTGTGGAAGATGGGTCCCAAATCCAGCAGTCATTTGGTCCCCTCTGTTCCTCTTCCTGGGAATAAAAATATCCAGTGCACCTGACTAAACCTGGTTCTCCTTAGCTGGAAACTTGCTGGGGTCCAGGAGCAGAGCATGGCAATATTGCATGAAGTTTCGCAACACAATAAAGAGCCACAGTCCTTGTCATCACCTGTCCTGGCTGAACTGGTCACGTGGCCTGTCCCGTTTCTGAACAAAAGCTGATTTGTCTGTGGTGCAGCTATTTTTAAGAACAAGCACCAACCAATTGCTCACAAAGCCTTCATTATTTAATTCTGCAGTGAGGACTTTGCAGACGTGAAAATGCTTTTATATGTTGCATATAGACGTGAGCCTGTATATTTTTCTTTTTTTTTTTTTTTCAGAGCAAAAGTTGGAACAAAGATAGCAGAACTAAACCAAAGCCCCTTTTTCTTGCCGATAATCCTCTTGGACCCAGTCCAATCCTGTGTCATCGAGTAACTCTTTCCTCTCTTGCAGAGTTTGCATCCATTGCCTCTCACTCTGAATTTTCTTAAAGAAACTCTCCATATTCTGCAAACAGCTGATCTGCACAGAAATGCCTTGGTTGGCATCACAGACACCTCTTCCTACACTTGGGGCTTTTCTTAAATGATGGGAGATACATATTTCATAAACCAGTTTGAGTTCCATAGAGCCATAAGCTCCTACACCAGTGAGCATGTCATCCTTCTGCTGTAAGGGGAGAATCAGTGCTTGTTATTTAACTACTAAATAATGGTGTTTCCATGGCTACTGAGAAAGGGCATTTTTATCTTTGGTGTTTTAAAGGAAGAAGTGGCATCTGAAAGTTTCTTCTGTAGAAGAATTCTTGTAATTCTTTTTTTTTTTCCTTGCTTTGGATCAGGACAGCATCAGAAAAAAGATTATTTCCCATCCATCAAATTCTGAGGCAAGGGTCTCAAGTATCTTTTCAGGGCAGTTAAAATATTCCATTTCTAGGGAAAAACTGAGTCTTATTTTCTGTAGTTTCAATAGTCATCTTGTAATGTTTATTATAAAAATAAAAGCTATATTTTTAAAAAAATTGGACATCTAAAAATTATTTTCTAACCAGAAAATGTTAGCTTTACCAAAAACTTATCTTGAAATAGATATTGAGCAAAATCCATGTGTGTTTCTGGAGTTTATCTCTTTTCATACATTTCTATTTTATGGGAGAAAATACATTTCCTTGAGAAATTTCCAAAACAGTTTTATTCATGATCCTGTCTGTTGGGTAGCATCTGAGCACCAGTCTCCTAAAATCTTATGAGAGGTTCTCAAAAAATAAGAAGAACAAACTATTGTACATTTCATGTCTACAAAAGCAGCCCACCCTCTAACTGTGACTTGATTTACTCAAGTTCTCTGTTTTTTATAAACACAAACTTATGCTGAATTACAGGGCAGGCAAATGAGAGGCAATGAATTCCTTGGGCAGACCCAGCAAGTCTCACAGTAGCTCACCTGGGCACTGAGGAGATTATAAACATGCAAGCAATATATTCCATATTCCAGCTACCTGAGGTTTCCTTCTAAATCCTTTTAGCTCTACAGCCACTCCTGAGTTTAAGTTTCTCCAGATAATGCCACAAGCCTTGAACAAGGTTGTACAAACCCCAGGCAGGTGTATTTACTCAAGCTGAGTCACACCTCTGACTGTAGTATGGACTTCACTCCTAAGGGATGTTAAGACTTCAGACAGCAGGAGCTGCAGCAGAGGAAGGACCTAAAGGAGAAGGATCAATCTAATAAACCAGCAAGATGACCAGCACTCCATGTTACAGTCACCAACTACCAAACATGGCTAGGGTATTTGCTCTACCAGCCAGCACACCCCGCAGAACCACAGATTTTGATGGTGGCCCTATTCCACAAAGGGTAGATTGTCCTCATCAGAGTTGCCAGCACGAGCCCTTGAGGCATCACAGCTGGCCCCTGAACTGGCCTTCTTCTCAAAAACCCAGGCAGTTCATATCCTGCCTAAGCTTGCCAGCCAGAGGACATTTAAAAGCCAGACTGATGTCTCAAAAGGAATAAAAAAGGCATCCTGATTAGATCACTCCCTCTCACCTGTGCTGAACAGATCTGATCTCTTGGTCCTCCTATATTTCACGGAAGCCAAGGTTTTGCTGAGGTTTTTTTTAAAGAACATGCACTAACCAATTGCTCACAAAGCATCCTTTCTTTAGTTCTACAACAGAGGCTTTGCAGAAATGAAAATGCTTTTATATTTTGCACAAAGCCAAGAGACCATATATACCTCTCTTTGTTTTCAGAGGGAAACTTGGAACAAAGAGAGTGGGAGTAAATCAAAGCCTTTTTTTTTTCTTCTTTTTTTTTTTTGGCCAGCACTCTTGGGTCTGACCCAGGCTCTTGAGTATCTGCTTCTGTGCTCTCTGGACAGCCATGAAAAGCCATAGGGTTGCATGTGCATTATTCATGGTTTGACTAGTTTTGAAGGTTGAGCTACAAATGCAATGGCAATGTGAGGAAGGATCACGCAGAAAGTGTGAGAGAGTCCATTCTAACACAGCTACCTGTTGTTTCTCCCTGTGGGCTGCTGCTCAGCTGGAAAGAAATAAAATCAAGAACAAATAGAGGGGAATTGGTTTAAAGACCAGATTGTGTCCATCTTGCAAGTGGGATGACAAAGTCTACATGGAATCCTGGAATAGTCCAAATGACAAATGTCCACTGATGCAGCCATGTAAACACCACAGGAAATGTGTCAGGAGATAGCACTGCCCAACATTTCAAGTTTTAAACATTTCCATTTTTAAATCGAAAAAGATTACAGAGACCATGAATCTTAGGAACAGAGAGACAGCTCTAGCCCCGACCCACAGTGCATCACTGATCACAGCAGGGTGAAATAAAATCCCTGCCAGCATGGGGGAGTACTGTGTTGAATCTGAAACTTCTCTTTCTCCCTTGAAAAAGAGGTTCCTAGCTGAGAACTCGGGTGTCTCACAGAGGATTTGCTGCAGACCCAACCACCGTGCCCGTTCAATGACTCATTTGAAAACAACCATTTTCTGAAAGTCTTTGTTTATGGATATTGGAGCAAATAAATGTCAGCTCCTCCTCTCCAGTTATTAATGATTCAGTTGCTCAGCTTTGTCTGCACAAATTCTGCATCCTTATCCAGTGCCTCATCTCAGACACAAACTGAATGACCGAGATAAGCCATGTGCATCTCCTGTACTTCGGCATCATCAGCAATAGTTAATCTGCCCTGGGATCACCAACCCAGCTCTACCTGCAGGGCATCCATGGGGGTGGATATTATAACAAGAGCTGTCTTCTCTTTGCGTCCAGATACCTTCTCCTGAAACTCATGGAAGGGCTGGGGGCAGGACACAGTCCTGTCTAAGAAAAACAGGATTAAGATACCCTCTAAAGAGTTGGCCTAAACAACACACCTGCTAGTCAGCTCAAGCAAGTAAGCATCTCTGGGTCTCCTTGCCCCTCACATAAAAATTTTCAAAGGGGTTGGGGTACAGATCACTGAGGATTTTGTACAATAAGAATATAGCTAAGATATGGCTAAGAATATAGCTTTTTTAATAGAAAAATGCATCTCAAATTAGCCTGTTGAAAAGATAAAGTTAATGCTACCAAATTTTGCTTTGAAAGTCATAGTTGCCAAAAGTATATGCTTTAAGCTTTTTTCTTTTCATTTAAGATGCATTTCCATATTGAACTGTAAATTGTAGATCAATTTCATTTAAAGGTTAAAATGTAAATAAAGCTCTTCAAACCCTATTTTATTGATGTGGATTTTTTGTTTGTTTGTTTTTTTTTCATCTAAAGGAATTATTTCATATTAATTTTGACAATTCAATAGAGGAAAAATGAAAAAAAAACTCAAAAAAAAAGTCTTCAAGAAAAGTTTTTCACAGTCATGTATTTGTCTAACAAAGGCAAAGGAACAGTTTTGACTCTGTCTGATAAATGCAACAGTAATAGGAAATAGACTATAGTAACACTGTATCTATTCATACTGTCTCTGTCTCATTTTGAGCCAATTTCGTGGGTTTTTAAAGCATGACTGATGTCTGTAATAACATAATCTTTCATTTTATTCAGGCACTTGTACAAACAAAAATTGAGACTTTTCAATTTTCTGTGATTCATCTGACTTAAAACACAGCTCCATATGCATGCATGGTGTAGTGGGGAAAGCCAGGAGACCTGTACCAGCTACTATCCTTTCTCTCCTTTTCACCTTTCACCTCTGATGAGCTGGAATTCAGCCACTCATTCTTCTGATTCTTTCTACACTTGCAGTTCTTGCAGCAAAGGGCATCAAAATGATTTCATTGTTTTGGAGCCAGAGGCCTGGGTTGTCCCATATTTCCTAGCTCTCAAGCTAGGAGATGACAGCCTCAACCTTGATTGGTCCCAAAATGCTCATGAAACTTCCTATAGTTCTTGTTTCCAAAGAGAACTAAGGACTGTCTTTCATCTGAGATACTCAGATAGACTTACTGCCAAATTTTCTGTGTCTCACAGTTCTCCCTCTATTTATTTTCCCATTATGGCTGGGAAAACACTTGTTTGCTAGCAATCAGACAGATTAGGGCACTCCCCAAGTCCGGATCTTTATTAGGTACCTGACATTTACTCAAGTGCAAAAATCCCACTGATTTCCATGAAAGCAAAGCTGTTAAGCACACTGGGGGCCCACAGACACCCACACATAATTATGGCAGCTTAGCAGGTTACTCCCTCTTCCTCTGAGGTTTAAGGTAACCCTTTTCACCTCATGGTGAAGAGCAGGTCAAACACCTTCGGGTGCATCAACTGACAGGCAATGACTCCATTCCCTAAGGACATATGAAAGTTTAAAAACCTTTTTAATGGGACGGACATGTAATCATTCAGAAGAAAAAACTCCTAATTTATAGGTCTGCTTGTGTAGTTTTACTATTTTGTTTTTTATCACAGCTCATTAGAAGTGAGGCAAGACTTCTTGTTCAGCCTTTTTTTTCTCCTATTTTTGCTTTCTCCTTTTCTGCTATTTGCTGGCTGGCATGTAGCGGACTGCACATGCAAGCTTGGGAGAAGAGTATTTATTTGGAGTTTAATTCTTAGTCCTTTTGGGACTGTCTTTTAATGGATCAGTTTTCAAGCATTCTTCTAAGTGGCTTATTCACAGGAATAAGCCTGCTTATACCAGCAGGACCCTCATCTGCATGAGATTCTGATAGAGGTTATACCAACAGCAGGACTGAAAGATCTTTCATTTCTCTGATGACTTTTATGCTGGCTTCCCAACACCTCAAAAACTATGTTGCACTTCCAAAATAATTTGTGATAACCCGTGAAAACATACAAATAAAGGGAATTCAGTGTTGCAAAATCCTTGGGAAAGGTGACAGCAGCCAAGAGTGCCTCAGAGCTGATGGGAGTTTCCTCTCTGGGCTAGCAGCTCAGACTCTCAACCACTTTCCTCTTCAGATCAAAGTTAGTTACTGAAAGGCTTATGGGTCCCAGACACCTCTCTGTCCCTTAGCTAAAAAAGCAATGTCCTTTGGCAAAGGAACAGAATGATCCACTGTGGGCAGTAACTCCAAGGTGTACCTGAGGCTGATAAATCTGCCTGATTTAATTAGCTCGGTTCTTGCTCACAGTTTCAGTGTAGACACAAAACAAGATAAAACCAAGGTGTCTGTTTCAGGCTGTGATAGGAATTTAATTATTTTATCTACAAAGGCAGACAAGTATTAGATGGATGGATAGATAGATAGATAGATAGATAGATAGATAGATAGATAGATAGATGGAACAAGCTGAAGCTATTCTAAAGATAAATCTATTTATTTAACTGTATTTATATAGAATAATCTTCTTGGCTGAAAACTGCCCTCAAAAAAAGTCCCTGCGGCGTCAGTTTGCACAAACAAAGACAAAGCAGCAACAAACAAATAACTCCATCTCACATGCTGCATGGGACATGAAACACATGGCAAGCACTTTGCCCCTGGAATGTTTCCAGAAAAATTTTACCAGAGGCAGTTTAGGAGGTGATGCTCCACGATTCTTAGGGGATCTACGTGTTGTCATTCCGAGGACAGAAGAAATGCATTTCTTTAACTGCACCACAAAACAGCAAAGATGCTCTAAGATCAGTTCTGGAGTCATGTGTTTGGATTGATTTATTTGCTAAATCAGAGTAACCATTTGATTTTTTTTTCAAGTATGTTCATTTGGATGGGAATAGTTATAGAAGGTAGAAAAATTCTAAGTTCTGTTTCTGGGGAATCTGCTTCAATATATTTATACAGAACAGCCTTTGTGGGATGAAAATGTTTTGGAAATAGTGCCAATAGATGATTAGGGGCAAAGGAAAGGTCACACTTTCCTGAATCATCCATTATCACTGGAGACAAGATACTAGTTGATATGAAACTTGGCAAGCTCTTGTCTGAACTCTAATACTCCTGTCACAAGAGTATTTTAAGTTTCTGGACAGAGATATCTTCTCTGGCTTTTGCCCTCTCTCTGTTATCCAACAGGACCTGAAACAAGATAGTCAGCAGGGAGACAGTGATTTGAAACTTAGGCAGGAGCAAATTGCCTGAGCCATTTTAGACCCTCTAGGGTGTCTCAGCATCCTCATGGGCCTGTCAGATACAGGACAAGACCTCTGCCCCACTCTTCTCATTCTACATATCCAATAGAGGCTAGGTGGCCATTCCACTGCTCCCAAAACAGCACTGCTTCTTTTGTTTAGGCAGCCTCGTCCCACACATGTGTGTGCTGTGTTGTTAGTGCTAGAGACACAGCTTTATGGAAAAGAAGGGGGCTCTGAGCACAATGTTCCAGTCATTCCCCAGTTTTTCTAGTGTTATGCAACTTGCCAGGTGTCACCTGCATCTAGAAAATACTGGGAGCACCTACTCCCCACCAGCCTCAAGGAGTGCCACTAGAGATGTCTGTGACACACTTCATTCCAAATTGCGTGTCAAGGTGGGCCTCCATAAAGCTGTTCACACACGGCATCCTTGGGGAGACAGGACCAGGGCAGGGCTGTGCACCCATGCACAAATGTTGCAACTCTGTCAGAGGAATAACACCCATGCAAAGACAGGAGCAGTTTGCTGGAGACCACCTTCCCGTTTCATAGAACAGAATCATAGAAAGGCTGGTTTGGAAAGGACCTTAAAGCTCATCTTGTTCCAACCCCCCTGCCATGGGCAGGGACATCTTTCACTAGGCCAGGTTGCTCAGAGCCCCATCCAGCCTGGCCTTGAACGTTTTCAGCGGTGGGGCAGCCACAGCTTCTCTGGGCAACGTGTTCCAGTGCCCCACCACCCTCACAGTAAAAAACTTCTTAACATCCAATTTAAATCTATACCTTTTCAGTTCAAAGCCATTTCTTCTGTCTCTTGTAAAATGTCCCTCTCCAACCCTCTCACAGGCCTCCCCTAGATACTGAAAGGTGCTGTAAGGAGCCTTCCCTTCTCCAGGCTGAGCAATCCCAGTTCTCTAAGCCTGTGTTCATATGAGAGTTGCTCCAGCTCTCAGACCACCTCCATGGCCTGCTCTGGACTCCAACATGGACAAGGCCCATGTCCTTTTAGTGTTGGAGCTCCAGAGCCACAGGAGTGGTGGGCTCCAGGTGGGGTCTCACTACAGTGGAGTAGAGAAGCAGAATCCTCTGCCTTGGCCTGCTGGTCACACTGCCTTTTTACAGCCCACCTTACAGGTGGCTTTCTGGGTTGCAAGTGCACATTGCCAGGTCATGCTGAGCTTGTTGAACAATCCCAACGCTTTCTCCTCAGGACTGCTCTCAACCTGTTCTCTGCTCAGACTGCACTTGTACTCAGAATTGCCCAGACCCGGGTGCAGGACTTTGCACTTGGCCTTGCTGAACTCTGTAAGGTTCAGAAGCCTGTCAAGGTCCATATGGATAGCATTCCCTCCTTCCAATGTGTGAACCCCAACACAGCTTGGTGTCATCAGGAAACCTGCTAAGTCTGTGCTCAATCCCACTGTCTGTGTTTCATATTTCACTCCTCTCTCAAAGGTACAGGTTTACAGCTGTCCAGTCTCAGGAAAGAAGAATGAATATTTTGGGCCACCTGGCCTTCAACAGCATCAACTCATTCATCTATCTCACCATGCAGATAAACTTTCATCACACTCTTCATCATCTTGTTTAAACACAAGCTTGGTAAAACCCATCTCCTTTTTAATGCATTATTCATTTATTCCTTTTCTCATTAAAATTCCTGTTCGGTGCTCAAACACCAGCAGTCAGTGTCATTGTCAAATGTGTCCTTAAAGTCTCAATAAATTATGATTAGTGACATTGTTGTTTGGAAACAAGGATATTAATAGAGTGCTCCAGTGGAAACACAGAGAAGCAGCCAAGGGGAGGGTGATGGGTGAGACAGCATCATCCCCACTTTGCCAAAAGGGACTTCTCCTGTGCCACCCATGATAGCCACCAGCTCTGAAATCCAGCCACAGAGAACATCCCATCTGGCCCACAAAAGCAAACTCCTGCACTGGCCCACAGGGTCCTGAGCCTACCAAAGGAGATACGCTATGTCACAGGGAAAGATAAAAAATGGACATTTAGTCAGAGCTGGAAGTGATGGTTTACAGCAGCTAGGCAATGCAGTATCCAACTGCCTCTATTAGGAGCTGGCTCGAAGGGGTATTTCAACATCTCATGGCAAATGGAGCCTTCTCTCATCCACATGTGGGAGTGCTCACTCCCCCGTGTACTTCAGTGTTGTGGTGATGAGTCAAGGGAGGGCTGATGGATGGGTGTTTGAATCAGCTGGGTAGCACACACTGCTAGCAAAGCATGTGGAGACCAAATGTTTATTTTTCATGTACAGCAGCATAAATCCTGAGCACCCATCCCTTCCACAAAGGGGAGCAGCCTGGCTTTCAAAGCATACTGTGACACTCCACACCACCTGCCCCTCTGCCCAGATTGCTGAATTTGACATTTAGCCCATGAAGCTGGCTGATAGGCCTCATGCAAGGAGGGTCTTTTTGGGCAGAAACAGAGCTGCTGGCTGTAGAGACACAGCAAAGAAGGGAGAGATTGACAGCAGTCTCAGTGAGCACCCAGGATGCTCAGGGATTGGAAAGCAAAGTTTTGGCTCTGAATTTTAAAAGGTTGCTGCTGCATTTGCCATAAGATACTTGGCTCAAGCGAATAAATTGAGGGGTTAATATTACCTGGAAATACAGTATCTCCCCTTCCTTCTCCTTCCCTTGTCCCTTCACTAATGTGAGGAGATACTTGCAAATCAAGCACTTATCATGCTCATTGTACTTTTCTTGGTGAATTAGAACCACTTTATTCTTAGACACCAGCCTGGAGCCTGGAGTGTTTCAGACTTTTGTGCCTTTCCTTTCCAAAACACTACTCTGAGATTATCTCCATCACAGAGAGTGACCCAAGGGAGACTTAAGGAGTTCCCTTCAGAAGGTGTTTGCTTCACACCTATGGAAACACGTAGGAGAAGACCACAAATACCCTGTGTGCAGACACGAGCCTTACTTGGGTGGCTGGGGAAAGGTGTGGTTAGGGCAGTGGTAAATAAAGCTCCAGTGCTCCCTAGGCAAATTTCAGGGAATGTGTGAGTGTTTTGGCAGGAGGGAAGAAGGACAGAGGGCAAGTCTCACAGCCATAGGTAGCAACCAAGGTATCTCCCACCTTGCTCTTCCCAGATGTTTCACTGTGAATAGCTTGGCTTGCCTTCATCCCCTTTTTTCCCTGCTTTCTAAGGCTCTGCAACTCACACAAAAACATGCAACCCTAATTGGCACTGTCACTTCCAGCTGACAGATCTCCCATAAAACACACCCAGCAATAAAAAATGTAATCCCCTTTCCCTCCCCCACACAAAGTTCAATTAAAGCAAGACAAGAAAGACTCCAGTGGATGACTGTAGGCAGACTGCAATTTGCTGGATTTATGAAAAAATGTTGTAATCTTGCCAATACTTTGATGAGGACCACTTTGTGCTAACAAAATGAGATGGTATTTACTCATTGGAAGACATTAAATCCCACTGAACTAATGGGTGGATTTCGAGGCTGCCCTAGGTGCTTCTCCATGAAGCCCATTATGATTTACCAGCAAACAAGAAACTCCTACCCACTTTCCCAAGCCTTGTGTTTTTGACAAGCACTCCTGATGGTTTGCTTTACTTCCCATTTCCATCACTGGAAACTGCCACCATATCAGGGACTCCACATGCATTTTCTCTCCCCTGTGCACCTTCCTGAAGGTTTGCTGATGTCTTCGTGACAAAGCCTGCTCAGATCCAGACTGAGGAGAATCGGGGGATGCAAAAGGAGCTTCCACTTCCAGCCAGACCCCTCTATCCTGTGGTGTGGTGGACATCTTCAAGGGGTGATTCTGTTTGGAGGTCTGTCTCCTGTCCTCAGCCCTTCCAAGAAAAGCCTCAGGTGGGAGACGAGTTATAAACAAATTTTCTCATTACCTCCTGATCCCACAATATTTCATCCCTCCTCTGCCCCTCTCTGGCCTGGACACTGTGGTGTGTGAAGGTAGCAGAGGAAAAGAGCACCAGTAATGCTGTGGCCAGGGGTGGGCAGGGAGGCAGGGAGTAGGCACAGGCTGTGAAGGGAAAGATAAGCAAGGCATGGGAGGTGTCCCGAATTTTTGGATTTGAATTTTGTCACCTGCACCTCTTGCAAGAGAGATGAGGGCTTGGGTGGTGGCAGAAGTGGTCTGTGGGGAGGCAGGGCTGGTGAACTGGGCTCTTCAATACCCAAAGCCAAGTTTTCAGAAGCAACACAGTAATGATTTTGACAGCATCAAGAGCGAGACACTCTTCCTTGCCTCTTGGGTGGCTGTTTCCCTGTAGTGAGGAGGGAGTGAAAAGAACTCTGTGATAAGGAGATGAAGGGCAGGCTGGTGAAGAGCAGGAGGAGAAGAGGGGGAGGACAGTGGGGAGAGAACTGGGACCCCAATCCCAATTGCCACCTCACCATTGTGCTGCTGCTCCCCAAGTGCCACCTTTCTTCCCTTACCCCAACAAGACACATCCCTGCTCCACTCCCACTGCCAGCCAGAACCCCGCAGAGCTCAGACATCGCAGCCATCCCTTCAAGCAGGACATGGGGCCCAGCCACATGCTCAAGCACAAGGGTTTGTGTGCCTGCAGGTGTTTTTTTGTGCACAGGCAGCTGTGAGGGGAGAGAAAAGTCAGTGTCAGCCTTTCCCAAGCTCTGCACTGCGTCTCCCTTCTCTGGCAGAGAGGAGGCGAGGTAGGCAGCCAGGAACGCAGGCAATGAGCGGAGGCGGAGGAGGTGGCTGCCTGGGACAGAGATGCTGGCTTGTGCTGTGGCTCTTGGTGGTGATAGATCAGTGTGGGATGCCAGAGCCAGAGTGCCTGTGGGGGAAGCTTGTACTTTCTGGCGCTGCTTGGATGTTCTCTCATCTTTGATAGAAACAACTGAACTTGCAAACTTGTTTCCCACAAGAAAGGCCCTCAGTGTTCACAAGGGAACAGATTAGGGATTGTCCTAAAACCTCACGGTGGCCAGGGAAGTGGGGAAAGCCAAGTGCCAGATGATTTCCTTGGAATGCAACAAACCTCACAGTGCGATAAGAGCAACAATAGCTTTCCCTCCGGCCCTCACTCCCATCTCATAGCCAGGACCTCTCAGGATCTTCAGCTCTGGGCAAGTGCTTCACAGCAAGGCCAAAGCAGAAGTGAATTCTAATGAACCTGGGCTTAACAAGTCTAGAGTGACTTATTAAGAGGTGAGGAGGCTGAGCAGTGGAGGTGAGGTGCCTCTATGCCATATTCTACACTTGCACATCACTCCTCTCTAGGCATGGTGGGACAGTGTTGGCAAGCTCTTGGCATTGGGGAAATCTCCAAGCAAAACACTGACTTCTCTCTGCTTTAACCATTTAGGAAAAAGAATACTAGATTCCCTGCTCAGCCCCAGCACATTCATTTGGATGTCACATTCCTCTTAGGCATCTGTTGAGGTGACACTGATTACAGACACAAGAAAGGCTTGGTGAATCTTCCTTTCTTCTTCCTCTGTCTGCTGCATGATTTTTTTATTTCCATTGACTCTGCCCTTGAGAATGGTCAGTGATGTCTCTGGGGTGTGTAGACCTGCCACTACAATGACATTCAAAAGTGAATGCAAATTGTAGCCCTGTGGCTGACAGCTGCAGGCTGCCTGCACTCTGAAGAGAAATATCCCACCACAACATTACACTCAGTTCCCAGTTTAGAAGATAGATCTTGGCCCATAAGAGCTAGAAGCATAATTTTTAAAAATGCATTTTTTGTATGCTTTACATGGGATTGCTATAGCCCATGCAAGATTAAAACCTTTTTTCCATGCACAGAAGTAACACTCATTACCAGAAGGGCTTCACAAGCAATGGTGATGCCCAGTGAGTGGAAGAAACACTTCTTTCCAAATTATTACTCTGCAAATGAGTCAGAAAGACCTGAGGGGTAGTTTATTTAGAGGAACAGCCTGAGCTCCCGACTGCTAAGGAAAGGAAAGATTTCCCTGTGGTTACCACAAGACATTCGAAGAGCCATTCTCCTTGTGGCCTTTAGCCCTTACAACGCTGACAGCCTCATGTTTACATCATCAACCATGATGAGGATTATTAATCCTCATCACAGCTTAAAACAACAGGCTGGTCCCTGTCATGAGGAACTTGACAGTGTAAGGCAGAATGCTTCCAAAGGCCATGGGCAGATGCAGCAGCACAAAGTAGCCATGACCAATGCAGTGGTCACCTTTGAACGCTGCTGGTGCCCTGCAGAGCTTGTGACCCACCCCAGAAACAGCTGAATTTCAGCTGAAAGACAAGAGCTGCCTATGAAACCACTGCACACGGGCCTGGGGGTGAAACTCCCTCTGAGCATATCACAGCTATGACAGCCCATGACTCCTGATAGCGGCGATGGTGGGGTTTAGATTAATTTGCCGTCATTTCATCATTTATACTAAATGCCGTGGTTCTTTGATAAACATTTCAGGCCTTTTTCCAAACAATTTTTCCATTCAGAGCTGATGAAAACAGGCTGTCAGCACTCCTGGTAGAAACACCCTGCCCGTGGCAGCAGGGGCTGTCTGGCCTAGTGGTCTCCCTGGAGAAAGTCCAAGTAGGAAGGCAGGAATGGAGCCTCAAGGCTCCATTTCTAGAGCTAATTGGGTCTGGGAGGAAGGTGACCACTGTGTCAAGAAAGTTACGATACCCCTTCCCTCTGAGGGATGTAGGGGATAACAAAGAGTGGATTTTGTCAATCCAGAAGCAGGAGCAGCAAGCTTCAACCCAAAAATGAGGAGGACAGTGTGAGCCCCCAGTACTGGGGAAAGGGAACCATTTTTTCAGGACAACACATGGGTTGTCTTCCAGATGTTGGCAGTAACTGCCTTTGATCTCCCTCCCTCCCTCCCTTACAGGTCTGCTGAGAGATGACTGGGGGCTTCCTCCTGGAGAATGTCCTCCTAACAGTCTTACTCCTGAATCCATCACACAGAGGTAAAAGCCTGAGAGAATTTTGAACCTGGAGCCAAGCACCGCACACCTAGAGTCCACCTCTCACTAGGGAGGTCATCAGTCCTAGAATTATGGTCATATTCTGCTTTTTCACACTGTACCAGGCCCATGGGACCTGCTGGGTTTGTGATCTACACAACAATCGGAAAAATACCTCTGAGGGGCAGGTGCAGGCCTTGTAAGGCATCCCAGGCTGAAGACAAGCACACTCTGTTGATTTCTGCATGGGTCCTGTCCTTCAGGATCTCTTATCAGTGACTCCAAAGTTTGTCCTTATAGATGAGTTCATTGTGGCAATACTAAAAGGCAAACCTTGACTAGATCACAGAGCAGGATGGAAAGGATGACAATCTGTATGTTCAGTTATGGGAGTCTGGCAGTTTCTTTTCAGAGAATTTATTAGGATATTGTCCAAAGAGTCCTTCGCTGTTTATGACACACCATAAATACCGTCTCCCCTCACCTCCCGAAACAGTGAGCTGTTCTTTGCTGCAATGCTATTTGCAGGTCACCTTGATAACCTGCCCCACAGGAGGAAGCGACAAAAATAGATCTCCCTGCTTTAAAAATCTCTTTATTTCCACCAAGCACCAATATTTTGCCTCCATTGATGTAATCAAACACCACATTGACAGCGTGTGAAAAGTCTGAAATAAAGACTCTCTTAATCTGGAAATCAGCACCTGGAAGTGTGCAATCAAGGACGGCTGAAGCAGGGAGAGAGCAGAGCTTGTATCCAATATACTGAGGCATTGTTCAAGACATCCAGCTCTGTGGAGGGCCCATGACACAGGCAGGAGATAAGTGCTATACAAGATAGTTGATATACAGAGGGATATGTAAATAATAGGGTTTTTTCTGAGCTACACTCCCTTTTCTCATCTGGACTTCCACTATAGGTGGATTTTGAGATCTTTTGTTGGATCCCCATTGCTCCACACATGCTGATGTAGCTCCATAAATGTCAGAAGCATCTGCAGTGTATGCTTAGATTAAGCAGACAATGTGCAAAAAGTTCAGTGTAAACTTTGTGAGGGTGACAATAACAAAAGTCCTGCAGTTTCTGGGGAGATATCATGCATGACCATTATACTCAAAATAACTGGAACCTGGTAGCTTTTTTTTTTTTAAATCTGCTATTGTCAGCAGAGTGTGCTTGTTCAGACACAGCTCACAAGCATAACTTTGATTCTAAGCTTTTATTTATATAGACAGGAAAAAGTAGCCAGAGAATTCATAGATAACAACAGCTTGTTTGCAGAGATTAAAGAAACACACATCCAGGCCAAAAAGAAAGGGCAAATGTTCAGGCAAAAGTATAACTTATCCTTGAAGCAACCAAATTTTAGTTGATGGCACAACCTCCAGCACAGTGGGTATTTTGCTGAGTATGAGATGTCTTTTCCCGGTTGGTACACTGAAAAAGGGTTGAATTCATGGAAATTCTCAGCTCTCAGCATTTCAAAACTAAACAATTAGAGTTGTCCCTTCCAACTTTATAACCGGTGAACCCAAGACCCTTGGAGAACAATACCTACCTGGGATCATATGGAAGGTCAGCAGTAGACAGCTAAAGTATCCAGTTAAAGGAGATCAGCTCTTTAATGTTAACTAATCCCAGTGGACAGCTGACAAATGAGGCTATTTAAAGAACTATTTACTGTCATTATTCCAAATTGAAGAACAAATTGTTTTGAAAAGTTCAGAATTGCTTCACAGCTGATCAGAGCTGAGGAAAACGACAGAAAAGGTCAGATGACATATTGTGAACTAGATTCCCTTCTTTGCAACTGTCTAATCAACTTGGTTTAATTAAAGAACACAGCCCCCTCCAAGCTGAGACTGACACAGAAAAATCTGTAGGCAATTTGGATATAACAAAAACATAACATCTCACAGAAATCCCTGATGTCCCCATATTGTTTGCATGGGGACTAAGTTGTTCCATACACACAAGTCCTTGTTTAGATTGTTTGCTGCCATCCTCAAGAGAAGATATTGCAGTGGAAGGGGAGTATAAGCTAACACACTCTAAACCATTCCTTAGTCTCTTAGCTTTATGTCACAGTAAGTAATGAGTTTGGTACTACATCATGGCAATGTTATGACAGAAAGCAAAGCCCTTCTGACCTCAAATTAATCCTGTCTTCTCTGAGAGCTTTGTTTCAGGCTTCACTGGGGACATGTGTGTGTAACTTTAGATGATATCTGAAGGCATTTCAGATGTTAGCCAAAAATGTGCTTTTTATTATATCGGACATTGCTGCTCCTTTCCATCCAAAATAATTTTTGGTGAAGGTGGGTGAATCTCAGGTGGGAAATCCCTTGACACCCCCTGATTCTCAGCATAACAAACTATGAACCATTATCAAAAATGTCACTACTGCAGGACCTGTTTCTGCTGAAATGTAGAGAGCTCTGTTTAGGATTATTGTAGCCACTTAAACTAGAGACAGAAACTCAAAGACAATCAGACGTTGAAGGGAAGGGTTGGATATCTCAGATCAAACAGAGAAGAACAACCCAGTTTACACCTCTGGATCACAGAAATTAGAAATTAAAGAAGTCTGTGGGGTATTTAGACAAAGCGCATCTTGTGTTAACATCTACAGAAACGTTTCCATGCTGATTCATAGAAGAAAAATGTTCTGCTCCCCTCTGATCTATAATATTTCTTCAGACCATTGTGTCAGACAGTTTGTGTCTATCAGCCTTCTCTTCCACCTGTACTGTTTCTGGCCCTCTCAGGATGCCTGAGTCCTTTGTCCATTATTTGGCCAGTGAGTAGTTGATGCTTGGTTTCTTTTAATTTTTGTTCAATCTAGTTTCAACTTTGAATCAAGACAGAGGAAACAGAATGCTTGGGGGAGAGTTTCTTTGCATTCTACAGGACAGCTTGTGTTCATTATTAGAGTAGGACTAGAAACTCCTCCAATATTCATATATACACCATGTATTCACCAGCTGGCAGAGAAAGGAGGTGGGAAACAAGGAGTTAATGCTGAGCAGCAGTGAGACCACTGGTGTATTTTGAGGTCTCCAGGTGCAGGGCTGTAGCAGCTGAAGTGAGTAGGTAATTACCCCAGGATCCCATAAAAGAGGTGGGCCAGACTGTTATTGAGCTTTTTTATTTGATTTGGAGTGGAGAAGTTTTGGTCTTTGGACTCTGGAAAAAAAAAACAAAGAAATCAACCAAAAAACCCCTCCCATTTGACTGGGACCAAGTCTAGGCTGAAGGAAACCTTTGAAATCTTGAGTGTCATGTAGGAACCCTTAAATGTATTCTCTGTTTGGCAGTTCTGGTAAAGTTCTGCTCAAGGGCATCCTTAGTGATAGTGAAGGAGAAATGGATGGCAATACAAGGAGCCATAAGACAACTAGAAAGCCATATTACTTCACTTGCAGTACAGATGAACACAAGAGAGAGGTTTGAGTCCTATGGCAGTGAGTTCAGGACTAGCAAAATGCACTGAAGCTTCATGAATTGACATTGTCTCTGGGGAACCTCTGCTTTCCATGTTCTTGGCTGTCTTCAGATTCCTTACATAAGTGTAAGAAGAGAAGCATAAATTCCAACAAGGGGCAATTGTTTGCCGTTTTTCCCTGCTTTGAGCCAGTTTCATGTGTCCTCATCTCTGCTGCTTTCTTGGAGCAGTTGAATTCTTGTGAGCTGTTCAAATGCTGCTCTGTTGGGTGGCTTGGCCTGAAGTGTCCTGTCCTGTCCATGCAGTGGTACAGCTGCGTCTCACCTCAGGCAGGCAAGCTGGCATCCTGCTGGCCTTCAGCTCCCTCTGCAGTCAACAAAAAGAGAAACCCTTGGAGGGTTACCCAGGTCACCCAGGCACTGCCAGAAGGTCCTGGTCTCTCCCCATTGACTGAATGGGGAGCTCATCCTGCCTGTGCTCCCAGCCTAGGCAGCTCAGCTAGCAGCTGTAATTTAGGGAAATCATGATGGAAGGGGTGTAAATGAGCAGGGAGCAGCTCAGAGAGGAAGTACTTCTGTCAAAGGAATGAGGTACGCTGAGTAGAGACTAGAAAAGCAGTTATGTCTCTGTTAGGGTTCAAGCAGAGAGGACATTTGCTAATACCTTGGTTCCCTTGCTGCAAGATAGAAGGCAGCAAGAGCAGCCACCAGAGAAGATGAGGTAATGGGGATAAGAGCAGGGGATGGTGCTCAGCTTCAGCACACTTTGTGGGGCTCTAACTTGCCCCAGGAACATGAAGGGAAAGCAATGACTGGTGTTCGTGTTTTTCATAACTTTTGGGGTCTGCTGGTGCAGCAAAGCTGCCCCCTCCACAGAGGGCTTGTGTGCTCAGCAAACAGGGCTGACTCTGCCACGGATGCTGCCTTCTTGCACCTCTGCCCTCGCTCCCACATCCCAACAAATGAACAAGTGCTTTAATGCAATGCAGACAAGGGGCTTCTGGAGTGCTCAAAGGTGCTATTTTGTGAGGGGAAATACCAAACTACTGTCTTGGAACTTGCAGCCATTCGCCTATGTTTTTGTCAAAAAACCTAGTCTTTGTGTTTTCTGGTTCCTGCTTGTGTGTTGCCTTCCTTAACTCCCCCAGCAAACCCTAGAGATCAGAGTATTTTCCACCCAGAACCAGTTTGTACTATTGCTGCTTTCCATCAGGTGGCTATTTCAGTAGCAACAGTTCCCTAGAGTCCACTGGGAGATTGACAGAAATATTAAGCATTTGTGACTGCTGATGACTTGAAAAAGAATAATGTTCTCAGCACAAAACATCTTTTCCTCTAATATTTGGGCATTTCTCTTGCTTCCTTCACAAGGCTAGTCAAGCAGATCATACAATGGAATGCAATTTGGCTTTGTTTCCAGGGGGTTTTCCCATGTTTGTGTTTGGGGTGCAATTTTTACTGTTTAGTGTTCGCAAGGTCAGTTACATTAATTCCTTTCCACTGTTCTGTTTCCATCTCTTCCTAAGCTATCTCCCATGGTCCAAAAAAAAGCATGACATGAACCAAGCAGCACTGAAGGAGCTAACCAAAGGAGGGTGAGAAATTACCAGGAGACCTGAAGGTGGCAAATAGGCATGTTTATGGTGAAACTGAAAAAAGGAAAGTGTTTCTGAGCCAGTAGAGGGCATTTCTCCTGGCTGGGGGACAAGGAATTTAGCTGTCCCAGGGAGGAGAGTTTTGTTCTTTGGCTGCTGATCTGGTTTTTTGGGTTGTTTTTTTTTAACCTTATGGTTACAATGGAGGATTTGAATTTGTGGCAGTTGTCATCCTTACATCTTCCTTCAGGAATTAAACACTCTAAAAAGTATTAATTTAATTTCACTGGCACAGTGCTGATCCAAGGGCTTTCTGGCAGTCCACCTTGTCGTCTCTGATGTTTCTGTGGTCAAAAGCAACAACCAACAGCACTCATTGGCAAGCAGATCTCAGTATCCCAGGAGCAGGATTTCATTTAGGAGTGCCATGGCTCACTGCATGGATGTCTCCCACCTCTTTTTTTATTTGAAGCAGAACAGTCAAGAGAAAGAGCCAGCAGGCTAATCACCACCACAGCCTATTGGGAAGATAGGAATAATTATTTAAATCAGTCTTGAATTACTCATTGGCATGCATCTAATTAACAAATTCCGATTATTCCTGTGACTATTGTGCAACAATTAGTGGGTGTTAAATTGAGCTCTTCTGCCTGCAATTTCAATGGTGTAATTTTGCCAAGATGTCTTTGTTTTGCCTGCAATGCCTGGTGCCACTGAGAATAGATTGAAGGTGGTCAGAGATTTTTTTTTACTAAATTTACTTTTGCTGAAAAGTGTCATTCCTTCAAAGCCTGGAGCATTTTTGCAGGAAAGACAAAGCAATTTGAAGCAAGATTTTTCTCTGGCCAGATTTCTCATCTCTGAGACCTGCTGGTCACTTCAGGAAAGAGAGGAGGAGACAATCTGAATCAAAGCATAGAGCTGAAAACAGATGTTCTGACACAAGTATGCCTCACATATTGGGGCTTTTTTGTTTTATTTAGTCGTTTAGTGCTTATCCGGCTTCAGGCATTTTTATTTTTAAAAAAAATCAAAAACCTTCAAAGATTTTACAAAGCTGAATTGTCTTCCTCTGGCAATGCAAACACCTGCCCTGGGGTGCAGAAATGTGCCTCAGGCTGGGAGAAGGAGCAAACCCCACTGAGACTGCAGGGCTCTGCCTCATGCTACTGCGCAGGGAGCCAAAGACATTCCAAGGCTTTGAAGCCATGGCTATCAACAGGGGGGAAACAGGTCCCTTCTACAAACAAATCCTGAGGAACTGGATGGCTGTGAGACACTGCTCACTCCCTGCTGTATTCAGTTTTCAGGAGTCACCTTCCCCTGCAGGCTGGTGGTATGGCCTGGGCAGCTCCTTCTCTTGGCTGTGATAGCCAGATGTGCTTCTGCAGCTGGAAGTAACAGCGTGGGTCTGGAACAGCCTCACCTACCAAAAAGGAGACTTATATGAGACCTTTTTCTGTATGCTAGGCTTTTGTTGTTCTATTTAAGATTCAGTACCTTAGCTCCTGTTTCCTACAGGGAATCCCAGAGCCAGGCCCGACTGTAAGCCAGAGCCCAAAGCAAGGTCTGAGCTGTGGCTGCAGATATTTCACTCCAGGTGACAGCATTAGAGACTCTATCCATGCTACAGTTCAAGATGTGGCTCTTCCCCCAGGAGTGAGCTTTCTAGCATTGGGAGATCAATTAAATAAATAAATAAATAAATAAGTCCTAGAACCAGCTGGACTTTGCACAGACCCCATCAGGATCCTGTCACTGATCAGTGTCTGCCAACATGAGGCTGCCACCTTCTCACCCACACGGACCCGATTTTGCCAATGGTCAGCTTAGTCCCTTGTGGGAAGGACAAGTACCACCTCCCTCATCATTCCCCTGAGGTGATCCCCTTAAGTCATAAGTTCCCATCTTGGCTAGGTCTGAGCCTAACCTGCTTTACATGAAATCATGCTGTTCCTACATAAATTACCACTAAGAGATCTTGGCTGCTCCCAGGCCCTATTTTTTCCAGCATGTCCTATGACGTTTGTCAGACATTTAGGACACTTGCTACTTTTCCCTTTGGCCATCCTCAACTCTCTTCCACTTGCTTTTTATGTCTCTGCTATAAATAAAATCTCCCTGAGATATCCAAAGCATTGCTTAAAAAAGAGGTGGGGGGAGCTTTCTGGGGAGAAGGGGCCATTATAGAAAAGGCCAGGTGCTTGGCATGTCCCCAGCTTGTGAAGGTGGGAGCTG